>NC_088384.1:87429924-87732954 GCF_037993035.2 Macaca fascicularis
TTTATTTGTCAATTATACCTCAATAAAGCTAAGAAAAGAATGTCATTACCATCCCCCCCCCAAAAAAATGTGTCCTTTTGTGTAGGACACAAATAATAATTAAAGGGATTTTTTAAGAGACCCTTTAAAATAATAAATTGTCCTTCCCTCCTGTTGTGTAAGAGCTATGGAGCACTTATGCACTCAGCCTTGTGCTAAGCACCATAGGAACAAAGAAGAAAGCAGAGATGAGAATAAAAATTGAGGGTAGCAAGAAGAGAGGGAAGATGACAGAAGCAACTACTTTGTGTCAGGCTCTGTCCTAAACCCAACGTGGGCAGTAAGTACAGATACAAATACAAAAACGGAAGTTCCAGGAGAGATGTTAACCTTCCCAAGCTCGTGCAGCTCCTGAGAACAAGGATGGGAATGCAGATTTATCTGAAGTCTTGAACAAAGTACATTTTCTTCACAGAGTCAGGGTAGGATGGAGGACAGCAGAAGAAATATTTATAAAATAATAATGTATCAATATTTTCTTAATACCCATTATTAATTTAAATGTGTCCAATGTTGGTTTAGATAAGAAACCTCTGGGGTCATCATACTTGTTTGTTCTGTTTTTACGGGAGGACTTGGAAGATCCAGTGATCGCCATCTGGCTTCTTATCTTTGAGAAAAGAGAAAATACAACAAACATAATAAATAGGACAACCAAGTGGAATTACAGACCTCATGGAGGTTAAGGTTAACTTCATAGGGCAGAGCAACAAACTTTGAAGTCTGGGTGTTTTACAAAACTTCTTTGTTAGCATGAATCTTCATGAGAATAGTTTTATCAACCTAAATATTACCTGCTTTCCTCACAAACTGCATGGGAGGAGGAAAAACATTTTCTCTTTGTTGAAATTTACTTCACCAACAGTGAGTAGGGTTTATAGTTTCAAGGACAGGTGCTGGAATCTCAGCAATCACTAACAGGGGGAGGGAGATGCAAGTTTAAAACTCACAATATAGAAAAAGACAAAAGAGAGTTTTCAATAAAGAAAATATGAGCATGTCATGTTTTACACTCACAGTGCCCCTCTCTGATGCCACTCAGTGGCACTTTACTTAGACTTGAATTTGTAGAAGATGGTTTAGTTCCTTTTTTTCAGATTTCTTTTTCCAGTATGCATTACTCCTTAATATCCACGTAAGAACTTTTAATTTTCATTAGTAAAGATTGCAAATGATGCAGCATTCTGTAAGTATCACCGCTAAATTTGAATGGTTCCTTCCAGCACCATTACAATACTGTATATTTCAAAGGCAAGAAAACAGAAGTGAAAAAGTGTTAAATTTTTTTTTTCTTTTTTGAGATAGTTTTGCTCTTGTTGCCCAGGCTGGAGTGCAACAGCGCAATCTCGGCTCACTGCAACCTCTGCCTCCCAGGTTCAAGTGATTCTTCTGCCTCAGCCTCCCGAGTAGCTGGAATTACAGGCAGGCACCACCACGCCTGGGTAATTTTTGTATTTTTAGTAGAAATGGGGTTTCACCATGTTGGCCAGGCTGGTCTTGAACTCCTGACCTCAGGTGATTCACCCACCTCGGCCTCCCAAAGTGCTGAGATTACAGGCGTAAGCCACCCCGCCCAGCTGATGTCTTTAAATACTCAGAATCCTTCTATATATACTTTCTACTTTCCACACCTCTTCCATCAGGGCCCATTCACGTTCCTCTTTTCATCTTTCACATTCCCTTTTCTACATTCAAGTCTTTCTGAAAACTTCTTTGCCTCTTAATCACATAACTCTCACTGCCGATTTCTCATTTATATGCAAATTTGTACATGAGATTGGTTCGATCAATTAATGTCAAGTCTTTGTTCTCCTGAAGGACACCCAATTTGGAAAAGGATTTGTAAATTGGGGCTTCAAAGCCACCATCATCTGCAAGACTCAGTCCAGCCAATAAATTATAACCTAATAAATCCTTGCATGCATTCAAAAAAGAAAATAATAGAGTTTAATCTTTGAAAATCCATATCTGTCCTTAGTCTTCTTTCAGTCTCATGGAGAGCACAAGTCTTGGCTACTCTAGCTACCCATGGTTTTTTCAGAGTGTCCACTAGATTTAAGCAGTCAACAACAAGACGCCTCCAGAAAGGTCACACAAACTATACATCTCAACATATATTCTGTGTTGTACCACCCAGGTGCCCATAAGGACTGAAGCTTTCATTTCCCCAGCGGCCAAGAGTGCTGGCTGCTGAGAATTCACAGCTGAGTCTCTATCTCCGGGAATTTCCCTCTACTGAAAGAAGCTACCATATCCAGGATCTCCACCTTTTCCCCAGGAAGAGCCCTATAGCCAATATTTGAATATTTGAATATTTGGTCAAAGAAAAGGTTCAATGTCCCCCAGCTCCAGCTGAGGCCTCTGCTGCAACTGCATTCTTTTTTTTTTTTTTTTTTTTTTTTTTTGAGACGGAGTCTCGCTCTGTTACCAGGCTGGAGTACAGTGGCACAATCTCGGCTCACTGCAACCTCCGACTCCCTGGTTCAATCTACTCTCCTGCCTCAGCCTCCCAAGTAGCTAGGATTACAGGCACGCACCACCACGCCCAGCTAATTTTCATATTTTTAGTAGAGACAGGGTTTCACCATGTTGGCCAGGATGGTCTTGATCTCCTGACCTCGTGATCCGCCCACCTCGGCCTCCCAAAGTGCTGGGATTACACGTGTGAGTCACCACGCCCAGCCAACTGCATTCTAATTTAACTTCTCCCTCTGCCCAATCCTGCTTCTTCATTTCCTTACAGATGTTGTATAAACCTCCTACATGAAAATCTCTCCCAATCTGCTTTCAGAGAACCTGACCCAAGACACATCTGCAAGAATGTTTCAGCCATTCAGAAGGTCAAAAGAAGGTTTTAGGCTGGGTGTGGTGACTCATACCTGTAATCCTAGCACTTTGTTAGAGAGAGATGGGAGGATTGCTTAAGGCCAGAAGTTTGGGACTGGCCTGGGCAATCTGGCAAGACTCCGTCTTTACAAAAAAATTAAAAATTAGCCAGGCATAGTGGCACACACCTGTAGTCCCAGGTACTTGGGAGGCTAAGATGGGAGGATTGCTCGAGCCCAGGAGTCCAAGGCTGCAGTGAGCTACGATTGTGCCAGTCCAGCCTGGGCAATGAAAGGAGACCCTCTCTCTAAGGAAAGGAAAAAGAAGAAGGAGAAGAAGACAAAGCTTCGAACTTTTCAGAGAAATGTGCTCAAGGCCCAAAGACAATGGAAAAGAACAAGGTGATCAAGAATGGCAAAAGTGGAGCAGAAAGAGGAAGGAATAGCCAGGGAACTGAGGAGAGGTAAAAGAAGTCCTCTGAAACGGGGCTGTGGTATACATTCCTGAGATGCCTCACTCTTCTAGGTGTTTGGCCAAACTCATTTGGCTGAACTACGTTGTAGAATCTTGCTGGTTGGCAATGGATTCACCAATGCTGAGCCTACAGAATATGGCAGGGGAACTCACAACCTTCATGTACAGCTGCCATCAGTTCCACAGGCTAATCGGGGGAATTCAGAGCACCCTTCTTGAAGTTGTAAGTTTCACCAGAAACAATATGGCATCATATTCTGCAAGTATGACATTTTTAGTGCAATCCAGGATACAATTATGAGGATTAATATAATGTCGTTGTTGACAACCTCACAAGCCAGGAACACCGGCAACTATATAAAAGGCAGGTACCTCTGTATTTTCCTACCATGGTGATGAAACAGAGAAGCACCAATCCTGCAAGGTTAAACCAGTATTACTCTATTCAAATGTTATGTATGTTGTCCCAAGAGAAAGTCCTGGGAATTTCTCCCTTGGTGCCATGTGGTATGTGAGCAAGCATTTTAAAACATTTAGGTCTTTTACATATAAATAAGATAGTTGAATGGATTTCTTGATGTTGTGTATTTGGGCTCTCATACTCAAAAGCACAGCAAAAATACCTAGACACAATCTTACCATTTCAGTCTTAATCTTTTGAAGTGAACACTCTTTACCTTACAATTGAGGTTCAATGGCCAATCTGTAAAGTTCTGTGGAAAATTGTAGCAACTATCAAACCACAAGATTTTGCTCCTTGTCAGCACTATTAACTTCTTCTTTGAAAGAAAGGAAAAAATTTACATTTTTTCTCAAACTTCCCATGTTGTGAGATATGTCCCACATAAGGACTTATTTCCTGATGGGAAAATGAACACGTTATTGGCAGAAATGGGTTGTGTATTTATGGGAAGAAGATGAAGAAGGATAATCTAATTTTTAGGAACAAACCAGTGAAGTCCAAAGAAAGATCAACCAGAAAGTTGAATGCTGTCTCATTGGAAATTTTCAGTAATTGTTTCAATGTGGAATTCATTATAGCAGTGTAGAAGTTATTTGAAAACTCTGGTATTTTAGGGGCGAGATCAATGGCAGAGTGGGTCTTCAGCTGTTCAGGTAATTTTAAGACATTGCTAAGAAGTGGGTCATTTATCCCTGTGCCTAAAAGTAGAACACAAATTAAGAACAAGATGTTATTAAATAGGTGAGGAACACATTTCCTTACAGTGGGAGGCAGATATCTCAGGGCTGGACACCATGTTTGAAGTTGGTGCTTGGTAGGGCCCTTTCCAGACAGGTTTGAGCAAATCTCCACTGACTAAACTTGATATGAAATCCATTGCCAAGCTTATTCAATGACATGCCCTTCTGGATCAATTAGAGGGCTTCTTGTGAAGAAGCATTGGCACACTTCCTGAGTGCCTTGCAATAATCTAGCTCAAGATTACCTAACACAATTCTTCTTCTCCAGTGATTGGTCCCTGAAGAGGCGGCAGAGCTTTAACCATGAATATTTCACAGTGAAGGCTGTGAAGGCATTGTTTTGTACACTGTGGCCCAAATACTGTCAAGAGGCAGGGTATTATACAAGTCCTTCTGCAGACAGTCATTGCATACATATTTACATGTGAGCATGGTTCTGCCCTTCCTAACAAGGTGCACAGAATCATTGAAATACATTTATCTAGACCACATTTCACACATGTAAAAACCTATCTAAATAGTTACAATAGGCCTCCAAATGGAAGTATGAGCTGCTTTCTTTACCTGAACACCATAAAATAAAATATCTTTTACAATATTGTTGAGTAATTCTGAAAGACTCTAAAGCACACTAATCAAGCCTTATTATTACTAAGATGCTATCTTCCTTTCTGTCTGTGTGTCATGCCAGAGATTACATAAGCAAAGTAAGAGCAAATATTTGGTGCAAAAGAACAGCTACCTGTGAAGGCCAAAGCTGGTCTGCATGCAAGAGATGCCTGTCACTCTCTGAAGGTCTAAATTTGAGTCCGGATGCTGGACAAGGGGAATATCTGTGAGCACTGCCAGTTGAACACAGGAGCATAGGTACACGAGATCAAGAGAAGGTCACCATCTAGCCTGGGTGAATAACTGAAGTTTTGGTACCTTATAATCAACACTGTAGATGTTAAAAGAAGGATCATTAGAAATTTTAGCTACTCCAAAGCCAAGGGAATCATTTTTCTTTTTATAATTGTCTACATTATAAAATGCATTTAAGGTTAAGTGCAAAATGACAGTCAAAGCTCTTTTGAGATATGAAAAAACACAATTTCTCAAGGGGAAAATGTTGACTACCTGTACAAAGTATACAGAAAGCAAAGAAGTATTTGCTACTTCATATTGAGAACACAGTACATATCTTAAGTTTAACTTTCTTTTCTCTATCAATCTTTTCTCCTCTATTTAGTTCAAATTTATTTTCATTAGCTTCAATAGATCTTGATATGTACATATGTGTATACAAACAATATATTTTTAAACAGACTAATGAAATTTTTGATTTATATTTTTGTTAAAATATAAAACTAGGATTTATATTTAGTTTAAATATAAGACTAAATATTAGACTAAATTAGACTCAATATAAACGTTATACCACCCACTGAATGGATTTGTAGTTCGACAGTTCCTTTTACGTTCCTTCTTAAAAGGAAAAGATGACAGTTCCATCTTTTTTCTTTCCTAAAATCATTCTGCCCCAGTCTTCACTTATCATCACATGCACTTTATTCCACCAAACATCATTTCTCAAAATCAATCTACTTGAATAATCATCCAGTCTGTTTAGAGCTTTCCCAGTCTTACAATCTGTCATCTTGACTACACATGCCAAGGCCTTTCTCACTTTTCCTGGTTGATACAGAATGTCCCATAAAGAAAGAATAAAAGGTCAGGTGCGGTGGGTCATGCCTGTAATTCCAGCACTTTGGGAGGCTGAGGCGGTTGGATCACTTGAGACCAGGAGTTCGAGACCAGCCTGGCCAACATGGTAGAACCCCGTCTCTACTGAAAATACAAAAATTGGACGGGCATGGTGACATGCGCCTGTAGTCCCAGCTACTTGGGTGGCTGAGGCATGAGCATCACTTGAACCCTGGAGGCAGGGGCTGCAGTGAGCTGAGATCGCACCACTACACTCCAGCCTAGGCAACAGGGCGAGACTCTGTCTCAAAAAAACACAGAAACAAAAAACAATAAAAGTATATTTCTTTAAATTGAAAGATCAGTAACTTCAGTGGCTACTATATTAACCACTTAGTGAAGGTACAACAAAAACTACACATCATTATGTTAATTAACTGAAATTATAATAAATTAAACTACTACTTTGGTCATTTACTTAATGCTTGCAAGTGTACTCAAGAAATCAAAATGGCTTCCCATTGCTTGACATTTGCTTTCCAAATACTTCACATTTCAACCCCATATCCCTACAAGGAGAAATAATTCAACATGCTTTCCTTACCTAAAAATACTACAGGAAGCTAAAAGGCATTTAGAATTTTTTAGACCTTGAAGAAGAGTGTTATACTTCCAACATGTATTTAACTTACAAATCAGTTTCTATCCTGTGGCATAGCTTCAGTCTAAGTACATCATAGTTATATTAACTCTGTATTGCTTCATCTTGTCAAGTCAGACGGAGATTCTGTTGCATCAAGGATCTTACTCAAGATGTCTTCTTCGTTTGAATTAGGTAGAAGTTCTCCAAAACTACATGGTATTGTGGTCAATCTTTGTTCCACTGGAGGAAACTTAATTAGCGGTGAAAGAGACTTTTCTTTCACCAAGAGCCATGTGTAAAGGTAGTTTTGTATATTCAATGTGCAAATCATGAGTGTCCAAATAGTTAAGCATATCATCTGTTTGCACGTTTTGGGGAGTAGGGCTCAATTCTGGTTTGTGTCTTTCAAGTGTTTCAAGATTAGACAGGTAAGATTCTTCCTTTTTCTTGGAAACAGATTTCTTCAGAGCCTCATATCTACTGCAAACAGCCTATAAATTGAAGTCTGATTCTGGAATAGTCTGTCCATCTCCCATAACATCTCCTAGAAAAATGCCACTGTCCACAGGACTACTTGGCTCCAGTTTAAACTGGATTCTAAACTACTGGAACTTTTAACACTTAGGGAACCACCCTCCTCCAGAAAAGTTTCATGCCAAATGCAAATATGCTAAAATCAATATCCTTACAACTAATTCCACTTGATATCTGAAAAGAGTTCCATAATGTAGTTTTATTCATGGAAGGTGTGTTACAAGAAGCCTGTGAATGGTCCAGTATTTTCATATACTCCTCTTTACTGCTACCCAACTCATCTATCCCATTGCTGACAGCAGGGGAAAATGTCTATTTGGCTAGTTTCTGAGCGCTTGGTTGGTAAAGCTGTACATTCCAAATCTTGCTTGCGAATTATTATTTATTTATTTACTTATTTGCTTATTTATTTATTTTATTTTGAGACAGATTCTCGCTTTGTTGCCCAGGCTGGCGTGCAGTGGCGCAATCTCGGCTCACTGCAAGCTCTGCCTCCCGGGTACACGCCATTCTCCTGCCTCAGCCTCCGAGTAGCTGGGACTACAGGGGCCTCGCCACCACGCCCGGCCAATTTTTTGTATTTTTAGTAGAGACGGGGCTTCACCGTGTTAGCCAGGACAGTCTCGATCTCCTGACCTCGTGATCTGCCCACCTTGGCCTCCCAAAGTGCTGGGATTACAGGTGTGAGCCACTGCCCCCAGCGCAAATTATTTTCTTACTCAACAAATCAGACTGATTTTGTGTTGGTGGTTCACCTACGTGACTGATCACCGCATATTTCTGAGACACACACTTGCAATCTCATTTCAGTCAAATGAGACTGGCCAAAATCTCATACAGTGGTTTAAGAGAAAACTGACTATGCTAAATTCTCTTTGATTATGCAAATCAGGTAATGATCCCAGCAATACTTCTGTGTGCTCAGTATCCATTTCAATTGGTTCTGTAGTTCTGTTTTCTTCCATTTCAATAGTTTTTCTCCAAGAGCTCCTAATTTCCATTATCAAGTCTTCTGAGTATGGGAAATCTGGTTCCTTGTTAAGAAGAGGTTAGAACCTAGAGAGTCAATTAGTTCCCCTAAATTTACTTATTTTCTTTCACAGAGCTGTGGTGAACCAGATAAAACTGCTCCAGCAACCTCTTCTAGCAGATGATCTTGCTTTTTTTGGAACTGATCACTTTTTTTTTTAACTGGCAGAGACCCTCCAAATGCACTACTCTCTGTTCTTTGCAACATCTGATAATGCAGAATCTTCCACTTCAAAATCTGGTATTTTCTTAAAAATTGTTTTATTTGTCTCTCTGGGAGTTCTCATCTTCCTGTCCTTTTCAAGTGGTGTAACATTGTTTCTATCTGATGATGAAGCTGACCGCAACAAGAAAGAGGCAGGGCTGTTGGCTACATCATGTACAGCCCAAGGTATCATTGTCTCCTCTGCAACCATTTTCTTGGTTATCTATCTAAGACCAAAATCTGATACAGTGGTTTCTAAGAGAATCCAGGCAACGATAAATTCTCTTTGATTAAGCAACACAGGAAATCATTCTGCCAATACCAGTGAAGCAGGATACTGAAAAAGAATACTCTTTGCATGCACTTCTGAGGTAAGACCAAACGAAAGGGGAGACATAGGTGGTAAAAGACCCACAACTGGAGTTCAGCCTTTAATTAGAGTGAAGGAAGACAGACCAAGAAATTCTTTCCACTTCCTATGTCATTCCCCTTGCTTTTCAACAATAGAATGTCTTATAATTGTGAGATCTTTTTGTTCTATAGCTTATATGCTTCAGATCTGATTATCTCTGAAATTTGGCATCTTTTTCCAGGTAGTGAAGGTCTATTGTCAATCGTGCTTGGTCAGCCTGACTTTCCTATTTCATTACTTTCAATACTTCATTAAATAACAGAATAACTGTTAAGAGTTTCCATTTTCCAGCCTCATAAACATTTCCTACGTGCAACTGACACATTTGTCTCTCAATTTTGTCAAGAGTCAACTAATAAGATTAGTTCCATCTAAAGCACATCGGTTAGGCTAAGGACTGAACTAACAAATTCTCTTTTTCCAGAAACACGAGTGTTTCATTCACTGAGTTCACAAAGGCCCAACCTTTTGAGTTTTTTCTTCTATACTACTTTGGTCATCATAGGGTTCCATTTTTTTTTTTTTAATTTGGTTTTGCGGTTCTATACATCTAGATCTCAAATTTCAGACATACCTAACTAATAATTGCACATTGTCCTGAGATTTTGGGGTAATACAATCGGCTCTTTGCAAAATTTGTAAACATTTTTTACGTGCTAAATGGCATCTGGCATTGTGCTTGTGCAAACCTTGTGATTTCACGTTAAATGTCTGCAAAACATAAAGAATTTTTAGAATTGGTTTTAACATATTGTATTACAACAAGTCTTGCAAGATGTTACATCAGATGAATAAACAGAACCGCCAGGGGAAATAAATAGTGAACAACAATTTGAGGAAAGCATCCACATTCAGCAGAAATCCTTGTTAACCATTCACAGCAATGTTTCCTGAATACGGTATTACTTTTTTGGTCAAATGGAGGCCAACAAAATTTAAAAACTTCTTTGGTGAGAGACTCGTCCAGTATTTGAAACAAAAAATAAGAAACTATATGAAAGGCATCACGGTATGGGTTATCAAACATGTTCACTCCAAAGTGTGTGTTTGACACCCTCTCTGCAGGCCATGGTCAAAGCTGGGCCAGGCTCAAAGCACCTGCAGATACATTCAGAGATGCTTGTTCTGGAAAGAGGTGATCCAGGCCAAGGTCATCCTCGCGGTAGGCACAGTGATTGCAAAGAAAAAAAGCACAAGCCTTAGTGATTCTTAGGGTCCTCAGGATCCCTCCTTATGGGCAGCCTGAGGTCTCGGAGGTCCCTTCTTTGCCACTGCCTTCATCTCACTCGCTGGAGCCATTTCACCTCACAAGGCTGTACAATCTCCAGAAAATGGAGCCTGTCATGGGAATGTGGCCGCAGCTGCTACTCAAAGCCTACAATATGTTCTTAACTAAACAGGGAGTAAAGGACAATGTAACTTAAGCTTAAAAGTTCTAATGTTTAAAGCATAAGTATCTTATCAAGCACATTTTTGGACAATGTATATAATCCTTTGGTATAACTACCTTCATTTGGGTAATTTGAAGAACAAATTAATTTATATCCATGAGAATACATAGATTTTTTTTTAAAATGAAGATAATGTGGTAACAATAAACTTCACTTTCTGCATCTCTTATTTAAAAGTGTCAAGATAAAAAGATTTACAAGTGCCATAATATTAAATTGTTCTAAAGCTCCTAAATCAATGATGGATTTTAGAAAACATAAGTTAATTTTAAAGGATAATGAAATCACAGTTTATAACAACAATTTTACAGGGAAACAAGAACATTATAAAACTAGGCCCCAGTTGGTTTAAGTGATGAATAAACTCTACATAAATAGAATACTGTCTGAAGTTTATAAAAACCAAATTTATATACACTATAGGTTTAAATTATGGCTCAATTTAATTGAAGACCTATGTTTTTATTTATATATTTAAATATTATTATAATTAATAAAAACATCCAATTTACAAATGAAGTGTAAGGAATTTAGGTATTTAACTGTTTTGTAAAGTATAAATAAATTAAAAGTCTTAAATAAACTAAAAATCTCATGTTTGTATTTTTATTTCCCACTGAGGCAAATTCAGAGAGAACAAGTATAGACTTCTTTTAAGCCAAACTTTATCAAAAAATAAAAATGTTTCCCCTGCTTGGGAGTATTAATGGGAACTGGATATAGCTATAAAATCTCTCCCTCAACTAAATAATATTAAAATCTTTGTGGAAGGGTTTTATAACCCTTTTTATGGTTACTCATTACGCCTAAAGTTAATTTGCATATCTTTTATTCCTCATATTGTACTTGGAAGGAACATTAAGGTCATTTAACTAAAATTACATTTTGCCTTTTCTCATCTGAAAAGATTTTTAAGAGTAAGTATTTATATGAGAAAACAAGAACACCATTAAAATTATTTTTAGGATCTTTGTGATTTTGACAGGGTTCTTTACACATTTTTTATTTATATATTTTGTGTTATTCCTAAGAGTATAATATTCCTTATGACTAAAAGGTTTTAAACAATTCAGTAATTCAATTTCTTCATTTGCAAATAATCTTTTCAAGTACAAACCTATTATAAGATTCAGTCCTCCAAAGACGTATTTCTTTAATTTTCTTAATGAATTTGCACACCTTACGCGGTTTAAGTGATGGCTCAGCTCCCAAACACTTGCCACCTTCTCCCAGGCTGCAGAGTTTTTTTATTGAAGGGCTAACAAATTTAAGGCACTTGGAATTTGGGTTTGATTTAAAATTTTTTTCCCTGAAAGTTAATAAAACCTTTACACCCTTTCCAATAACCTCCACAAACAGGCTCACCTATCTAATGTAGAGATGCCTTTTAAAGGAAACCTCTTTCTCTCCTCAGTCACATCACATCCACACCAACATTCAAGGGTCACATGGCTTCTGCAACTGTCATCTATTTAGGCAGCATCAGAAAGCATCAGAAAAATGGACATGTTGGTAGGATTAGAGAAACCTCTTGGATTCTCCACTCCCTGTTTCTCAGTTTGCATGGGCTCACACATAGGAAAAAGTCTCACCGTTGTACCCACCCAGCCCCACTCCCCACCCCCCTACCCCTCCCGCGCCCAGGGACTGACTCAGCACAAGAAGACATCTTCCATTCCCTGTGGCTTCATCTCTGACCTGATGACCAATCAGCACTCCCGGCTCACTGGTTTCCCCCCACCCACCAAGTTGTCCTTAAAAACTCTGATCCCCAAATGCTGGGGAGACTGATTTGAGTAATAAAAAAAATACGGTCACCCATCCAAAAAAAAAAAATAATAAGTCTCACAATCAAACAACAGAAGAAACTATAGATATTTGGTCCATCTGTAAATTGCATAGCAACCCCTTAACTTCCAAAGAAAAGGATGAAAAATGAAATTCTATTCAGAAAAGAAAACACTTACACAACTGCTTTGAACATCCTGTGAATTAAAACTTGAACTCGCCAGGCACAGTGGCTCACGCCTATAATCCCAACACTGTGGGAGGCCAAGGTGGGTGAATCACCTGAGGTTAGGAGTTCGAAACCAGCCTGGCCAACAATGACGAACTCTGTCTCTACTAAAAGTACAAAAATTAGCCAGACGTGGTGGCAGGCACCTGTAATCCCAGCTATTTGGGAGGCTGAGGTAGGAGAATCACTTGAACCCGGGAGGCAGAGGTTGCGGTGAGCCGAGATCATGCCATTGCACTCCACAGCCTAGGCGACAAGAGCGAAACTCCATCTCAGGAAAAAAAAAAAAAAAAAGAAAATTTGACCTCCAGGGAGCAGGAGTTCCCCAACACTGAAGACAAGCAATACTTCAACTTAAAGCTTTTTGTCTCTGGGATCTTTTGTACACCAATCCTGGTTCCCAAACACACAAGGCACAACCTCACGCATTTTCCTGGAAGCAGATTAAATCTACACTAATTAACAATGAGAGGAGATGGAGCAAGATGGCTGAATAGAACCCTCCAACAATTGTTCCCCCCCACCCCGCCCATTCAAAGGAACACCAAATTGAACAACTAACCATGCAAGAAACTACTTTCATAAGAACCAAAAATCAAGTAAGTGATTGGTTTTAACATCATGTCAAGGAAAGAGGCACTGAAGAGTGTGGGAAAGACAGCCTTGAATTACCAACACCACTCCTCTCTCATCCCCTGGCAGTAGCCACATGGTGCAGAGAATCTGTGTGCTTGGGAGAAAGGGGGTGCAGTGATTGTAAGACTTTGCATTGGAACTCAGTGCTGCCCTGTCACAGCAGAAAGCGACATGAGGTGGAATTCAGATGGCACCCATGGAGGGAGCATTTAGACCACCCCTAGCCAGAGGCAAATCATCCATCTCAACAGTCAGAACCTGAGTTCCACCTAGCCCCACCACCACAGGCTAAAGCACTCTGGTGTCCTAAATAAGCTTGAAAGGCAGTCTAGACCACAAGGACTGCAATTCCTGGCTAAGTCCAGGTGCTGTGCTGGGCTCAGAGCCAGTGGACTTGGGGGGCATGTGACCTAGGGAGACACCAGCTGAGGCAGCCAAGGCAGTGCTCACATCACTCCTCCAACCTCAGGCAGTGCAGCTCTGAGAGAGACTTCTCTCTGCATGAGGCAAGAAGAGGGGAGAGTAAAGGGGACTTTGTCTTGCAACTTGGATACCAGCTCAACTACAGTAGAACAGAGCACCAAGCAAAGTCCCCAGGCCCCCATTCTAGGACCTAGCTCCTGGATGACATTTCTAAACACACCTTGGGCCAGAAGAGAATCCACTACCTTAAAGGGAAGGACTCAGTCCTAACAAGATTAATTACCTGCTGAGTTAAGAGCCCTTGGGCCTTGAATAAACATCAGGGGTAGCCAGGCAGTACTTGCCGCAGGCTTTGCATGAGACCCAGGGCTGTACTGGCCTCAGGTATGACCCAGCACATTCCAGCTGTGGTGGCCATGGGGAGGGACTCCTTCCGCTTGAGGAAAAGAGGGGGAAGACTAAAGGGGACTTTGTCTTGCAGCTTGGGCACCAGCTCGGCCACAGTGGGGTAGAGTACCAAGCAGGCTCCTGGGGCCCCCGATTCCAGGCCTTGTATTCTGGACAGCATTTCTGCTCCCACCTTGGGCCAGAGGGGAGCCCACTGCCCTGAAGGGAGAGATCCAGGCCTGGCAGCATTCATCACAAGCTGACCAAAGGGCACTTGAGCTTTGAGTGAACATCAGCAGTAGCCAGGCACTACTTGCCATGGCCCTGGGACAGTGTTGGCCATGGGGAGACCCTCCTTCTGCATGAGGAAAGGAGAGGAAAGAGTGGGAAGGAGTTTGTCTTGTGGCCTGGGTTCCAGCTCAGCTGCAGTAGAGCACAGCACCAAGTAGATTCCCAGCTCCACACCCTGGTTCCCAAGTGGTATTTCTGAACCTGCCCTGGGGCAGAGGGGAGCTCACTGCCTTAAAGGAAAGGACACAAGCCTGGCTGGATTTGCCATTTGCCAACTGAAAAGCCTTTGGGCCTTGAGTGAACGTCAGCAGTAGCAAGGCCATGGGCACCAAAGGCCTTGAGTGAGACCCAGTGCTGAGCTGGCTTCATGTCTGACCCAGCATAGTCCCAGTAGTGGTAACCACAGGAGTGTCTGTGTCACCCCTTCCCCAGCTCCAGGCAGTTCACCACACAGAGACAGACTCTGTTTCTTCGGGGGATAGTAAGGGAAGAGGACAAGAGACTCTGCCTGGTATTCCAAGGAATTCTTCTAGCTCTTATCCAAGTGAAAGTTAGTATGAAAGGCTACGTAATGTATGATTCCAATTATATGTGATTTGAAAAAGGCAAAGGCTATAGAGCAGTAAAAAGACCAGGGGTTTCCAGGAACTTGGGGGGGAAGAAGGAGGGTGAAATGAAGGAAATTTAGGGGATGGTAAGACTATACTGTATGACACTGTCATGGTGAATACATGACATTACACATTATGAAAACCCATGGAACTTTATAGCCCAAAGTATGCAAAGTAGTTATGCACATTTTAAAAATTGTTTAGGTCAGGGAGTCCCAGGATAGAAGGCAGACCATGACAAAAGACTCTTACTGGGTTACAGATATGAGAAGTAATCACACTGAAAGGAGTTGAGTGGATAAGAGCTGACCTGACTAACTTGGGAAATGAACGGGGTCTCTAAGACTAAAGGCAAAAAGGACTGCACATAAGCATCATATACTAGTTAATAAAGTTACTTTCCCTGGGGATGTGAGTTAACATACACATATGTATTTCTTTGTTCTGTCAGCTGAGAGAGTCTAGAAGCAATGACACCCCTGTAGCAATAGGAATATCTAGTGTCCAGAACTTGGTTTCTAATAAAATTCTCTAGTAAAAGAAACAGGCTTCCTTGGAGAAATGACTGACTCTAGCACTTGGGCAAGAAATATACAAGATGAGCCTGAAGAAGAATTTTCATCTAAGGGAACATGTGGCACCATGACAAAGCTGTGTGTTAGGCACTGAGGAAGGAGCTGAGGTATGAATGAAACCCTTTCCCTGAAGGCAATGGGAGTTCATTCATGAAGAAGGGAGACAGACATGTTTAAAGAGAGTGGCCATGTTTCTGTTCCGCAAACTCACTAAGGTCATTTCCACCTCATGGTCTTGGTTCTTGAGATTTTCACTCCCTGAAAGTCACTTTTTCTGGATTTTCCTGTGAATAGGAACTATGAGATCTTCTACCAAAAACCAACACCAACTCGTCAACCATGAGGAAGAAGAACCTGCAGCTCTAGTTGAGCCTTCAGAGGACTAACATCTAACTGCAACCTCATAAGAGACCCACAGCTGGAAGCACCCAGCCAAGCCACTCCTGAATTCCTGACCCACAGAAACTGTTAGAGATAATGGAATTATATTATCATTTTAAGCCACTAAGATATTAGGGTTGGTTATAATACAGCAATAGATAATTAAATGTTTGTCATGCCCCAGATATCAGCAGCCTCAGCATGGTAAGACTAAATCAGGAGGTGCTCCCTGGCTGTTTGCTCCCATAACTTTGATAGAGGAATTGGGCTATGGGGGAGTAATATTTAGCATCTGTACACAAGAGAGAGGTGAACTCAACATCAATACCCTTTTGCTTAGGAACTTATGCTTGGGAACTCATCTTTGCCTTCATAATCTAACAAACAAAACAGTAGTATCTTTGGTCATATATTGAGCCTTTAATGTGATGAATCCTCACAATAAGGTACATATTTTTATCTTTCTTTTCCAGAATGGTGGCTCATCTAAGAAAAAAGATTGACACAATGTTATACAATGGTTAAATGATAGCTACTCTTGACTCTTCAGAGGGTAGACCAGGACAATGAGCAGAGAAGAGAACTATGTCTAGGGGGGAAAGGAATCCAATAAAGAGTAAGAAGTTGAAAATACAAAGGGATGAGAAGTGATTAATAGAACAAAGACCCAGAGGAAGCAACAGATAATGGTGTCAAGAGGCTCAGGGGAAATATTGCCTTGGACAAAGAGAGGATAGTCCCTTTTAAAGAAGATGAATATTTTGCAGAAAGTATATCATAATGGTTAAGCCCAAAAACTCTGGTGTCAGACAGACTTGGATCTGAATCCTGGCTCTGTCACTTATTAATGAAGAGGCAGTTGTGGTCATTCACCTGTTTAGATGCCCAAAATCTGCACTGACTTATCGTCAGGTAATTCCTTGTCATATGAGTCAAAGCGAAAGAGCACATCTCCTTCTCTGAAGACAAGAAGGCCACAATTTTGCTTCTAGGGTAAAGGCATGTGACCCTGGTTTTTTCTGCCCAAGATCCTAACGCCAGGATTAAGTCACCCACCAAGGCCCTTGTGTCCTCACTAATGGTTATGGAGTTATGATCCTGTGGTTGGCAGCCCCACAAAGAGGCAGTTCCCCAAAGGGTGATGAAGTACACACAAAAGCAGTTTACTCCTACTACATCCTCTTTCAAGAGAAACTAATAGAAGAATCACATGAAAAGTTAAATTTTTAACATAACACAGACTTTCCAGGAAATAGAAATAAAGCACAAAAAAGCACATAACTTAAAGCATTATGGTCAGTTTAAAATTGTATTAAAATAAATAAACAAAAGATGGTCACAGTAGTAACAAATTGGTGGTCTAAAAGATGAAATGGAAAAGATATTTCACAATGGAAAACAAAAATACAATGAAATGAAAATTGTTAGCTGGGGTAATGCTTCCTGCACATTCCTCATGCTTTCATGAGAAAACCTGCTACACTCTTAAAGAAGGAAAAGTATTTTAAAGAACACTTTCCTGCCACCTCTACAAATAATAAGCTCAATAATTAGAAAGAAAAAAGTAGAAGGTACAATTAGAAACATAATAGAAGAAAATTTCTCAGAACTGAGGGAAAACATGGGTTTTTAGATTGAGAGGATTCACCAAGTCCCAGGGATATCTGTGAGAAAAAGCACATATCTAGACACAAATTACTTTTTTTAAAAATTGTATTTCCAGGACAAAAAGGCAATATCAGAAGTTTCTAGGCAAAAGATGCAAGATACCAACAAAGGAAAGAGAATCAAACCAACATCAGACTTCTCATCTGCAATTCTGGAAGAAACACAGTACAGTGGCCAGGCACAATGGCTCATGCCTGTAATTCCAACACTTTAGGAGGTCAAGGCAGGAGGATTGCTTGAGGCCAGGAGTTCAAGACCAGCCTTGGCAACATAGAAATGTATGCACCATGAAATAAAGCAACAAAATAAGTATGTAATGTAAAAACTGCTAAAAATATAAGAACTTGTTTAAATGCTTAATCACATGGGGATTTTAATATAGTTCTCTGAGTATTTTACCCTTCAAGTAAATAGAAAATAAGTAAGAATATTTACATTGATTAAGGGAGTGAAAAGCTTAATTTAATAGAGGACTTTGTCCCATATCTTATGAAAGAACCAAGTACTTTGGCAAAAAGAAATCATTTCTAAATTCCCAAAACCAAAGATTATCAGTCCCTTGTTTCTGACCATAGTCCATTAAGGCCAGAAATCAATCACAAACAAAAGTGACCAAAGGAAATAAACCACCTGGAAATTTATTCAGAAAAATAACATTAAGCCCCTCTTCTCAAGCTTTATTACTTCTGTGGCCAAGCAGGCATTAAGTATATGTTTATATGACTCCTTTCTACAGGGGCTGATAGAGGGTGAAAATGAACCCTAAGAGAAACAAGACTGAGGTAGATCCTGGGTGACAGCTGGACACAAAGTTTGCTCTGTGTGTAGGTGTTCATAGAAGTGACTGTACTCTTTCCGGGAGGCCTGTGTCAGAAGGAGCATTCCCACAGCCCTTCACCTACCCTGGGAAGAGGGCATTTCAGGCCCTGTTATAAGCATCCTTTCCCCAACTCTCCTGCCTGCTAGTCACTCTTCCTCTCTTGACCTCAGTGCTCCCACCTGTAAAATAAGGAAGTCTGACCTATTTTATTTCAAAGATCCTGATGTTATGCATTGTCTAAAAATGGGTTTATTAAGATGTGTTTAACAGATTTAAGATTTTTTAATGTGTTAAAAATATGTGTATCAGAAAAGAATATTAAAATATTAATATTATTAAAAGAATACTAAAATATTCTTTTCTGAGCCCCCCCTAAGTTTAAGCCCCTGGCTCTGGAAACAAGGAGTTTTCAGTTGGTTCTGATGCAGTGTGATGAGTGCTAGGATAGAATGGGAGGAGCTATGAGTAGAGATCCCAACACTCCGATAGGAAGGTAGACTTCCTGGTTTGTGGATCCTCTGTGTATATACTTGCATGATAGTTTTACCTTTCTTCCATTCTTCTGCCTGCCCTCAGTGTATCTAGAACAGAGCTCTGAGTGGGGAATAATCAGTTAATGCTACTGGCCAAAGGATCAATGTCCCTTTATACCTCTCTTTGCATCATTACCTATGACTCATGCCCTGGACTCCGCCCCATGGAAGCAAATAAAAACCTGAGTCCAGAGCCCCATTGCAGGATGTTCTCAACTCCTGGATCTGCCATATCCTTCTCAAAGATCATGAAATTCTTGCTACTGGCTCTTACTGTATTTTTGGTCCTGTTCCAGATGTTCCCAGGTAAACAGAACCAAGGAAGAAGGGAAAAAGAACTGTCTGTGGAAGACTTAATACCTTTTCCTCCATTGAGATAGGGTTTTTAGGGACAGTTGAAATAGGCTTGAATTTATCAGAATGCTTTCCTCCTAGGACAAACCTACGGCCCCATATTGGGAATGTGTATCTGGCCAGGATCCCTGGAACCATAAAGTAGGGCAGGGTGTCTTACGAGAAGTCCCTTTCATACTCAGCTGTAACTTCAGCATCCCAAATTGCACATGGTGCTTTGCGCCAATGTACCAATGACCCAACTGAGGGGCTGTCTGACTTCAGCTGTCTTTCTAATCTCTACCAAATCATGAGTCCTGAGGCCTTTCTTGGACATTAAGTTCTATTATCACTTCATACAAAGTTCCTGTACTCCTATTCTGGGATAAAAGTATCTGCAGAGTAGCTATGTGGAAGAAAGTACAAGCCTTTCTGCTCCTTTCCAACCATAAAATTCTGTGATTTTGTTAATGATTTCCAGCAAGATTTCACAAACAAATGGCCAGAGTTTTGAAACTACTGCTTATGAAGGCATGAATAATTTTTAGACAAGGTATCATTCTCCTCTTGTGCCTAACATTTAAAACCTTTTTTCTATGCATATATAAATCCACATAAATATATATGTACCTGTACTTCTTTTTTAACCAACAAAGGTAACTATACATTGCTCTAAAATTTTTTTAATTCAGCAATATATTCTTGACATCTTCCTTGTCAGCACATAAAATTTTGCCTCTTTGCTTCTGGAAGTTACATATTATTCCATCATGTGGATAGATCCTAGTTTATACATCTAATCTTTATTGAGTGTAAAATGAAATCTTACCAAATCTTTGATAAAACAAACAAAACCACAACTGACCTTTTGCACATACATTTTTATATATTTGGGTAAAAATGTCTAAACAAGTTCCTAGAAGTCAATTTGCTAGGTTGAGTAAGTGTATTATTTTGTTTTTCATGAGCACCTTTTCTAAGTCTCTGTGGGTCATACATGGCTGGATGAAATCACTTGCCTTCAAGGACAAAAAATAAAAGCTTTAGAAAACTCAAATGAACTTTTTCATGCAAACCTAGAAAAATTTGGGTTGTGGCAACTTCTCAACTGTAACACTGGTGTGAAAGAAAAACTAAATACTTTATATAGTGAAGGAAATGAACTTTTAGCCTAGAACTTTATATCCATCTACACTGCTATTTAAATATAGGGGCATAATAAAAAATATTCTCAAGCATAGAAGGACTCAGAATGCTTGCCACATAAAGACTGGAGGAAAAACTCAAAAAGAGAAACAAATACAGAAGGATGTTGTAAATGATATATGAAAGGTAAGAATTACCAATTACTTGCAATTTTCTAGTTGACTTTAAAATTAGACTAGAAAGAGAGAAAGAATGTATCCGATAATTGCCCATAAATTTTAGATAATCACCATGGTTAAGGGAGGGGATGAGCAAAGCTCAGTGGAGAGAAAGCCAAGGAATATGAAAGCACTGCTAAAGTACTTGCCTTGGTAAGAGGTAAGATATAATTATTGATAAGTTTTAAATATCAATAAAGGTAGATTATTATGGATATGGGCTTTATAAGATTGCTTATAGAATAAGGATTAAAATAAAATGAATACATTTTATACCAACTAAGGGAACCTTTATCCATCTAATTGAAAATAGTAAGCAAGCAAAAGAACCTACAATAAATGGAAAATATAGAATAAGGTAAAATACATAAGTTCTAATAAAATTTTACTTACAATAAGTGTAAATGGGTTAAACTCATTAAATAAAGGCTTAAACTCTCAAATGAGACAAGGAAACCTCAAATAGCATGTTGTCTAAATGGCACAGATACATGTGCCACACTAGGCAAATATAACCTAAAAGAAAGCTGGAGTCACCTGTGCAACATGGTGAAACCCCAACTTTACAAAAAAATAATAATAATACAAAAATTAGCCAGGGGTGGTGGCGCATGCCTATAGTCCCAGCTACTCAGGAGGATGAGGTGACAGGATCACTTGAGCCTCAGGAGGAGGTTGCAGTGAGCTGGGAGGGATTATGCCACTACATTCCAGCCTGGGTAACAGAGTGAGACCCTGTCTGAAAAAGAAAAAGAAAGGAAACTGGAGTGGCAATCTTAATATGTGACAGAGAAGAATTCACAGCAAAATGTATAATAAATGACAAAGAGATGGTTTATGTACAGATAAAGAAATATTTGAGGTTGAGTACAGTGACTCACACCTGTAATCCCAGGACTTTGGGAAGCCCAGATGGGAGGATGGCATGAAGCCTGGAGTTGAAGGCCAGCCTGGGCAACATAGTGAGACCCCCATTACTACATAAAAATGTTTTAATTAGCTGGCCATGGTGGTGCATACCTATAGTCCTAGCTAGTTGGGAAGCTGAGGCAAGAGCTCAGGACGTCAGGGCTACAGCAACTGAGCCGTGACCATGCCACCACTACACTCCAGCCTGGGCAACAGAATGAGACCCTGTCTCTAAAAGATTATTATTGTTACTATTACTATTATTTGTTGTTGTTGTTGTTTTTGAGCTACAAGAACGTATTAGCAACTATTTCAGCTTTCAAATTTACAAAACGACAAATGACAGCACTTCACGGATAAGTCAACAATAATATTTAGAGATCTTCAGCTCAAATGTTAACACTTGATTGAGAACAACACATTGAAGGTCTGGCCAATGTATTCAATACACTTGAATTTATTGAATATATATTTATATCTGGACATTTCTATGCTCAACAGAGAGTAAGCATTCTTTTGAGCTCATACAAAACTTTGCAAAAATGTCCCACATTTAAGACCACAAAGAAAACTTCATTAAAGAATTGCATGCCAAAAAAAAAATAGCATATAGGTTGTATTCCCCTACATAATCAATAAAATTAGAAATTAACAATAAAAGAATGGCAAAGAACTCATATTTAGAAGCTAACACATTAGTCTGCAGCCATACCACCCTAAATGCGACCAATCTTGTCTGATCTCGGAAGCCAAGCAGGGTCGGGCCTTGTTGTGACTTGGAGAGAAACTAACACATTAGTAAATAAACTTTGGCCTACATAAGAAATCACATTTACTAACAAGCAAGCCACATGGATGAACCCAGAACAAAATGGTGAGGTAGACTCCCTGACTGTAATAAGAAGGCATCATAAAATTACACAGCAAAGGGCATGGATCCCAGGAGGAATAAAAAATTGGAACCTTTTTTACACTCAGCCTACTACATGGTATTAGAAGTCAGGACAGCATTACCTTGGAGGGGAAGAGGAACATTAATGACTGGAAGAGGTCATGAAGAGGTTTTCTAATCCTTGTTACATGAGTAGTTTTTTCTAAGACGATTCATCCAGCTGTATACCAATAATTAGTGTACATTTCTGGAAGTATGTTCTACTTCCATTAAAACTTAACTTTTAAAACTCGTGCATAGATTTGTTACATATAGTGTCTAGATGTGTACTCTACATAATCTTATCCAGATTTCCTTCAGCTGTTCTTCTTCTGTCCTTTTTTTCAGCATTCAAGCTGATTCTTCTATGTCCTTTGGTCATTTAACATGATAAATGTATCACTGAAGTTATATAGAGTAGCAAATTTCAGCCATTGTTAGTTAAGTTCCCAAAAACCCTTTGGGAACTGTTAAGATTAATAATACAATATCAAAGCATGATGAAATGGGCAATGATATAAGATGCATTTCCCAACTTATTTTTCTTTTTTAATTAAAGTATGTGGCATTAGAAAAACTATTCAGATTCACTTAACAATCAACAGCCAGATTTTGTTCTTGGGTATCTAAGTGATGGTGGTTCTAAAAGTAAAAATTGTCAATTGCCTGTACTCTATCCCATGAGACTTGATAAATTCTATGACTTACCTATATGTTTTCTGTAAAATGATCAAATGCCTTTTACAAGCATTTCTCAAAAATAAAAGAAAGCAGATTTCCATCCACCTTAGGGATATTACATCTTTAGACTAAATGATCCTAAAATTAATATGGAACTATGAAAGACCTTGAATAGCAAAAGCAATCTTGAGCAAAAAGAACAAAGCTGATCACATCACACTACCTGACTTCAAAACATACTACAAAGTTATAGCAACCAAAACAATATAGTATTGGCATCAAAACAGACACATAGACCAGCAGAACAAAATAGAAAACCTAGAAATAAATTCACATATCTACGGCCAACTGATTTTAAACAAAGGTGCCAGGTACACACAATGACGAAAGGATAGCCTCTTCAATAAGTGGTGCTGGGAAAACTGGATATCCACATGCAGAAGGGTGAAACCAGACTCCTTTTTCTAACCATATACAAGTATTAACTCAAAATGGATTAAAGTCTTAAATGTAAGGCCCAAAACTACTGGAAGAAACATAGGGGAAAAGTTCCACAATATTGGTCTAGGCAAGGATTTTTTGTACAAAACCTCAAAAGCACAGGCAACAAAAGCTTATCTAATCACATATAGACAAACGGGATTACATTAAACCAAAAAGCTTCTGCATAGCAAAGAAAACAACAAACAGAGCAAAGAGACGACCTACAGAATGGAGAATGTATTTATAAACCATACATCTGAAAAGGGACTAACATTCAAAACATGTAAGGAACTCAACAACAAAAAACAAATAACCCCATTTTAAAATGGGCAAAAAACCTGAATAGATATCTCTCAAACGAAGACATACAAATGGCCAACAGATATATGAAAAAAATGCTCAACATCACTAAGCATAAGGGTAATGCAGGTCAAAACTACAACGAGATATCACCTCACTCCATTCAGAATGACTGCTGTCAAAAAACCAAAAGATAACAAGTGTTGGTGAGGATGTGGTGAAAAGGGAACACTCACATACTGCTAGTGAGGATGTAAATTAGTACAGCCATTATGGAAAACGGTTTGGAGGTTCCTCAAAAAATTAAGAATATAATTAGTACGTGATCCAGCAATCCCACTACTGGGTATATATCCAAAGAAAATGAAATCAATATGTCAAAGAGATATGTGCACTCATGTTTGTTACGGCACTATGCACAACAGCCAAGACATAGAGTCAACCTCAGTGTCCATCAACAAATGAATGAATAAAGAAAATGTGGGGGCCAGGCACAGTGGCTCATGCCTACAATCGCAGCACTTTGGGAGGCCGAGGCGGCCGGATCATGAGGTCACAAGATCGAGACCATCCTGGCTAACACAGTGAAACCCCGTCTCTACTAAAAAATACAAAAAAAAAAAAAAAAAAAAAAAAAACTAGCCGGGCGTGGTGGTGGGTGCCTGTAGTCCCAGCTACTTGGGAGGCTAAGGCAGGAGAATGGCGTGAACCCGGGAGACGGAGCTTGCAGTGAGCTGGAATGGCGCCACTGCACTCCAGCCTGAGCCACAGAGCAAGACTCCGTCTCAAAAAAAAAAAAAAAGAAAAGAAAACGTGGCATATATACACAATGGAATATTATTCAGCCATAAAAAATGAATGAAATTTTGTCATTTGCGGCAACGTGGATGAACCTGGAAGACACTATGTTAAGTGAAAATAAGCCAGGCACAGAAAGAAAAATACTATATGATTGCACTCATATGTGGAATCGAAAAAGTTGTTCTTATAGAAGTGGAGAGTAGAATAGTGGTTACCAGAGGATGGGGAAGGTGGAACAAAGGGGAAAAGGTGAGAAACTGGTCAATAAGTGTAAAACTATAATTAGATAGGAAGAACAAGTTCTGGTGGTCTATTGCACGGTAATATGACCAGAGTTGTTGAATATAGTGTGTATTTCAAAATAGCTACAAAAGAGTTGTTTGGATATTCTCATCACAAAGAAGTGATAAATGTTTAAAATAATGGATATGCTAATTTTCCCAATTTTATCATTATACAATTTATACGTATATTGAAATATCACATTGTATCCCATAAATATGTACAATTACTGTTAATTATATATTTAAAAAATGGTTGTTGCCTCTTAAGAATTTATTAGTGTGCGGATATTCTGGCTAATATATAAACTTTTTCTATAGTACAGTGGTCCTCAGTGTGGTTCTCCTGACCACCAGCATTAGCATCACCTGTTAAAAGTGCAAATTTTTAAGCCCATTTCAGATCTACTGAATCAGAAACTCTGAAAGTGGGCCCAGCAACCTGTTTTAGCAAGCCCCCGGGGGAGACTGTAATGTATGCTTAATTGTGAGAACTAGCAAATAATCTACTACAGCTCTGGTTCTGAGATCTCTAGTTAAAACACCAATTTTCTTTTTGCTGCCTCATGGAGCAATTGTTTTTTAAAACACTTTGTTGAAATATGATTGATATTCAAAAGCTGTACATATTTAATGTATACAACTTATGAATTTGGAGATAAGTATACACCTGTGAAACCATCATCACCACAATCTAGGGCATAAACCTGTCCATCACCCCTAAAAGTTTCCTCCTGCCTAGCACAATCATTTTTAAGACATTTTAAGTTACAATTGTGGACCTAATTTAAGTTGAAATTCCTATACTTGTGGTATGGCGAATGTAAACAATTCAGCTGAGGTGGAATTAAATTAGCTTCCTTGGGCGGGCACAGCGGCTCACACCTACAATCCCAGCACTTTGGGAGGCTGAGGCGGGCAGATCACCTGAGGTCAGGAGTTCAAGACCAATCTGGCAATATGGTCTACTAAAAATACAAAAAAATTAGCCGGGCGTGGTGGCGGGCGCCTGTAGTCCCAGCTACTCGGGAGACTGAGACAGGAGATTGGAGTGAACCCGGGAGGCGGAGCTTGCAGTGAGCCGAGATTGCGCCACTGCACTCCAGCCTGGGCGACAGAGCAAGACTCCGTCTCAAAACAAAAAACAAACAACAACAACAAAAAACGTAACTATTAGGGTTTTAAGAAGGTGACTTTAGCCATGCAGTGACAGGATGAGTACAGAAGCCAAATTTTAGTAAGATGAGTGTGGGGGTAATAAGAAAGAAAATTGATAAACCTCTAGCTAGATTAATAAGGAAAATATTACTGGCAATGCTCATCTTGAACCTAGAAGGAAAAATTCTAAACAAAATTTTAGCAAATCATATCCAACAAAATATAAAAATAATACATCATGACCAAAGAATACATTCTACATAATATATAATCCTTCATGCCTCAGAAATGCAAGGTCGGTTTAACATTCAAAAATCAAGCAATGTTGTAGCATTATTCACAATAGCCAAGACATGGAATCAACCTAAGGGCCATCAGCAGATGAATGGATAAAGAAAATGTGGTACATGTAGACAAGGGAATACTGTTCAGCCTTTAGAAAGAAGGAAGTCCTGTCATTTGCAACAACATGGATGAACTTGAACCTAGGGGACATTATGTTAAGCAAAATAAGCCAGGCACAGAAAAATAAATGATCTCACTTATGTGTGAAATCTAAAGAAGTCAGACTCATGGAAGCAGAGAGTAGAATGATGGTTACCAGGGCTAGGGGGTGGGGAGGATTGGGGAGATGTTGGTCAAAGGATACAAAATTGCATAGACAGGAGGAATAAGTTCAAGAGATCTATTGTACGACATTGTGACTGTCATTAGTAACAATGAATTATATACTTGAAAATTCTAAGAGAGTAGATTTTAAGTGCTCTTACCACAAAAAAAATTGATACGTATGTGGTAATGCATATATTAATAAGCCGGATTTAGCCATTTCACAATGTATACATGTTAATGTTTCAAAACATCATGTTGCATGCTATAATATATACAATTTTTATTTATCCATTAAAATAGATTTAAAAAGTAAAGTTATTCGTGTTTGAAATGAAAGAAAAAGGGGACCAAGGCAGGAGAATCACTCCAGGCCAAGAGTTCAAGAGCACCCTGGGCAACCCCCATCTCTACTAAATTTTTTTAAAGAAGAAAATCAAGCAATGTAATTCACTGTATTAATGAAGCAAAAAAGAAAAAACATGTAATCACCTCAGTAGACACAGAAAATTGCAAGTTGACAATTCCAATAATCTATTTCTGATAGAAATAAAATTTAAATAGTAGAAGGGAATATTTTCCACCTGAAAAGGAACATGAAAGAAAAGCCTACAGCTAACATCACGCTAAATAGGAAAAGACATAATGCTTTTTCCTGAAGAATGTCTGGTCTCACCACATCTATTCAACACTGACTGCAATAAGGCAAGAAAAGGAAATTAAAGGTATCAAGACTCAGGGGTTGGGGGAAATAGTAAAACTCTATTAACAGATGACATAATTCTCTATATAGAAAATCCCAGGCCAGGTGCAGTGGCTCACGCCTGTAATCCCAGCGCTCTGGGAGGTGCAGGCAGGCGGATCACGAGGTCAGGAGATGCAGACCATCCTGGCTAACACGGTGAAACCCTGTCTCTACTAAAAACACAAAAAATTAGCCAGGCGTGGTGGCATGCTCCTGTAGTCCCAACTACTCGGGAGGCTGAGGCAGGAGAATCGCTTGAACCCAGGAGGTGGAGGTTGCAGCAAGCCGAGATCATGCCACTGCACCCCAGCCTGGGCAACAGAGCAAAACTCTGACTCAAAAAAAATAAAATAAAATAAAATAAAATAAAACAAAAATTAGAAAATCCCACTGAGTATAGGAGAAAGTTACTAGAACAAATAGGTGAGTTTGGTAAAGTTGTAGCCTACAAGTTTGATATACAAAATCAGTTGTATTTCTATATGTCAGCAATAAACAATCAAATTAAATTTTAAAATTATAATTTATAATAGCATCAAAAATATGGAATACCTAAGGGAAAATCTGACAAAAAGTAAGCAAGACCTGTTTATTAAAAACTATAAAATATTGTGGAGTGCAATTTAAGAAGACCTAATTAGAAAGAAATATCATTTTTATGGACTGGAAAACTCAATATTGTGAAGATGTCAGTTTTCTCCAAATTGGTCTATAGATTCAATGCAATTGCCATTAATACGCCAGTAAGATTTTATGCAGAAATTGACAAACATTTTAAAATTTATATGAAAATGCAAATTATATAGTATAAACAAAACAACTTTACATGTGGAAAGATTTTCAAAATCATTATTAATTAAGGAATTAGAAATTAAGAACAGCTGGGTGCGGTGGCTTATGCCTGTAATCCCAGCACGTTGGGAGGCCAAGGTGGGCAGATACCCTGAGGTCAGGAGTTCGAGACCAGCCTGGCCAACATAGTGAAACCCAATCTCTACTAAAAATACAAAAATTAGTCAGACATGGTAGTGGGTGCCTGTAATCCCAGCTACTTGGGAGGCTGAGGCAGGAGAATCACTTGAACCCAGGAGGCGGAGGTTCCAGTGAGCTGAGATCATGCCACTGCACTCCAGCCTGGGCAACAGAGCAAGACTCTGTCTCAAAAAAATAAATAAATAAGACCACAATGAGATGCTGTATTAGTCTGTTCTCACACTCACTGTTATGAAGAAATACCCGAGACTGGGTAATTTATAAAAGAAAGAGGTTTAATTGACTCACAGTTCTGCATTGCTGGGGAGGCCTCAGGAAATTTATAATCACAGCGAAGGCAAAGGAGAAGCAGGCACCTTCTTCACAGAGTGGCAGGACGGAGTGAGTGTAAGCAGGGGAAATGCCAAATGCTTATGAAACTGTCAGATCTCGTGAGACTCACTCAGTATCATGAGAAAAGCCTGGGGGAAACCACGCCCATGATCTGATTACGTCCACCTGGTCCCACGCTTGACACGTGGGGATTATAATTCAAGATGAGATTTTGGGTGAGAACACAGATAAACCACATCATTCTGCCCCTGGCCTCTCCAAAACCTCATGTTCTCACTTTTCAAAAGACAATCATGCCTTTCCAACAGTCCCCTGAATCTTAACTCATTCCAGCGTTAATTAAAAAGCCCGAGTCCAAAGTCTCATCTGAGACAAGGCAAGTCACTTCTGCCCACGAACCTGTAAAATTGAAAGCAAGTTAGTTATTTCCTAGATGCAATGAGGGTACCGGCATTGGGTAAATACACCCGTTCCAAATGGGAGAAATTGTCCAAAACAAAGGCGCTACAGACCCCATGCAAGTCTGAAATCCAATAGGGCAGTCATTGTACCTTAAAGTTCCAAAATAATCTCCTTTGACTCCATGTCTCACATCCAGGCCATGCTGATGCAAGAGGTGGGCCCCTACAGCCTTGAACAGATCACCGTACAATTACTAGAATGACTAAAATTAAAAAGACTGACTATACCAAGTACTGGTGAGGATATGAAGGAACTGAAACCCTTATACATTGAGAGTGGAAAATGATACAACCACTCTGGAAAACAGATCCTAATATGTTAAAGACTTTCCTAATATGTTAAAGTCATAGAATACCCCCTACCTCTGTGGGAAACCATACCTGCCATGCAATTCAGCCAATCTACTCCTAGGTATTTTTTCCCATAAGACCAAAAATCATATCTGCACACAAAGACTTGTACATGAATGTTCATAGCATCCTCATTTGTGATAGTCAAAACTGGAAACAAATCAAATGTCTGAATGGATAAACTGTGGTTTACTCATGCAATGGAATACTACTCAGCAATAAAAGGAGTAAACTGGTGAAACATGTTACATGGCTGAATCTCAAATAATGCCAATGACTTATAGAAACCAGATAAAAAAGAGTACCTACTCTGTGGCTACACTTATATAAAATTCTGGAGAACGCAAACTCATGTATAGTTATATCTACAAAATAGATCAGAGGTCTTCTAGGGATGGAGGGAGAAGACAAGGAGAGGCAGGAGGGAGGGATTCCTAAGGGACATGAAGAATGTTTGGGGGTAGTAGAAATGTTCACTTTCTTGATTGTGATGAAGGTTTCATGAGTATATACATGTCAAAATGATCAAATTACATACTTTAGACACTGGAAGTTTGTTGTTTGTTAATTATATCTCAATAAAGCTGTTAAAAAAAAAAAATAAGAACTTGGCTGGGCATGGTGGGTCATGCCTGTAATCCCAGCACTTTGGAGAAAATATAATGGGAGTTGAAATCACATAGGGTCTTGCAGGTCTTTGAAAGAAAGCCATTCAGAAACTTTGATCACAGGATGATAAGAGAAATGCAGATTAAAACAACAGTATGAGGGAGGCTGTGGCAGGCAGATCATTGAGGTCAGGAATTGGAGACCAGCCTGGTCAACATGGCAGAACCCCGTCTTTACTAAAAGTACAAAGATTAGCCTGGCATGGTAGCGCGCACCTGTGGTCCCAGCTACTCAGGAGGCTGAGGCAACAGAATCGCTCAAATCCAGGAGGCGGAGGTTGCTGTGAGCTGAGATCTCACCACTGCACTCCAGCCTGGGTGACAGAGTGAGATGCTGTCTCAAAAAAAAAGAAGAAGGAGAGGGAGAGGGAGAGGGAGAGGAAGAGGGAGAGGCTGAGAGAGGGAGAAGAAGAAAGAAGAAGAAAAGTTCAGATATATTTCTTAATGGATATGGCCTGGATTTATCCCTTGACAAGAGTGGCTGGCTGTGGGCACTGGGCCAGGGACTCGCTGGACACCATGGACTGCACCCACCTAGCTTCTCCCCTGTGATGAGTCCTTCCCCTTCAGGGCTTTTTTTTTTTTTTTTAAACAGCCCATCTCCATTCCCACCACCACCACCATCTCAGATATGAGATCAGGCCCTGTGAATTGGGGTAGGGGTAATCTAGATTTTCCTGCTTTTCTGTAGCATGAGAGAAAAAAGGTGTTTCTCAAGCTCTTAAGTTTAGAAAGGGTCAGGGATCTCTGCAATTATCAGGACATGTAGAGAAACCATTCATAAAATTAAGAACATAGATTTTTATGCTTAGAAGGAACTAGAAAAGACATTCTTTATTCTATATAGAAATCCATCCTATTTAATCACTTAGGCCCTGCTTGAAAAATGAGTTATAGAATACCGCCTCCCTCTCTGGGAAACCATTCCATAGTAAAAGAGTTCTGCCTGTTAGAACATACTAATCTAAAATTAATTTGGAGACCAGGCGCAGTGGCCCATGCCTATAAATCCAGCACTTTGGGAGGCCAAGGAGGGAGGATCACTTGAACCCAGGAGTTTGAGACTAGCCTGGGCAACATAGTAGGACCTGTCTCTACAAAAAAAAAAAAAAAATTAAAAAATATTCGGGCATGGTGGTAAATACCTGTGCGTCCCAGCTACCCAGGATGCTGAGGTGGGAGGATTGCTTGAGCTCAGGAGATTGAGGCTGCAATAAGCTGTGATTGCACCACCTCACCCTAGCCTGGGCTACACAGTGAGATCCTGTCTCAAAAAAATAAAAACATAAAACAAAATTAATTTGAAAATAGCAGGGTTTTTTTGTTTTTTTGTGTTTTTTTTGAGACAGACTCTCACTCTGTTGCCCAGGCTGGAGTGCAGTGGCACGATCTTGGCTCACTGCAACTTCCGCCTCCTGGGTTTAAGTGATTGTCCTCCCTCAGCCTCCTGAGCAGCTTGGATTACAGGCACCCGCCACTACGCCCAGCTAGGGAATTATTTTTTAATGACATTGGGTAGCATCCCCCTTTGAGTCTTATAAATGATCTCCCTCAAACTTCCGCAGCAAGTGACTTCTTGGGCAAGTCACTTTCCCTGGTGGGCACAAATGTGAGAGAGGGATTTGGCTTATAGATTGATATGTGTTCATTATCGTTTATTTCCACAAACCTTCACTGACAGCATGCTTTGTGCCTTGGGGGCTCGAAAATGAAAGACACGTTCCCTACTCTCAGGAATTTCACAGCCCAGTGCAGGGAGACACACAGATAAGCAGACCATTCAAAAGCAGGTTTATGCTAGAATGAAAGGGACTGTGAAGAAAGGCTGAGCCCTAACGAGAGATCGAGAGATCGGGGAAAGCTAGGGAAGATGTCCCAGTGTGAATCTTCCCGCTCCATTGCCCCAAACACCTCCTCAAAGCCTGTGACTTGTAACCCTCCGCATGCCCTCCCAGTGCCTGGATCAAATGCTCAGCCTGTGTGCCACACAATAGACTGATGTTATGCATCGATAAACTCTTAGACATCCGGCTGGTTCTGTGCCCATCCCTCTGCCCCCACTGCAGAGAGGCCAATAAAACTCTTGCTCAGACTTACACTGCACACAGCATTCTGAACTTCTGGATCTACCATCTCCTGTTTCCCAAGCACCATGAAACTCCTGCTGTTGGCTCTTCCTATCCTTGTGCTCCTACCCCAAGTGATCCCAGGTAATCAGAGGTCAGGGAAGCTACGAAAATAGAGGTATAGTGGGTTCTGGATCGTGAAAATTCCAATGTGTCGCTGCACCCCCAACCTGGGCAGCTCCACAGCTCCCACACTGGGACTATGTTCCTGACTGGGGTAAAACCTGGGAGTAGAGCAAGTTTTCCTCAATAGACAGGGGCAGTCCCACCATCCAGAGTTGTCCCTGGTTCTATACTCCAAGTTGCCGCCTAAGGAACTAGGGGAAAGCTAGGCTCACATCTCTTCTCTTTCCAGCTTGTGCCAGCTTTTGAAAATGATTCCCGCAGCCCACTTTGCATGTTTTCTTGGCCCTAAAAGTCCTGCTATCGCTGTAATGAGGTTCTTTTTGTTTCTAATGTTCTAGAATTTGGTGAACAGGTCAGAAATGATCGGCTGAGCTGTTATATGGAAGACAGAACTGGCTTTTCTTCCTTCTACAGTGAAAATCTAAGCTTTTCATAATCACTGCTTTCTTAAGTATATCTAAAGGCCTGACCAGAACTTTGAAATCACTGGTGAAGCAAGCCTGTTTCCTCTTTGTTTTATGTTTTTCAAGGTGCATTTCAATGTGTGATTGAACTTACATAAAAATGAATCTAAGTATTTCTGTTTTATAACAAAGTAAGCATACTCCATGCATGGCTACGCAGCTCTCTTTCTTTCTTTTTTTTTTAAAAAAAAAAGATGAAATCTCGATCTGTCACCCAGGCTGGAGTGCAGTGGCGCAATCTCAGCTCACTGCAACCTCTGCCTCCTGGGTTCAAGCAATTCTCCTGCCTCAGTCTTGCAAGTAGCTGGGATTACAGGTGTGCACCATCATGTCCGACTAATTTTTGTATTTTTAGTAGAGACGGGGTTTCACCATGTCGGCCAGGCTGGTCTCAAACTCCTGACCTCAGGTGATCCACCCGCCTCAGCCTCCCAAAGTGCTGGGATTACAGGCATGAGTCACCGCGCCCGGCCCTGTGCAGCGGTCTTCTTTCACTTCTTATTCTGTGGCCATCTTTCCATGTCATCATCTAAAGATCTGCCTTATTGTTTGTAAAGTTGTATACTTCTGCTGTAGGATAAGCCTTATAAAATCATATACAGTCATTTGAGACATTTCTTAATTTTCTAACAACACATCAATGAATATGCTTGTACAAACATTAATATATTTACATATTTGGACAGGGGCTTAAATAGGATAGATTCCTAGAGGGCAAATAACCAAGTTAAATGTAAGTCTGGTGGTGGTGGGCAAGAAAATAAAAAAAAAATATTCCATTAATTCCTCTATTCCTCTACCCTCATTGCAGAGAGGCCAGTAACTCTTGCTCAGACTCCCACTGCACATGGCATTCTGAACGCCTGGGTCTACCCTGGCATTCAGGGTAGGGAAACAGGGAAACCTCTCCTGTTTCCCAGGGACCAGGAACCTCCTGCTGCTGGCTCTTCCTGTGCTTGTGTTCCTACACCACAATCCTGGGTAATCAGAAGTCAGTAATCAGAAGTTGTGTATCTTAAAGGATACTGCCAGCAGAAATTGCCAACTCTGGGGGTTTTGAATAATTCTCCAGTTACAATTCCAGACACAAACAGGAATAATTCTGTGTGATCTCTTTGAAAGCAATTGGTCTGCTTTGAGTTCTAGTGGAGATACTGAGACTAGGAAAGAGACAGATGTGAAAGATTTTGTACATGCAATCCACGAGTCATAAAAACTCAGCATATGGGGAGTGAAGGATATATTACAGGATCTAGGGCTTCAAGTCTGAGTGCTAAGAGCTATAAATTTGGAGTCATTCTCTTGGAGCAAAGAGTTGAGACAATGAAAGAAGCATAAAGTCTTGATGCTTTATCTTAAACAGCCCCTACATTTGAGGAAGAATAATAGAAATCAGTGACATTTATAGGGACAGGGAGATCTCCCTACCCTCTCATCGAAAATACACAAGGGTTTTTCTATCCATAGTCCTTCAAACACCCAGCTGATGAATATAAAATAATCTCTTACTGTCGTGGTTGTTTTTTTGTATTTGTTCGTGTTTTGAAACAGAGTCTCGGTCTGTTGCCCAGGCTGGTGTGCAGTGGCATGATCTCGGCTTGCTGAAACCTCTGCCTCGGGGGTTCAAGTGATCCCCCTGCTTCAGCCTCCTGAGTAGCTGGAATTACAGGCATGCACAACCACGCCTGGCTAATTTTTGTATTTTTAGTAGAGATGGGTTTTCAGCACGTTGGCTAGGCTGGTTTCAAACTCCTGACCTCAAATGATCCACTCGCCTCAGTCTCCCTCGTACTGTTGTTTTAATCTGCATTTCTCTTACCATCCTGTGATCAAAAGTTCTGAATGGCTTTCTTTCAAAGACCTGCAAGATTCTATGTGAAATCAACTCCCATTATATTTTCTCCAGTTACTCTCCACTTAACTTATTCTATACTCACCATAACTACCTTATTGTTTTTCAGAACCTTTGAGACAGGTCCTGCCTCTAAGCCTTTGCACTTGCTGCTTCCTCTGCCTGATATATACTCTGCCCCCAGTTAGTCTCATAGCTCACCCTGCCTCTTCCTTCTCAAAACTCAAGGTAAATCTTTCACTATTTCCCATCACACACTTCCTAAACCCCTTCGCTGCTTCATTTCTCTCCATAATGCTTATCATTCTTTTTGTATTTTCATAATGCTTATATTATGTATCCACATAAAATATGTTATACTTTCTTCTCTTATTATCTTTTTTTTTTCCTTTTTTTTTTTTCTTTTTTGAGACAGTCTCACTCTGTTGCCCAGGCTGAAGTGCAATGGCACGATCTCAACTCACCAAAGCCTCTGCGTCCCAGGTTCAAGTATTCCTCCTATCTCAGCCTCCTGAGTTAGCTGGGAAAATAGGCATGTGCCACCACGTGTGGCTAATTTTTGTATTTTTGGACACATGCTTATTTTATACTTTGGGTTATAATTTTTTATTTTTTAAATTTCAATAGCTTTAGGGGTACAAGTGGATTTTGGTTACATGGATGAATTGTATAGTAGTGAAGCCTAAGATTTTAGTGCACCCATCACTGCAGTAGTGTATATTGTACCCAATAGGTAGTTCTTCATCCCTCCCCCTCCCCTTACTCTTCCCCCTTCTGAGACTCCAATGTCCCCTCTGTATGCCCTTGTGTACCCATAGCTTAGCTCCCACTTATAAGTGAGAACATGTGGTATTCGTTTTTCAATTCCTAAGTTACTTAAAATAATGACCTCCAGTTCCATCCAAGTTGCTGCAAAAGACATTATTTTGTTCCTTTTTATGGATGAGTAGTATTCCATGGTGTATATGTTCCACATTTTCTTTATTCATTCATCGGTTGATGGGCACTTAGGTTGATTCCATATCTTTGCAGTTGTGAATTGTGTTGCAATAAACATACACTACACAGATATATTTTATATACTCATGTGAAGGTATACTTTGCAGTAGAATGGGATATGACCAATGCAAATAACTTAATCACACTTGTTGAAGTAGCAGCAAGATGTACTTGTTGAAGTAACAAGAAGACGTACTTTCTGGCCGGGAGCGGTGGCTCACGCCTGCAATCCCAGCACTTTGGGAGGCTGAAGCTGGTAGATCATGAGGTCAAGAGATCAAGACCATCCTGACCAACATGATGAAACCCCGTCTCTACTAAAAATACAAAAATTAGCGGGGTGTGGTGGCACGTGCCTGTAGTCCCAGCTACTCAGGAGGCTGAGGCAAGATAATTGCTTGAACCAGGGAGGTGGAGGTTGCAGTGAGCCGGGATCACACCACTGCACTCCAGCCTGGTGACAGAGTGAGACTCCATCTCAAAAAAAAAAAGAAAGAAAAGAAAAAAAAAGATGTACTTTCTTTACTCAGGTACCTTTACACTGAAGGTACCTTCATTATAAGCAGCCCCAATTCCTCATGACTGGAGTTTCTTTTCGATGATGGTAAGATTCATCCCACTTTCAGAATAGTTAAAAACGGGCAAATGGGAGGTTGAGTATTTACCAGACCTGAGGTGGGAGTCTTGCAGCCGTCATCTAATTATGATCCACAGTGTGGATACAGGATGCCAGATATATAGTCATGCTAGTGAAATTGAGAGCATCAGTAACCCAAAATCAGTGGTTTTTCCTTTTATTATTCAGCCTATGGTGGTGAAAAAAAATGCTGGAACAGATCAGGGCACTGCAGGAAACAATGCAAAGATGGAGAAGCAGTGAAAGAAACATGCAAAAATCATCGAGCCTGCTGCGTTCCATCTAATGAAGACCACAGGCGACTTCCTACGACATCTCCCACACCCTTGAGTGACTCAACACCAGGAATTATTGATAATATTTTAACAATAAGGTTCACTACAGACTACTTTGAAATAAGCAGCAAGAAAGACATGGTTGAAGAGTCTGAGGCGGGACAGGGAACTCAGACCTCTCCCCCAAATGTTCACCATACCTCATGACTTCTTCTCGAATGTCACTCACCCCTGTCCTCAGAGTGATAAACTAAGTCACATACATATAGATAAAACACCACAGTGACCTCCCATTTCCCACCAATATGTAATTCTATTAATAGAAACAGCTGTGTAAAGAAGTCTAAAATTTTCACTATTTCCAATGATAAACTCTTCAGTGCTCTTCTTGAAATGTCAAATTATTTCCACAAGTTTTAATCTATTTTTAGTATTTCTTGTTTGCTGGTGACCTATGCACAACCTCAATAGCTTAGTTAGCTATTCCAACAACAATTTTTTCATGTGTTTTTCTGCCTTCTCAACAGGTGTCTTAATGGCAGCATAAGTGGTCATGATCAAAATTCTAAATCTTTGCATCTGTGAGAGTAGCTACTAGGACACTAAAAGCTTTTTTTCTAGAACAGGAGACACTTCAGGTGAAAGCATTCATTTTCCTACTAACCATGGCCTTAGAGGAAGGTTTTATCTGTCACCGTATCACTGTAGGAAATTGACTGTCCCAAGTGTGAGCTATGAAGACTCCTTTTTGCCCCAGTGTCTTTCGGGTTGAAATAGAAGCTGTCGAAAAGCTTCTATGGCTCTGTAGACCCATCTCTTTGACCAAGCCTTGATCACACATGGACGTCCAAGGGTAAGGATGGCCCCTCAATTGTGGGTGAAAGGATGGGTCATTTGTCCACCTGATTACTGAGACTGAGAGCTTTACTTGTCTCCCTGTGACAGAAAAAAAAAAAATCTTCACATCCTGTCCCATCCACATAACTCTACAACAAACTTCATTGTTACAAATTTTCCAGTCTTGCTGTTCCCAAGAACCTAAACAACCAGCCAGTCCATTACCAGCATTCATGAATTACTGTAGATCCATACCTAGGCAAGCCTTCCTTCTGCTGGAAGGATTTCCCTTAACCACTGTCTTTTGGGCCACTGCCACATCAGGCTGTAATGCAGCACTTCTGTCTGGTGCTAGCATGTCATGCAGACCATTCCACAAACCTGGCCTTGCTTTTTCCTCCTTTATTAACTAACCATAGGAACCCCTCATGATACTATTAGTGTGTGATGAAGAAGAGGCAATAAAGCAGGAATGGGTGATATAGGCATCTGAACCACCTGCTTCTGCAGTTTATGCTTGCCAGACCTGCTAAGTTCCAGTTTTGAACATATTACTTTCATCTAACATTGGAAATTCTTCACAGGTCTAATTATATTACTCAAAGGGTTAGATAATACCTAATTCATGATGGGAAATTTGGGTCTCATTATTTTTTTAAGCTTGTTATTCCTGATAATTCTGAAATTTGAAGTCTTTGAAAGTCTGAATCTCTAGACTGTGATTTCTGCTGACCTTAATTCATGGTGCCTTAGTTCCTTGTGTATTTTGTGATTTGGGGCTCTGGTCTGTTCATTTTCCTCAGAAGTTTAGTTGACTAAACTAGTTGAGTCCTGAGTTAAAGGTCTACTCCTTAGTTTTCTTCTGTCTTTTTAGCACTACTAGTCTGGGACAACTTTAAGCTTGATTTTTTTTCATATGACCCATGTACTGTGAATTCAGGCTGAGAGACTATATGAGATGTACCTTGAGGTTATAAATTCTCAGTGAAGACTTTTTTTCTATTTACTGAATACTTAGGTTCAAAATCAGGCAATTTTCCTTGAAAATCTCTGGTGAAGGAAAAGGGATGTTGTATCTGCTTTATTTTTATACAGCATATGTAACACTTTAAGGACTGAGATTTATATAGGGATCTCCTACGAGACTCATATTTTTTCAGACCCTAGTCACTGCCTTCTCTCCCCTGCTTACCCCCACCTTGGCCAAAGCCATGGAAACCAAAGCTCAAGTTCACCTGATTCAGCAAGTGTCTTTGTGACAAAAGTCAGCTTCAGTCACTGCCTTCGAAAGAGTGCCCACTTGCATTTGGTTTTAATATTCTTTCTTTTCTTTCTTTTTTTTTTTTTTGAGACAGAGTCTCGCTCTGTCGCCCAGGCTAGAGTGCAATGGCATGATCTCAGCTCACAGCAACCTCCACCTTCTGGGTTCAAGAGATTCTACTGCCTCAGCCTCCTGAGTAGCTGGGATTACAGGTGCGTGCCATCACGCCCAGCTAATTTTGGTATTTTTAGTAGAGACGGGATTTCACCATGTTGGTCAGGCTGGTCTCGAACTCTTGACCTCATGATCCACCCACCTCGGCCTCCCAAAGTGCTGGGATTACAGGCGTGAGCCACTGCGCCCGGCTGGTTTTAATATTCTTGGCCTTACTTTCTTGCAAGGTTAAAGATGTTTTAAAAGTTTTGTTGTATATTTTAAGTACATTTTTTCCGCTGTTTTCAGTGGGAGGATCAGCCTGGGTTCTTCAACCAGTATTCTTCCTGGAACAGTGGTTCAGAACCAATACTTTCATCCAGATCATAAACTTTGTTGTTGGGATAGGTGGCAGCACCAGAGGAAGAAGAAAAAAGATCATTGTCAAAGGATGAAACTATCACTCAATGTCTAAAACCAAAATGCTGAAACGATTGCTTTCTTTTTTTTTGAGGTGGAGTTTTGCTCTTGTTGCCCAGGCTGGAGTGCAATGGCAGAATCTCAGCTCAGTGCAACCTCTGCCTCCCAGGTTCAAGCAATTCTCCTGCCTCAGCCTCCCGAGTAGCTGGGATTACAGGAATGCGCCACTGTGCCCGGCTGATTTTGTATTTTTAGTAGAGATGGGGTTTCTCCATGTTAGTCAGGCTGGTCTTGAACTCCTGACCTCAGGTGATCCACCCGCCTCAGCTTCCCAAAGCACTGGGATTACAGGCGTGAGCCACCATGCCCGGCCTGCTTTCTTAAGAACAGGAGAGCCATGCTGGTCCATCATAAGCTCCTTCATCAGAGCGAAGTGTTGAACTTACACAGCATTTGGGGAACACATTTTGAGGGAGTTGTGTTGGCTACAGAGGTGGGAATTGGTTAATGACAATTTAGAAGTGTGTACACTGAAATGAATTCAAAGCTGATTGACATATTCAAAGCACAATGCTGTCACTGACAATTAGCTTTCAGAAGTGTGTTCACTGAAGCAAGTTGTCATTGACCATAAAAAATGTTTAAAACATTTCAAGGTATGTACTTGTTATCATGACCATAGGACTGTCAGCCTTTTCCTAGGAATGTGGAGAGTTTTTATTGTCAGAAGAGAAGAGTAACCCCAGAAGAATCCAACGAGACAAATAACAGATGAGGAACCCCAAAAGATGACGGAGAATGGGGCAGCCTGAAAGTTAGGAAGAAAACAAAGAGTGAAATCACAGAACCCTAGGCAGTTAAGGTTTTAAAGGGGAGAATAACCTATAGTGGAAATGCTGCACAGAGGCAGATTGAGATACAAGTTGAAGAACATTCTGAAACTTTCAAAAAGGAGATCCAGTTACACTTGTTTATGTTTTTGTTTAACTTGTGGACAAAGACTTATAGACAGGTGCAAAAACTAAATCATCTTTTCCAATCCAGAACTCATGGTTTAGCATGAGTTTTGATACATATAAGAAGGCATATTATGATGAAAAAAAAAAAGGAGGTCCACTGGTGACCTTGACCAGAACCAGTCCAATAGCAAATAAGCACAAAGGCAAATTGTAATGAGTTGAGGAGAATCAGAGAAGTAGAGAAAGATAATGGGTAAGTACTACTCTACTTTTGACAGAATTTAGAACTGTTAGTAGAAGGTAAGATATAGAAAGTAAAATTTGAATTTTATATTACAAAGCTGGTGTTAGTTGTCATTGGGGACATAAGCCTCTTAGGTTTTGATGAATTAGAGGACCTTGACTATCCACAACAACAGCACCCAATATTCAAAGACCTTCTGCAATAACCACCAAACAGGCCCTTCAGTCTCACAGCTTGAAACCAACACAGCTTATTCCACATTACAGCAGCTCTGTTGGTTATAAAATTTTTTCATGAACTAGGCCAAAGTTGTCTACAAGACCTCCACCTACTGCCGTATGTATTCATCCCACTGGTTAAAGACCTTCCCTGAGTTCTACATGGCACAGATTAAGTCATAAATCTGCCTAAACCCTTCAACCCTCCCTTATTCGATTCATTCTTCCCCCTTCCTCACTGGCTTGTCTAGCCTCTCTGTAATTGTTTTCCCAGTTTTCCAGCCTTCTCTCTCACGGAGCTTATCCAGAATGAGACAGACATTGTCACCATGCAAAGCCCAGTCTCTCACTATGATTTTCAGTGGATCAAAGACAGACAAGGGTAGCAGGTACATGAATTTTAATGAGGGGGGTTGACAGCAGGTCTCTGCCCAGAGAGGTTGAGAATGGTAATCACCAGCACTCAAGGTAGTCTTGGCCATTGCTTCTCATAAGACCAATCGGTATTTTCCTCTTTGCCGGAAATGCTTATCCTCATGTAGGACTGGAGGCAGCAGGCCTGATAATTTCTGCAATAGAGGTAGGGCTGTTCATTCTTTTTGCAAGAGGCCCTACAAATTCCACTGTTACCCATGCATCGAAGGATGTGGCGTTTGCCTGGCAAAAGAAAAAAAAAATACAAATAGTTAACTTCTACCTAGGAGTGACATAAATCTGATAAGTCGGGAAGCATCATAAAAACCTAAACGGGGAGCAGGGAGAAAACCTAAAGGGAAATAGTGACTTCTACTTCCAGAAAAAAAAGAGTCAATGTATTTTTCTCTATTTGTCCTGCTAAGTTCCATTTAAAACCCAGTGGGGCGGGGTGTGTGTGTGTGCGTGTGTGTGTGTGTGTGTGTGTGTACTCTGAAAGGTAAAGTAAAGAAGAACAAGGTAGGGACCTCAGGATCTAAGGAAGGACACAGTCATGGGTTTTCTTTTTGCCTCATCGATCCCAGACTTGTGCTGGAGAGACTGACAACCTGGAAATACAAACGAGTACAGACATAGAGTCCCAAGGAAAGTCTCCTCTCTCTAGCCAAAGAACCAGGAAAGGTCAACCCAGCAAGAAAGAACATTTTAGACAATAACCACTCAGCTCCAGGAAAAACCAAAGACAAAACTACACTCCCACTCATACATCCACCAAAGAAGGCTACGTGGGGAGCCTCGAACTCTGCCCTTTCCACTCTGTAAGGAGGTGTAACCTCCTAGAGTGGAACCCAAGTGGGGAGCGGGGACTATTATCACTGCTGAATGATCACAAGGCCAATCACCACCATGCAGTGTTGATAGGAATCATGTGGGGAGCCTCGACTTCCCCTATCTGGTGGGAAGAAGGCATCCCTCCCTCCACTTCCCTGATGGGGTGGTGACAGAAGGAGCCTAGTGCAGAGTCAAGACTTTCACCACCACACAGTACTAACAGGGCCACCACTCCCTGAGATGTGACTTGGAGGTCACACAGGGAACAGAATATCCCTCCCCATCCCAACCAAGGTAGTACCAGAGGAAATACACCTGGACTTCCACCCACCTGGCAGTAGCCAGGCAGCACCCCACTGTCCTCACCAGAGCCGTGTCAGAGGAGACAAGCCAACAAAGATCATTGAAATATGATCCAGCATCTCATAACATAATAATACCAAAAACGCCCAGGTTCCAGCAAAAATTACTCATCGTACTGAAAACCAGGAAAATCTCAACTTTAATGAAAAAAAAAAAAAAAAAGACAATCAACAGAACTGAGAGTCACCCAAGTTGTGTGTATCTGTAATTCATTCCTTTGACTTCCGGGTAATATTCCAGGGTATTAATGTAGTAGCCTATTTAATCATGTGTCCGTTGAGGGCCATTTTGGTTGTTTCCAGGTCTATTGGGAGTTTGGGATTTTTTTTTAAAACCATGTGTTTCTTTATTTAACAACTTCTCCCCAAAAGGAAATGTTTTTGAAAATCCCTATCGTTTATAAATTAAAGAGGATCAACCTGATAATAGGTTTTATTTTCAATAAAATGACAGGAACATTTAAAACTACAATGGACTAAATAAAGAATTTTTTATACTCTTGCTTCTAGTAATAATAAAACAGGTAATTTAGAACATATATCTGGCAGATGAAAGGTGGACATTTTTTTTTCCCAAGACAGAGTCTTGCTCTGTTGCTTAGGTTGGAGTGCAGTGGCACAATCTTGGCTCACTGCAACCTCCGCCTCCCCAGTTCAAGCGATTCTCATTCCTCAGCCTCCCATGTAGCTAGGATTACAGGCGTACACCACCACACCCAGATAATTTTTATATTTTTAGTAGAGTAAGGGGTTTCTCCATGTTGGCCAGGCTGGTCTCGAACTGCTGACCTCAAGTGATCCACCCACCTCAGCCTCCCAAAGTCCACCACACCCAGCCTGGACACATTTTTTTAATTTGTCAGAAGGCATTAAAAGACAAAATAATGGAGAATGAGTGGGCCTAAACTAAGAAAAAAATTTGTTAAAATCACTATTTTTAATTTTAGTTGTTCTAATAGGTATGTAGTAGTGTCTCATTCTGGTCTTAATATGCATTTCCCTAATGGCTAATGATGTTGAACATCTTTTCAAGTGCTTATTTGCTATCTGTATATCCTCTTCAGTGAAATGTCTTTTCATATCTTTTGTCCATTTCTAATTGGATTATTACTGTTGAGTCTTTTTTTTTTTTTTTTTTTTTTTTTTTTTGGGAGACGAAGTCTTGCTTTGTCACAGGCTGGAGGGCAGTGGCGCGATCTCAGCTTGTTGCAACATCCGCCTCCCAGGTTCAAGCAATTCTCCCGTCTCAGTCTCCTGAGTAGCTGGGATTACAGGTGTGCGCCACCACGCCCAGCTAATTTTTTTTTTTTTTTTTTTTTTTTGAGATGGAGTCTCTGTCGCCCAGGCTGGAGTGCAGTGGCACTATCTCGGCTCACTGCAAGCTCCGCCTCCCGGGTTCACGCCCTTCTCCTGCCTCAGCCTCCCGAGTACCTGGGACTACAAGCACACACCCGCCACTCCACCTGGCTAATTTTTTGTATTTTTAGTAGAGGCAGGGTTTCACCGTGTTAGCCAGGATGGCCTCGATATCCTGACCTCGTGATCCGCCCACCTCGGCCTCCCAAAGTTCTGGGATTACAGGCGTGAGCCACCATGCCCGGCAATTACTATTGAGTCTTAAGAGTTGTTTCTATATTCCATATACACGTTCTTTGTCAGATATATGGTTTGAAAATAATCTTGCTCTGTTGTAATTTGTCTTTTCAACCATCCTCTTCACAAAGGGAAGGGTGTTTCACAAAGTGAAAGTTTAAAATTTTGAGTAAGTCCAAGTTATTGATTCTCTTTCTTTTCTAGGCTGTTCTTTCGTATCTAAGACCTCTTCACCAAGCACTCGGTCTGAATGTTTTTTCCTATGCTTTCTTCTAGAAATTTTATAGTTTTACATTTTTTTTAATATATAATCCTTTAAAAATAATTTTCTTTAGAGATGGGGTCTTGCTGTTTTGCCCAAGCTGGAGTGCAGTGGCACAATCATAGCTCATTGTAACCTCAAACTCCTGGGCTCAAGCGATCTTCCCAAATCAGCCTCTCGAGTAGCTGGGAACTAGAGGCACATGTCGCCACACCCAGCTAATGTATTTTATTTTTGTAGAGATGGGATCTTGCTATATTGCCCAGGCTGGTCTGGAACTCCTGGGCTCAAATGATCCTCCCCTCTCAGCATCCTGAGTCACTGGGATTACAGGTGTGAGCCACCATGACTGGCTGTTATGATCCATTTTAAGTAAATATTTGTGAAAGGTGTGAGGTTTAGGTTTAGATTTTTGTTTGTTTTGTTTTTTGCCTGTAGATGTTCAATTGCTCCAGCATCATGTGTTGAAAAGGACTTTTCTTCCAATGAATTGCTTTTGCACCTCTGTCAAAAATCAGTTGGCTGTACTCCTATGAGGCTATTTCTGAGTTCCCTATTCTGTTCCATTGATTGATGTACCTGTCTCTCCAAGACCACACAAACTCAATTACTATTACTATACAATAAGCCTTAAAATCTGATAAAATAATTCTTCCAACTTTATCCTTTTTCAATTTTGTTTTAGCTATTCTTATTCTTTTGCAGATTTCTCTTTAGGCAAGGTATAGACAGAATAGTCTGGTCTATAGCTACAAAAAAAATCCTGCTGGGATTTTGACATAAATGAATATGTCAATTTGAGGAGAATTAACATCTGCTATTTGAGTCTTACAAGATAGGAAGATGGTGTGTCTCTTCATTTATTTAGCTCTTATTTCTTTTATCAATATTCTATAGTTTTCAGCATATAATTTCTGTACATAGTTTGTTAGATGTACACGTAAGTGTTTTATTTTCTTGGAGTGACTTTGAATGGTATTATATTTTTAATTTCAGAGTGTACATGTTCATTGCTATTATATAGAAATACAATTGATTTGTGTATGTTTACCTTGTGTCCTGTGACCTTACTGAACCTACTCATTAGTTTTAGGTGTTTTGCCTTTGCTTTTGTTTTGTTTTGTTTTGTTTGTAGATTTCTTAGAATTTTCTACATAAACCATTATGACATCTTCAAACAGACACCGTTTTATTCCTTCCTGTCTAATCTGCATGCCTTTCATTTCATCTTCTTGCCTTAATGCAATGGGTAGAAATACTCAGAACTAAAAGGAACAAATTATTGATACACATAGTGTGGATGGATCTCAAGAGCTTAATGCTGCTTAGCTGGGCACGGTGCTCAGGCCTGCAATCCCGGCACTTTGTGAGGTTGAGGTGGGAAGATCACTTGAGCTCAGGAATTCGAGACCAGCCTGGGTGACATGGCAAAAACCCATCTCTACAAAAAATACAAAATTAGCCACACGTAGTGGCACACATTTGTAGTCCCAGCTACTGGGGAGGCTGAGGTGGGAGGATCGCTTGAGCCCGGGAGGCAGAGGTTATGGTGAGCTAAGATCACACCACTGCACTCCAGCCTGGGCAACAGAGCCAGACCCTGTCTCAAAAAAAAAAAAAAAGAGCATAATGCTGAGCCAAAAAAAAAAAAAAAAAGCCAATCACGAACTCTCACATATGATTCTATTTATTCAACAATGTCAAATGACAAAACTATAGAGATGGGAAAACAGATTAGTGGTTGCCAAGGGTTAAGCATGGTGACAGTGCATGGGGATAGGGAGGAAGGCTGGTATGACTTTAAAGGAGCAACAGGAGGCAGATCTTCGTGGTGATGGAACAGTTCTGCAGCTTGATCATGATGCTGGTTACATCTGCACATGATGAAATGGCATGGAAGTATACACATATATTGTACCAATATCAGTTTCCTGGTTTTCATATTGCATTACAGTTATGTAAAATCTAAGCATTGGAGGAATCTGGGTGAAGAGTACACAGGACCTCTCTCGTAACTTCCTGTGAATCTACAATTATTTCAAAATAAAAAGTAAAAATATGAATAAATAAAATAACCTAAGGGGCTACAGAGAGATTAAAAAAACAAAATCTAAAAAACAAGAACCCCTAGGAGACCAATCCTAGCTCCCATTTTACTTGCTGTGTACCCTGGGGCAAGTTTCTGCGACTCTGTTCTACCCTTTTTCTCATATGTACAGTGTAGACTGGAAAAACAGCTAACCCCTAGAATTGTGAGGATTAGTGGCTGAATATATAGAAAGCAATAAGGGACTGACACATGGTAAGAACCAAATGAATGTTAACTATTATTGTTGTTTTAAATTATCATTTGAGCAAGACCCAGAAACTCCTCTGCATCCTTGCTAACCCCGCCAGCCAGAACCACGTATACCTGACACAGTGGTCCTCTGCTCCCTCCAGCCCAGAAAGTTCTCCACCCAGATTCTTGGAACCTGGAGTCAGCTGTTTGTGCCCCCACCAGATCCACTCAGGCTTTCACTTGTGAATTCACTATTCATATTCAAGAAACACTCACTAAAACGCATTCATGTCCAGCGCTGGGCTTAACATCAGGCATGCAGATGTAAATAAAACATCATCTCAGCCCCTATGGATTTCCACCTAATATGTGTGTGTTTGGGGGATTGCTGGAAAGGGGACAATAACTCAAATAATTACACAACAACATAATACGTGTCATAATTTCTTAAGAGTGACAGTTTGTGAAGCCAATCAGAACTCAGTTTGGAGAAAGAGTGATAACCTAGAAAAGGGACATCAAATTCTCCATAGCCTTTAAAGAGCCAGTAAGCAGAGAAAGAAATGTTGAGTGCTGAGGGAAATTACGGTTCAAGCTAGAATTGTATACTTAGCTAAAATTTTCTTAACAGATGATATGGTCTGGCTGTGGCCCCACTCAAATCTCATCTTAAATTGTAGCTCCCATAATCCCCACATATCATGGGAGGGACCTGGTGGGAAGTAACTGAATTATGGGGGTAGGTTTTTTGTGTGCTGTTCTCGCGATAGTGAGTAAGTCTTGTGCGATCTGGCCAGGCGCGGTGACTCATGCCTGTAATCCTAGTACTTTGGGAGGCCAAGGTGGATGGGATACTTGAGGCCAAGAGTTCAAACAAGCCTGGCCAACATGGTGAAACCTTGTCTCTAGGAAAGAATACAAAAATTAGCCAGGCATAGTGGTGCATATCTATAATCCCAGCTACTTAGGAGGCTGAGGCAGGAGAATTGCTTGAACCTGGGAGGTGAGGCTACAGTGAGCCAAGACCGTGCCACTGCACTCCAGCCTGGGCAAAAGAACAAGACTCTGTCTAAAAAAAAAAAAAAAGAAAAAAAAGGAAAAAAAAGTCTCACAAGATCTGATGGTTTTATAAAGGGCAGTTCCCCCACACACACAGTTTTGCCTGCTGTCATGTAAAATGTGCCTTTGCTCCTCCTTTGCCTTCTGCCATGATTGTGAGGCCTCCCAGCCATGGGAAACTGAATCATTCAACCTCTTTTTCTTTATAAATTACCCAGTCTTGGGTATTTCTTCATAGCAGTATGAAAATGGACTAATACAATAGATAAGCATACATTTAGATATTTTCAGAAGTAAACCCGCTGAGAGACTTGATTACCAACAGGAGCTTCTTAAGTGTAAATTACAAGGGTTTAAAAATATAGTTCAATAGAATGAATAAGATCTGGTATTTGATAGCACAACAGGTGACTGTAGTTCACAATAATTTATTGTACATTTTAAAATAACTAAAAGTATAATTGGATTTTATGTAATACAAAGAAGAGATAAATGCTTGAGGTGATGGATACCCCATTTACTCTGATGTAATGAATACACTGAATTCCTGTATCAAACTATTTCATGTACCCCATAAATATATACACCTGTGTATTATAGAAATTAAAAATAAAGAAATTTTAAATAAAAAAATTCACCAAAAACAACAAAATAAACTACAAGAAGAAAGAAAAGATTTTTTATATGAAAGTCTGAGAATCAACGTGAAACAATAATAGATATGGTATGGGAAATCAGAGCATGGTAGATAAGAGGTGAGTCACAACCACAGTGTAAAATATTAAATTTAGGCAGATATCTGTAATTGGAAAATTGGAATTTGGAAGAAGTGTCCTCTATTCTACATGTATGCTGATTAGGATCAGCTGAGATCCCTCCACTCTGACATTATCCTCCCTAAATACGTGAAATGCAGACTTTTAACACAAATTTTTAAAATTTTTTTCTGATGTTCAGAGACAGCCTTTCCACTGTTCACGTTTCACTTCATGTGAGTGGTAAGAACAATAATGATCATTATCATTCTTTTCTTTTTGTTTTTAACCTAACCTGAGTCAATTCTCTCTGCCTTCTATTTTTGTAAAATATAGACACTAGAAGACACCATCCCAACTGAATTTAGACAATGTTATTGTAAATTTCAAAAATAAAATAAAATAAAACTGAAAAAAAAAGCTACTGCTCTCACCTTAATCTGAATGAATGTGAATACACAATACAATAAACAAACATTTCTGCCTTAGACCGCAGGAATACAAATTAACAAACTGCTAGACAAGACCATTATTCTGCTAGATGGAGAGTGAGGAAAGTCTAAAAGAGGCAAGGAATGGTATCACCTCACTGTTTTCTCAACTTAAAAATCCTTTTTCTACTCCAGATCTCCGCTCAGGCCTCATTTTAGGATTCCCTGAGAATTGTTCCTTTCTTGTAGAATGCCCAGAATCAGGTGATAATCCAATGTCTGCATTACTCAGTGACAGTTTAGTACCTACTTTCTATCAAAGAAACAAGACAAATAACAAAAGACAAAAAAAAAAAAAAAAAGAACTCAGTTTGATCCCCTGCTCTATCTTAATACTGTGTGACTTGGGCTAATTATATCACCTCTCTGGGCCTCAGTTTCCTAATAAGTAAAATAGGGATGATAAGAGGATTGTTGTAAGAATGGAATGACACATAGCAAGGGTCAATGAGAACTATTATTACAGCTATTATAATTATTAAGAAATAATAAGACAGGGCTGGATGTGGTGGCTCATGACTGTAATCCCAGCACTTTGGGAGGCTGAGGCAGGTGGATCACTTGAGCCAAGGAGTTTGAGAGCAGACTAAGTGACATAGTAAGACCCTACCTCTAAAAAAAAAAAATAGAAAAATTAGCCAGGCATGTTGGCACGCACGTGTAGTCCCAGCTACTCAGGAGGCTGAGGTGGGAGGATGGCTTGAGCGTGGGAGGGTGAGGCTACAGTGAGCCATGATTGCACCACTGCACTCCAGCCTGGGCAACCAAGCAAGACCTTGTCTCAAAAAAAGAGAGAGAGATAGTGAGACAGAGTTTATGTGAAGACTTTCATGGGTGGGAGCATCAACTGAGCTTTGAAGGATGAGAGGGCATTCATCACAGAGGTGAGCTGAGTGTTGGGGACCAGCCGGAGGGAGCCATGAACAAACACAATGTGGGGGACAAGAGAGGATGGCAAGAGGGTGGCAGTGGCTGAAGAGAAGGTATGTGAGGGACAGTCATGGGAGGTGAAACCAGGTCACCATGTGAAGGCTTTGAATGTCCAGACCCTGGGTGGTGATGAGCAAAGGAAGAAATCTAAGCAGGAAAATGACACAGAGAAACTTCCTACTAAGAATCCTTCTAATAATAGAGATTAATGCAGAGAAAACCTGAGGGTAGGGAGACCAGCGAGGAAACATTTTTGATGGTCTCACCCCAGGCCTGGGAGCACAGGTAGTTCTCATGGGCAGCCTAAGTGTCCCAGCTCCCAGAGAGGCAGTAAAACTGTGAAAAGATTATGCAGCTCCTGTCTCTGAAGTGGGCTGAAAAATACGTTGTGAACCTAAATATACATCAACAGATGAAGGGATAAAGAAAGTTTGCATATACACACAATGGAATACTATTTGGCCACAAAAAAAGCATGAAGTTCTGTCATTTGTGGCAACATAGATGAGCATGATGTTAATTGAAACAAACCAGATACAGAAAGATAAATATTACTTGTTCTCACTCTTATGTGGAAGCTTAAAAATGTGGATCTCATTGAAGTAGAGAGTAGAATTGTGTTTATCAGAGACTGGGAAGGGTAAGTGGGAAAGGAGAATACAGAGAAGCTGGTTAACAGATACAAAATCACAGCTAGATAGGGGGAGTAAGTTCTAGTGTTCCATAGCTTTGTAGGGTGACTGTAGTTAACAATCATTTATTGTGTATTTTCTTTTTTCTTTTTTCTTTTCTTTTTTTTTTTTTTTTGAGACAGAGTCTTGCTCTATCGCTCAGGCTAGAGTGGAGTGGTGCGAACTCAGCTAACTGCAACCTCCGCCTTCCAGGTTCAAGTGATTCTCCTGCCTCAGCCTCCCAAGTAGCTGGGATTATAGCCACCATGCCTGGCTCAATTTTCATATTTAGTAGAGACAGGGTTTCACCATGTTGACCAGCTGGTCTCAAACTCCTGACCTCATGGTGATCCACCCGCCTTGGCCTCCCAAAGTGCTGGGATTACAGGGGTGAGCCACCCACACCCAGTCTATTGTGTCTTTTCGATTAGCTGGAAAGAGGACTTTGAATGTTTCCAACACAAAGAAATGATAAATGTTTGAGGTGACGGATATGCTAATTACCCTGATTTGATGGTTACACTTTCTATACGTGTATTGAACTATCACGTTGTACACCATAAATAAGTGCAATTATTATTTGTGAATTAAAAATAATTTTTTAAAAGAAATGGATTATCAGCCAGAGTAGGATCCAATACCAGGCACAACCCTAACATTTGAAGGTCCCGGGGCAAGAAGGCAAATGAAGGCTACTGTGTCATGTCATTTGTCTGCATGCTTAAATGTTTTAATCAAGCTAATAAAAAGAATACATAAAAGATATCTAGCTTCGTTTACAAGATAGCCCTTCATAATGACCTGAAAGGTCAGGTTTGAATTTATAATTCTCTGATTCCTCAGAACTCCATGCAGGAACATGGCATTCCAAGGGGAGCCTGCCCAGCCCACAGCTCACCTCTCTTCTCACCCATCCCCAGCTCTGCCCACAGACCCTGCAAACAAGAGCATCCCTTGATGCTTCTCCTGCCTAGGGGTTGGCACCCAGTGGGCCCAACCCTCCAAGGATGGACCTTGAGGAAAGGCCCCTGCAGCTCCTTGAAGCAGGCACAAGGTTTCTCTGGGCAGGCAATCCCAGGACCCAGCTATTCAAAGCATGGCCCAGAAAGGGAGGAGGGTAGGCAAAGGCTCCTCGTGGGCATATTCCCCTTGCCCCCAGCAACTCCTCACCGCATGAGGAGGGACTTAGCCAGAGGAGGCCCAGAGTCAGATCGAGATCAGAGGAGAGGCCCCTCTTTCCAGAGTCTAAGAGCGGAAATATTGAGCTGAGAGCAAATAGTCTTCCTGGACGATAGTGAACTCCTTCTGTCTGTCTCTATGCCATGCATCACGCTTTATCGAGCACTCTTGGTCCTTGGCCTCACTGCAGAGGACGCAGTTCAGGGGTGAACAGCTGTGTTGGTTAAATGGGGCCCAGAGAATAGGACTTGAGATAATGAAGCCTGGGAAGACACCCAGATCCTCTAGGTTCCCAATCAGGATTCTTAAATGTTCCCCACGAGTGAGTCTTCTCCCGGGCTGAAGTACCAGTTCAGATGAGTCAGGCTTCTGTCTCCCTCAGAGTCTAACACCGTTAGAAGGCACACAGCTCATATTTCATAAATCCTTGAATAAATCAATGAACAATAGCTGATGACATTTGTTGAGTGCTTACCTTTGCATTAGTATGTCATTTCATCCTTACTGCAATCCTGAAACAGATTCTACTATTACTCTTATTTACAGAGGAGGAAGATAAAGTTCTGTGAGGTTTATATGCAGAGTCTGCCAGTAGAAAGTGGCAGAGCTGAGGTGAACATGAGTGAATGGATCGATGAAAGAATGGAAAAAATGAATAATGAACAAATTCATATATAAGTAAGCAAATCATGTGCTTTATCTTTTTTTAGTACTTAGACACCTTCTAACCCCTGGGGCTGGGCCTCCTGAGCACTAGAAAGCATCAGCTGGTTTCTCTAGAACCCCAAGGATTTGGGTTATATTCAGCCCCATCCACCCTCAGCCCATTCACTCTCAAAATGGACTAACTCTCCCAGCCTAAGGATTCTCCCACTCTCTAGGCATCTGCTATGCCTTTAAATCTCTCAGCTCCCACCATGTTCTCCCCACTCCACTCCTGACTCAATAGCCTCTCCTGCAGTTGGTAGATGGGGAATCATCTTCAAGACTGTAGTGATCACACCATCGCTATGACCCAGCCCTAGTGACTTCTCTCGACTACCTCTTCACCTCCCCTACCATCCCCCCACCCTCAATCCATTTGGGGTATCGTTCCTTATGACTGACAGACACCAGAAATAAATTTGTGAGTTTTAATTAAATGTGGAGCCTAAACAATCTGAAACAAAGTCATTTCTATCCATTATGTATATTTCTCTTCGGTTGTGGAGCTGTTGTGGACATCCGAGGAGTGGTCCAGCCAAGGATTCCATGAATTGTTACTGGTTGGATTGTTAAATAACGACTAGGGACACAGCACCGTTTACGATTTCGGCAGCGTATGATGCTGTCTTCACCATCTTTGCACAACAACCGGCAGTGTCCATCCATCCAACACTCTACTTTGGGGCATTCGAACAACAATTAAGCAGATGTTAGTATCCCTCAAGTGGAGAGAAAAGAGAAGGCAGAGGAGGAACAGGAAGACAGGGAAGAAGAGAAGAAAGCCAGTTAAGTGAGTAATGCTAGACCCAGTCCCAGGAAAAGAGAGAAGAGACTTTGAGAGGGAAGAGAACTGAGACAATGGTTCCAACTGAGAACTCCGAAGTTTTTGGGGGAGCCTTTTTTGGACTTCTCACCCTTCTGTCTTCCTATCCCCAACTTCCTATTCCTTACTTTGGAATCAACTGAAGCTAATTAATGTCCCACCTAGCAGAGCTAGGAGTGAAGGTAAAAGGACATGAAAACCTGTAATATTAGGAAAAAGAGGATTCACTCACATTACACAGACCCGGTGTCTTATCAATAACCTGACCCTGTTTAACATAAGCCAAACAAGCCTCAGCTCCAGCCGCAGCTCAATCTCCAATCTTCCTTGACCCTATATTAACCCAATTCAAACTCAAACTCATTCAGGCCTACCTTAATTAGAACTCTCAGCCTTACTCAACTCAATGCCCCTAAGCCCCAACTCCAGGTCAAACCCTAATCTAATCCAATCTAACCCTAATCTAATCAAGTCACTAACCTCAATTCCCAGCAGTATCCCATCACCAAGCTGAACCCAAACACCCTGCAGCATCCAGCACTGACTCCCAGCCTCAGCCCAAGCCCCAGTCTAATCCCCGACACCAGCTCCACTCAACCCCAAATCCCATCCTCTCTCCAACTCTGCCCTAAACCTTCAGGGAAGCCCAGCTCCTCACCTCCTGCTCATCCTGACATTCCTTCTATCACCCCAATCCCAAGGTTTTTCCTCCACATCACAACTCACCCCAACCTCCACTCTAGTCTCCCAAAGCCCTCAATAAGTCCCCAACTTGCACCCATGCTTTGCCCCTCAAACCTCTCCCAAGCTCCCACCAGGATACCACCCTGGCCCTCAAGTGCCAGATGCTCCAAACGTCTATCATCCCACCACTCTGGCAAAAAAGAATCAGAGAGAGATATTAACCTGAGATGATCCTGGGGAAACTTCCCAAAGTTGCAGGAGAGAAGGAAAGGCTTTACATGATGCCCACAGTGAGAGAGGAGGGAAAGATGGGAAGTCCATGACCAGGAGCCCAGACCCCTGAGAGAGGCTCACATTACCTGATATCACTGGTACTTCTGTGGCCAGAAGGATGGCAAGAAACAAGAAAATAAATTTCATGGCTGGCAGACCTGAGAGGAGGAGGCGCCTGAGCTGCAGGGGAAGGAAATAGGGTTCCCTGCAGCAGCGCAGAGATGAGCTTTGCTTTTATCAGCAGGGCTGTGGGCAGTGAATTAGAACAGGAGGGGATTTATATGAGGTCATCCAGGCCAAAGGACAGTGTGTAGCAGATGTCTCAGCAAAGCACAAGATGAGAGTGTGGGAAACTGGCCAGTACCAGTGCCAGTAAAGGGACAGGCCAATTAAAGCCATTTGGCCTTTGAGAGCCACAAAGGAATTAATTAATACATAATAAATATATATCAAGAAATATTTAACTTAAAAATTACTTTGCATTTCTCTGATAAATAGTAAGAACATTTATTCAACACTGGTCTTTTTATTTCTTCGTTTTGAATTATTCAGTCAGATATCTGGACAATTCTATTGGGGTGTTGTTGTATACTTGCTGATTTGCAAGAACTCTTCAGTGCTGTTATTATATCAACTGTCTTGTCATGCTTGGTGACAATATTGTTCTCCATGATTATGTTCTGTTTTAAAATATATTTTTTGCCTATAAATGTTTAAATCATATTTAAATCTTAAAAACTAAATAAACAGGCCGGGTGTGGTGGCTCACACCTGTAATCCCAGCACTTTGGGAGTCCAAGACGGGGAGATCACAAGGTCAGGAGTTCGAGACCAGCCCGGCCAACATGGTGAAATCCCATCTCTACTAAAAATATAAAAATTTGCTGGGCATGGTGACGGGTGCCTGTAATCCCAGCTACTAGGGAGGCTGAGGCAGGATAATTGCTTGAACCTGGGAGGCAGAGGTTGCAATGAGCTGTGATTGTACTATTGCACTATAGCCTGGGTGACAGAGTAAAACTCCACCTCGACAATACAAATAAAAAGTTTTTAAAAAATAAATTAAACAAGAATTACTTATTCTCTGCTTTCTAACAGAAGGATACACATGTGTAATGTCTTTCGGGACTCTGAACTTGCCAATCTTGTTTCCAGTTCAGGGCCTTAGCAGTTGTCATCTGCTCTTCCTGTAAAGCTCTTTCTCCATATCTTCCCACGAAAATCTCCTGCTCATCATTCCATATCATCCCAAATGTCACCTTCTTGGAGAGGCTTTCCCTGGTCACCTTAGGTAACGATATTCCAACCCTCAGTCACTCTGGACTGTAATAACTTGGTTTATTATCTTCATATATGTATCCATTCTTTCAAATTTTATTTTACATATTTGATCTTTGTCTCTCCACTTAGAATGTCAGAAACCTGGCTTATAACACCAGTACCCATAACATCACCTGGTGTATTAAAATACTTATTCAACTGTTTTAACTGATATTCCCCCCAAACAAGAATGACTCCAAAAGACAGACATGGATTTCTTTTTTATGTAAAAGTCTGGGTATGCGGTTAAGTGTGACGGCTTCACCATTCAGCAGGGAGCTAGGTTCCTTTTGGCTTGACACTCTGCCATCCTCATGAAGAGGCTGCTTCGTGTGATGACCATGAGCTGCTCCAGTTCCCACCGTCAAGTTCCCATCCAGTCATCAGGAAAGGAGGAGCGATGGAAGTGAAATGCAACACCCTTCCTTTTAAGGACACCACTCAGAAGTTGCACCCTTCAGCTTGGCACCGTGGCTCACACCTGTAATCCCAGCACTTTGGGAGGCCAAGATCGATGGATCACTTGAGGTAGGATTTTGAGACCAGCCTGGCCAACCTGATGAAATCTGTCTCTACTAAAAATACAAAAAAATAAATAAATAAACTTAGCCAGGCGTGGTGGTGGGCGCCTGTAATCCCAGCTACTCAGGAGCCTGAGGCAGGAGAATGTCTTGAATCCAGGAGGTGGAGGGTGCAGTGAGCTGAGATTGCACCATTGTACTCCAGCCTAGGCAACAGGGTGAGACACTGTCTCTCCAAAAAATAATAATAATAAGTTACACCCTTTGCTTCCAATTCTGGCCACCTCCCAAAGCTCATTCAGACCATCATGCCCAGCTGCAAGGGAGGCTGGAAATACTTTCTTTATTCTAGGCAACCATTTCTAGCTAAAATGTACGGGTTGTTTTACTAAGAAAGGAAAGAGATACACGGGGGGGTGGAGTTCTAGCAATCTTGGACATACCTGGCATTAAATATTAAATAATATTTAATAAATATCTGTAGGCAATAAATATAACTCACTTTAATAAATAATTCTAGATAAGAAATAACTTATACATTGAATAAGTATATGTTATTCTATGAGAAGTGATCTAGTGGGAAGGCTATGAGAAGTGATCTAGTGGGAAGGCTATGAGAAGTGATCTAGTGGGAAGGAAACCCAAGTCCCTGTAACTCCAGGGCTTTGGGAGGCTGAGAGGGGAAACTGCTTGAGCCCAGGAGTTCCAGGCCAGCCTGGGCAACATATGTGACCTCCTCACTACAAAAAAATTTTTTTTAATTAGCCAGGTGTGGTGGTACACACCTGTAGTCCCTGCTACTCAGGGGGTCAAGATGGGAGGATCGATTAAGTCTTGGAGTTCAAGGCTGCAAAATGTTCAGTTGTTTTTCTGCCTCTCCCGCAGCTAGAATATGAACACGTGGGTAGGTTCAGCCAATCAGATGACTCCATCCTATTTTTTGAATCAGGTGCTCATGATTCCAGGAAGAAGGAACAGTAGAGAATTTATCTTAGCAAAGGAGCCTGTCATGATGTCCAGTGTCCAAGGGCAATAGGGAAGCCGGGCAAATAGGGGTAGAGTTTAGGGTCCTGAGCAACAGTGTTTGGTGGCAGCTGTGTCCTCACTAGAGTGGGTCCATGGGGTGATTTTTCACTCTGGGTCCTCCTACCCTTCCTCCCTGATTGCTACCCGTTTTCTAAGCCTTGCTCTAGGAATTCTCTGAACTTCCAAACAGCCAAAAGATGCCCTTTGCTAAACACCCTTATGGATGCAGTGACCACGGGTAAGTTGTTCAACCAGTTTTGGAGATAGTAATACTGGCTCATGGTTTGTTGTGACCTTTAAGTGATAAGTGCCTATCTGGAGTTCAAAACAGTGCCTGGCAGGTAGGAAGTGCTCAATACATTTTAGTTACAATTTCTTTGTTTCGAGGTAAGGGAGGAGGGAATTTAGAGCCTTGAGCGCTTCTGACCTCAACAGCCTCAGTGAAAACGAAGCCTAGTTTCTCTGCTGTGTTGGGGATTAGGTCTTGGAGAAAATGGGCAGGATCTCGAGAAGCCCCTGTCGGGCACGGAGGAGATACACTGGGCAGAGGAGGACCTGTGATCAGGGCTGGATGGCCCAATAGGAGGACTGAGCACCTGCCCAGGCTCCGGGCACTGACAAGGCATGGGCAAAATAAAAGGCAGAAAATCTAAAGAACCCCCTTCAACTTCAGCAGATAGGAATGTTTTGTATCATTTCACAGAAGTAAAATTGTATTTCAGAGTTGAGTGTTGTTTTATTTTGAATTCCACTGGGAGCGCTGTAAACTTCTTGGTGTTTAACGTCACTAAAGGTGTTCGTGAGGACTTGCTTGCTGTGTGACGGAGCTGACCAGGATGAGGAAATTTGGGGGTGCTATCCAGCAGTGTGATGAACACACCAGGCATGCAATTTGGTCCAAGACTGAGCAACTTATCATGTGTCCTTGACGTGTCATGCAACATCTACAAGGCTCAGTATTGAAATGATACATCATAGGAGAGGGGTTACAAGTCTATATTCTGGAGTTAGTCTCCTGGCTGTGTTAACTTATAAAAGTTACTTAAAGCTGGGCGCAGTGGCTCACGCCTGTAATCCCAGCAATTTGAAAGGTTGAGGTAGGCGGATCATTTGAGGCCAGCTGTTTGAGACCAACCTGGCCAACATGGCGAAACCCAATCTCTACTAAAAAATACAAAAATTATCCAGGTGTGGTGGGACATGCTTGTAATCCCAGCTATTCAGGAAGCTGAGGCAGGAGAGTTGCTTAAATTCTGAAGGCAGAAGTTGTAGTGAGCAGAGATCACACCACTGCACTCCAGCCTGGACAAAAGTGTGAGACTCTATCTCAAAACAAACAAAAAAAAAGTTAGTTAACCTCTCTGAACCTCAGTTTCTTCTGCTATAAAATGGGGATAATAATATTTCATAGGGTTGATGTCAGGATTAAATGAGTGTAATCACATAAGGCACTTCAAACAATACCTGATATTTGACTTCAATATAGATATCTGGTGTTATTATTGTACTAGAACAGAAGTTCCCAACCTGGAGGTTCCAGGCATTTCCTCACTATAGCTCTTTTCAGTATTTCATAAGCCTTCTTAGGAATCCCTGTTTGCAAAGGACTGCCCAGGGAGTACTGTGATGACTCAGAAAAATGGCCTTGACCAACATAAGGAGAAATTGAAAAAGATGATTTAATTGCTATAGAACATTTACATTTCAGTAGCTGCGTTTATATTTGTGTTGTATTTTGTTTATGTGTACTTACATGTATATGTGTAGATTTGTAATTTTGTGTATTTTCTGCATATTCTATGTATGTTTATATGTATTTTGTGTGAGTACTTGAATGTGTATGTGTACATACATTGATTCTTGCATTAGTTTGCATGTAGACATGTAGAACATGTGTTTCTGTGTTGTTTAGTATCTGTGTACATGTGCATCTGTTCTCAGATCTCCAAATGCCATAGCCTGAGCTCCAGTCAGCTCAGTCCCTTTGTTCCTCTCAGGTCTCTACATCTTGTGACTCTGGAACATGACAGTTGTTTGGTGATTCTTCTCTTCAGCTGGGAGATCTGGGCCAAGGCTAAGGGAAGTGCAGGGAGCATCGTGGCCAAGAAGCAGAGGCCACTAGGGGAAAAGAGGCCAGGAGATAAGAGATGAGGGGAATCTTAGTCAGAGAGCCAACTTGGCCCATAATTGCTGCCTGATATCTCCTGGGGCCCACCAAGACTAGAACAGACTGTAGCCTCAGCCTTTGTAATGCCTCCCACATGGGTACAGCCTGGCCTGGCCAGTTCTGAAAACTGGACACCACCCACTCCCTCGAATCTGTGCAGTTGCCTTTGTAAGTCCTTGAAAAGCCACCCACTCCCTGCAGCCTAAATTCCACAGTAGAGAGAGTGGGGAACTATTCATACTAGTTATCAAGTTCCCAGGAAGGAATTCACACAGGCCAGGTATTTTTACCTTATCTCGTTTACTCCTCCCACTAACCTATTAGGTTAATAATATGACAAAAAGGTGAAAGAAATAAGAGTCATAATGTCACAGCCTTTAATGGACGTCTTTCACTTCCATGCATTTACACCATCTCCTTCCTTTCCCAGTGAGGCAGGAAAAGTGTCCAGGCAAGGGTAGGTGGCTCAGAGAAAGATAATATGAGGACCAAGTTTGCACAAAAGTGTGATGCAGCTTTTTTAGAATGGCTGGATTCCAGAGAAATCCTCTATGCCAGCATATCCCCAACTGTGTCCTGTTTCAAGCAGTGTTCCATGGAAAAAATAAATGCTAGTGAGAATATTTATCCTACAATTTATTCGAATATTAACAGTCACACACTAGCTATGAATGCCCCACACACTCAAGCCTCAGGAAATGCTGTAATTACTTGTTTATTTTAAGTGCAGCTTCAAGACACTACTTGCCAAAGTTAGTGAGATGTCCAGTGTCAGTTATTATTGGGATTTCATGCCGTCCTCCACTTGATCCCACTAGGTCCCCATGGTTCTGGGAAATGGGGAAGGATCTGGTCCTTATTCCATGATGATGATCTTTATTTCCTTGCTCTTCATGGTTGGGATATTGCTGATGGACTCCATTGGCTGTTCATTGGATAGCTGTTTGTGTGTGTGTGTGTGTGTGTGTGTGTGTGTGTGTGTGTGTGTGTGTGTATGTGTGTTTCTTGAGACAGAGTTTCACTCTTGTTGCCCAAGCTGGAGTCCAATGGCACGATCTCAGCTCACTGCAACTTTCACCTCCTGGGTTCAAGCAATTCTCCTGCCTCAGCCTCCCGAGTAGCTGAGATTACAGGCGCATGTCACCAGGCCCAGCTAATATTTTGTATTTTTAGTAGAAACGGGATTTCACCATGTTAGCCAGGCTGGTCTCGAACTCCTGACCTCAGGTGATCTGCCCTCCTCAGCCTCCCAAAGTGCTGGGATTACAGGTATGAGCCACCGCACCTGGCCCTTCAGATAGTTCTGGGCAGCTGGAAAATTGCTTTTCACCATGGCTATCTCCACCAACCACCAACACAGCCATCGAGACCTTTGCTGCTCCTCTCAGGACTATGGCCACAGTGGCTGTCTCCACAGTGACTGCCTTCCATGCAGGCAACCCCATCCAGCACCTGCTACCTTGGGGTGCTTCATCAAACTCCCTTGGAGCCAAACCCCCATCTCCTCTCCCGGTTCTGAGGAAATTCAACACCCTTAGATGCTATGACACTCCTCTCTCTTGCCCTCGAAGCTAAAATTCTTCATCTCACTTCTCCTGAAACGATACAATTTTTTTTCTTCCAAAAGTTTTATACAAATTTTATTTTACTTTAAGTTCTGGGATACATGTGCAGAACATGCAGGTTTGTTACATAGGTATACATGTGCTATGGTGGTTTCCTGCACCCATCAACCTGTCATCTAGGTTTTAAGCCCCGCATGCATTAGGTATTTGTCCTAATACTCTCCCTCCCCTTGCCCCCCACTCCCCAACAAGCCCAGGTGTGTGATGTTCCCCTCGCTGTGTCCATGTGTTCCCATTGTTCAACTCCCACTTATGAGTGAGAACATGCAGTGTTTGGAAACCACGCAATTTAATTGCTCTCTTTGTGCCTAGTCCTCCCAAATAAAAAATGGTAAAGGTTATCTTCAGGGCAACCGATGACCTACACACACACACACACACACACACACACACACACACACACACAGTTTCAATTCCTCAGTAGAAAAGGAAGGCCAGGATTTAGAACACAAAGTCCTGACTTCCTTTCCAAAAACAGGATAGAAAAATATCTTTTCACTCTTTTTGCTGATGTCTGTTCAAACAAAATGAGGAAAAATTATGAGGTAATTGCTACACTAAATTCTTGATACATCACCCTGCCAAAATGTTTGTTTTAAAAAAACATTAAATATGTGTATATAGTTGATCTGATTAATACACAAGACTGAGCAACTTACCATGTGTCCTTGCTTTTTTTTTTTTTTGAGATGCAGTCTCTCTCTGTTGCCCAGGCTGGAGTGCAGTGGTGTGATTTCCGCTCACTGAAACCTCCGCCTCCTGGGTTCAAGTGATTCTCCTGCTTCAGCCTCCTGAGTAGCTGGGATTAGAGGCGCTTGCCACCATGCCTAATTTTTTTGTATTTTTAGTAGAGATGGAGTTTCACCACGTTCACCAGGCTGGTCTCGAACTCTTGACCTCAAGTGATCTGCCCGCCTCAGCCTCCCAAAGTACTAGGATTACAGGTGTGAGCCACCATGCCCAACCGTGTCATTGCTTTTAAATGAGGATACTAGACAGGGAAGGAAAATGTTGCCTAATTTATGAAAGCACAACTTTCTCTCTCTCTCTTTTTTTTTTTTTTTTTTTTTTTTTTTTTTTTTTCTGAGATGAAGTCTCATTCTCTTGCCCAGGCTAGAGTGCAGTGGCATGATCTCAGCTCACTGCAACCTCCGCCTCCTGGGTTCAAGCAATTCTCCTGCCTCAGCCTCTCAAGTAGCTGGGACTACAAGCACATGTCACCATGCCTGGCTAAGTTTCGTTTTTTGTTTTTGTTTTTATTTTAAGAGGAAGTCTCACTCTGTTGCCCAGGCTGGAGTGCAGTGGCATGATCTTGGCTCACTGCAAACTCCACCTCCCAGGTTCAAGTGATTCTCCTGCCTCAGCCTCCTGCGTAGCTGGGGTTACAGATGCGCACCACCATATTCAGCTAATTTTTGTATTTTTAGTAGAGACAGGGTTTCACCATGTTGGTCAGGCTGGTCCCGAACTCCTGACCTTGTGATCTGCCCGCCTCAGCCTCCCAAAGTGCTGGGATTACAGGGGTTAGCCACTGCGCCTGGCCTAATTTTTGTATTGTTTCAATAGAGACAGTATTTCACCATGTTGGCCAGGCTGGTCTCGGACTCCTGACCTCAAGTGATCTGCCCACTTCGGTCTCCCAAAATGCTGGGATTACGGACACGAGTTACCACGCCTGGCACAACTCTCAATCTACTCATTGATAATGAAATAATTGACTGGTGACCATCACAGTGATGGACGTGACCACCACGTATTTCTGTTGTGTCTCATCTTATATTTTTAATATATATTTTAGTATCATTCTGTGCTCACTTAATATCAAACACTCTTCTAATGTGAATAAACCTGAAAGAAAGAATTTTCTTGTGAGGCCATTTCTGCTGTCTATTTTAAGCTACTTATATATCTCATTTAGCCCATCAATTGCTCAACTCGTGGTCTGCGTCTTCATGGAGATTACAGTCTATCATGAAGATGAACACTAAGCAAAGATTAAGTACAGGTGTAGTGGGTGCTGCAAAGGTGATGTGCAGGATGCAGTTGGCAGGGCTGGGTCCAGGGTGAAGTGAGAAGTGCAACAGGTACCTAAAGGGTAACATTTAAGGAGGCATTTGCATGACCCTGAGAGTGAGTGCCTCCTTATGTGTCACACCCTAGGAACCTCCCTCTCCTCACCCTAGTCCTGGCCCTGGCTATCAGAAAAGCGAAGGTGGGGTGGGAAATATTCTGATGCAATATTCGGGGTAACATTCTCTGACAGTTGTCATTTACTGCATCTTTGGACACTCAGTATCTGAGTTCCTTTCCATTAGGGAAGCTAGTCTCTATTTTTGTGGTCTTGGTGGAAAGGAAGGCTGACCTTCAACTACAGAATGCCCTAAAGGCAAATATTCTCTTATGCCACCTTGAAAGTTAGCAGACAGGTGCATGACGCAGGCTCAGCCAAGTGGGCGCTCCAACAAAGGACTTGAATCTTAAAGGACTAAATCCAAACCACAGGGAAGGTGGAGGAAATACACAGTGGCAGCAGCAATGACAAGAGTCCAGGTGTGATACTGATGCCCAGTGCTCTGGCAGCAATGCTCGTGGTAAGATCTTGGCAGGCTATTTCTGCTGCCCACTCTGTCTCGGTCTTTTCAAGCCCGATTGTATAGACTTCTGGTCAGTTCTATGAGCTACATGATATCCTTCCAAGAAATTATCCTTTTTGCTTAAATTCCTCTCTAATGAACTCTTACATTACATCCAATAATAAATGTAAGGTGTTTCATCTTCAAATACGTTGAGGGAATGTTGCTATATTCAGTAAGGAACTCTTGTGAGATTGGGTGCCAGAACGTGGGACAATCTGACCTGGCACAGAGACTAGAGGAACAGCAGCAAAACTCAGGATAGAAGGCCTCAAATATGGGAAAGAGGAGGGAGACTGCTAATGAGGGACTGAGCTGAGATAGCAGTTCCAAAAAGAGTGAAGAGAGTAAGGTTTGCATCAAAACATTACAGGGGAAGAATCAGGGGGCCTCGATGGCTGACTTGATGTGAGAAGTCAAGAAATGAACATACAAAATCAGTCTCAAGACAGCATAGAGCTGCCATCAGATTCTCTCTCTTTCTGTTTTCTTTTTTCTTTTCTTTTCTTTTCTTTCTTTCTTTCTTTTTGAGACGGAGTCTCGCTCTGTTGTCCAGGCTAGAGTCCAGGAGCGACCTCAGCTCACTGCAACCTCCGCCTCCTGGGTTCACATGATTCTCCTGCCTCAGCCTCCCGAGTAGCTGGAACTACAAGTGACCACCACCACGCCCTGCTAATTTTTTGTATTTTTACTAGAGATGGGGTTTCACCATGTTGGCCAGGCTGGTGAACTTGAGAACTCCTGACCTCAAGTGATCCACGTGCCTCGGCCTCCTAAAGTGCAGGGATTACAGGTGTCAGCCACCACACCCAGGCTGCCTTCAGATTCTTGAATGACTGTCCATACACAGACAGGTCTTTGTGTACTCAAAATATAGAACAAAGGCTTCATGTAAATGTAACCAGAATTTAGATAACTCCAGTTTGGGCGCAAACAGTATTTTCCACCCCTCCCTTCCCACCCACTCCCATTGCTAGATATGTTCTATAATGTACTCAAACCCCTGAATGTCCAGATTGAAGAAAGTCCTTTCTTCTTCAATCTAATGTTCATCATAACCTCAAAAAGAAGTGCTTGGATATCTTAGACTGCCCCCTTCCGTAAGGTCCCTTAAACTCACGCTGCACCACTCCTCAGACCATCCACATCAAGGAAAGAGGAGTTTTACTAAATCATGGAGAGTAAAACGTGGGTGGAAAAAGAAGGCTTGAGTTTCAGGTAATGGTAAAACACAAGAACTTGAAAAGGAAAACGTGTTTGAGTGGGAAAGCGATCATCCTTGGAGTGTAACTATTCATATAGGTAGCAAACACTGATTGTGTTCTGACAGTGTGCCAGGCACCATGGAATGGTGAGCAAAACCAACAAGGTCCCTGCAATCATAAAACCCAAATTCTCCTGGAAGAGAGACAGGAAACAAGTACATGAACAAAATAATTACTGATTTTTGAGAAGTGCTAGGACATACATTTGCATAGTGACATAAAGGACTTCATTAGATACAATAATCTAGAATGCAGTTAAATTAAGGCCTGGAGGATAGGACAAAAACAGCGATATAAACATCAGAGTCTTCTTGGGAAGAGGGAACAGCATGTAGCAAGGCCCTGAGACAAGAAAAGAGCTTGTTGACATCAAGGAACAGAAAGGAAACCTGGGTGACCTAAGTATAAGGAGGAGGCCAGAGAAGTGAACAAGGCCTGGTAGGGCAGGGCCTCCCAGTCCATGGCAAGGAGTCTGGATTTTATTCTTAATGAAATGGAAAGCCATGGTTTAGTGCAAAACAGAGTAGTGACAGGATATCATTTACCTTTCTGGATTTAGGACTAGATCTGAAAAAAAATGAAAATAATTTACCATTTGGCTGCTATGTGGAAAATTAATTAGAGAAAACAGGAGACTATTGTAAAAGATCAGGTGAAAATGGCAGTGGCCTGAACTAGATGGAAAGAAATGGATAGTTTTGATATGCATTTTGAAGGCAGAGCCACAGGACTTGCTGAGAAATTGAATGTAGGGAGGTGAAGTGAGGGATCACACATGACTTGTAGGTTTGGTGCATCTGGGCACACGTTGTTACCATTTACTAAGAAGGGAAATAGCGGGGTACTAACAAGGCCTGGTGAGGTGAGGTCCCCACTGGGAGTTCCATTCTGATATATTAGGTAACCAGATGGAGATGTCATTTAAGGGGGAAGATACACCAGTTTAGACGTTAGAGAAAGTTTAGGGTAGGAGCTATGAATTTGAAAGTGATCAGCATATAGAGGGTATTCAAAGTACCTAGTGAAAAAGAACAGAGAGAAAAGACAAAAGGAGCCTAGAAACAAGTCCTGACCTTTGGAAAGGGAAGGAGGAGCCAGGACAGAAGACTGAAAATGAATGGCCCAGGTGATCAGAGGGAAACCAGGAGAGTCTGCCGTCTTAGAAGGCAAGAGAAGAAAGCATTTCAATGAGGATGTCATGGCCTCTATGTCAAACACCTCTTCAGGGGTCGACAAGAGGAAAACAGGGGTGCCTCTGTTGGATTTGGCAACACTGGAGATAGTTGGTAATCTTTACTAGAAAAGGTTCAGTGACACAGTCAAAACCAAATTGAACTGAGTTGAAAGGTGAATGAGAAAAAATTGATAAAGTGAAGGCAGGCGACATTCTGAGAAGTATTTTTTTTAAGCACTGCAAATAAATGAGGCATTGTCCAGAGAGGAATGTGGGACTCAGGGATATTTTTTTTTTTAATCTGGGAGATACTCGAGCATCTTTGTATGATAGAAATGATCTGGAAGAGAAGGGGAGAATAAGGAGAATAAATGAATGTGAAGTTCTTGAGTAGGGGAGAGGAGACAGATGTGGACAAGTAAAGGGGCCGGTTCCTCAGGAGTAGATATCATTCTTCCACTGTAAACAAAAGGAAGACAGGAGTTGTAGGACCCAATACCAGAGTGTGTAGACTTAGTAGAGAGAAGATGAAGGAGTTGCTTCTGATGGTTTCTATTTTCTTGAAATATGAGGCAAGGAGTGATATTTTAGTGGGGACAGGGAATGGTAGAAGATTGAGGAGAGAGGAAAAATCATGGGCTAGTTATTTCAAAGAATGAGAAATCAAGCTTCTTAGGGAAAAACAGGAGATTAGCTGGGCCGTGTTGAGTGACCTTTGAGGTTGAAGGCCCTGAATTTCCAGTGAAATCAGTGAGACTAGTTGGATTATTTTTTCTAAGAATGATCAGCTGCTGACCTATAGGTCAGGCACAGTGACTCACACCTGTAATCCCAACTTTTAAGGAGACCAAGGCAAGAGGATGATCACTTAAGGCCAGGAGTTCAAGACCAGCCTGGGCGACATAGCAAGACCCCCATCTCTACAAAAAAAAAAAAAAATTAACAACCAAGAGTGGTAGCACACACCTGTAGTCCCAGATACTTGGGAAGCTGAGGCAGGAGAATCCCTTGAGTCCAGGAGGTTAAGGCTGTAATGAGCTATGATCATACCACTACACTCCAGTCTGGGTAACAGAGTAAGATCTTGTCTCGAAAAATAAAGTTTACCTATAGAGAAGGCAAGTAGATGGTTATATTCTACCATGGTTGGGAGTTTGGCATTGATACCATGCAGAGTAGAGCAAGGGAGCTGAGTCTGCAAGAGAAACATTACAGGGCTAGGCTGGACAGAAATTGAGTCAGGAGGGTAAGACGATTAGTGAAAAAATGGCAGGGTACAGGGTTTTACTTCAACTTTAAGAGTCATTAACTCTGAGAAGTAGGAGTTGGTGGCAACGTAGTGAAGGAGGATTTAACTTTTTCCAGGCAAAGAATTGCTATGCAGAGCCAGAAGTAGAAAATTACAAAATGAGATCAACCTAGATTCTACTTACACTTATCAAGAACTGAATGTGCGCTAGATTCTGTGCTGGGCACTTTCCTGTCTGTTATCTCATTTAATTCTCATGACATCCCTATGCCTTGAGTAGGAAAGTTCTCCATTTTAGAGACGAGAAAATAGAGCACAGAGGGTTAAATGGCTTGCCTAGGGTCATGTAGCTGACCTGTGATTAAACAAGGATTTGACCCCAGATCTTCTGATCCTACATCAAACGCTCTTCCCTAGACAGCTTTGGTGACACTTAGACACTGACACTGAGGCTGAAGTTTGTCATCAGGAAGATGAACTGGGGACATGAGGCTGAAGCCAGGTCAGGGCTCCAATATGAAAGGGCTGAAGAGGTGGCGGGTGACTCCAAGTAGAACTTTTCAACTCAGGATAAAGAATCAAGTTCTTTTAGATTAGTCAGATAAGTAGCAAGAGTTGGGGATACTTGGGATCATGGGGCTGCATGTTGTAAAATTCCTGTTGTCTCAGTTCAGGATCAGTCCTGGAAAACGATTAGCCAGTTTAATGTCCCATGGCCACAACTAGGGGGAATGCAAAGAGATGGAGCAAGGATCCACAGATGGCCTGATACCAGCACTCTCCACCATGAGGAAGACTCACAAGAGGCATTGCCCTAGAGCCCCTGAGGGGCAGAACTGCAGGCGTGATCAAGGGAAAGTTACAGCCTTTGGCGTGGGAGTAGAGAGAATCCATGGGCCAAGAATGGGTTCTTGTGTTCATCATAGACTCTTGCTTGCCTCCTGGACTCTCCTGAAACACGCATAGATTGGGACCCACAGCCTGCCTCAGCCTAGACTCTAAAGCCATTGCTGTACAATACAATCACTACTAGCGACATTTAGCTATATAAATTTAAAGCTAGATTGAATCAAATTAAAACTTCAGGTCCACATTCACACTGGGCACATTTCAAGTGCTCAGTAGCCACATGTGGCTAGTAGCTACCATATTGAACAATACAGATAGGAAATATTTCCATCATGGCAGAATGTTCTATTGGCAGTGCTGGTCTAGAAGAAAACAGGAATCAAGTAGATATAATGAATATTCTTTAATTCATATCCTCTGGGACCAGCTATGGGTCAGCAGACTAGGAGCTAGTTGCAAGGTTTAGATTATTACCACCTACTGGTCCAGTCTGTTCTTCCTAGGATCCCATGATGCAGGATCCCATGATGTTGAGGCTCAAGGTTGGAAGAGAGGTGTCAGACTGCAGAAGTTGATTCCAGGCTTGTATTTGTGTCTGTTAATTTTGATCTTACAGGTACATACTTGGGATCCACACAGCACTTAGCCTCAGTTTTGCATAATATATAGTATACTTCACTTTTTTTACATGTTGTTCTGCACCTGCCTGACTTACCCCAACATTTCGTGACTGAAAACAAAAGGGAAGAAGAGAACAGGGTCAGTTTTGAAAGAAAGCAGAAGGGTGGGAAAGGGAGGGGCTAAAGCCCAGTAGAGGAGTAGGAGGGAAATGAGGAGGTCTGTGAGGGAAGAAGCTCTTACACAGGATCCCCTAAGTTTAAGGGAGATTATAGACCACTACACTTTCTTCCTTCACTCACGCCCCCTGTTAGAACCCCCAGAGTCCCCCCAACTCAGTGGCATGGGACCTACTGGGTAGCTTCCCCCCCTTGGCCAGCTCCTTGGGAGGGGGAAGAGGACCCCTCTCCCAAAGGTTTTATCTCCCCCATATTATAACGTACCCAAGTGCCCAGTAGCAATTAGCCACCTTTTCTTGTTGTTCTTCAGTATCCCCTCTGACCATATCAATGAAAGGTGACAGGAATATTAAATAAACTCATTTGAACATCTGTAAGGTTTCTAGGGCACCTGTAAAACTCCCAAGAACATCATACTGCCTTCTTCACAACATCCTGGGACTTTTCTCTGGCCCCAACCAGTTAAGGGAATTAGAAATAGCTACTCTGGGGAACCTACAACCTAGGGCAACCCAGATAATTTGAGGTTGCATAAAAAAGTGGAATCAGAATCCTCAAACAATCAGAAATTTGAGAACCATTTTCCTAGAGGCAACAAGAGATCAAAATTCAAATCCTTTCAAGAAAGATTTTTGAAAAAGTCCCCATTTTCTCTATACTCCATACCCAAGTCTCTCTCTTTACACTCTATCCCCTCCTCAGGTCATCATGTTCAGATTTTCCAGAGCTAACCAGAGATAAGGTTGGAGTGGTCAAGTACTGGGCACTGGGAAGATCATTTAGTACCAGAGAACTCAAACTTCCCCATGACTAGAGGGACTACCTAAAGGCCTCAGTGAGCTCTACTAGGCCTTTCTCCCAGCCCAACCTGTCAGAGCCCCCAGAGTTCTCTGAACATGCATCGGGTTCCCTGACTCCCATCCCCTTCTGGAGATCCTGTTTACCTGGGGTGACCTGGGCCAGGAGCAGGGTAACAGTCAAAAGCAGAAGAAGGAGCTTCATGAATGACGAGTGATCAGGGAGGGATAGGAGGCTTCTCAACTGGTAAAACAGACAGAGGACTCCATTCTGGGCAGTCCAGACTGGTATTTATTGCCCTGAGGAGCATGGGCAGAGCCAAGATCAGCGAAGCAGAACGGGAACAGTCATTGAGATCAGACAGGTAGGCAAGGAAAATATCAACCACACTGACTGAGGAGGCTGGGAGAGCGGAAGGGAGGTTAACAAAGAGAAGACACAGCCTTGCCTTTGAAGAATTTTATAGTACAGCTGGAGAAGCAAGAAGGGGGAAAATAGTTTCATCACTAATTTGTTTTTCATTAATGAGAAAAAAAGAGAGAAAAAAAGAGGTAAGACAAAAAAGGAGTGATACTTCTGTGCGCCTTGGCTTCTTCCCAGCAGCAAGGGCATCTTAGGATGTCCCATATGATGATGATTCCTTATAATACCAAATAAAGGGCAGAGCAGGGGAAAATACCTTAATAGCTGCATGGCCATTACCACTGGAAACCAGAATGTCAGAATTCATGGAGTGGAATGAGCAGGAAAGCCATAGCCCTTACTTTTAACAGTACATGTTTAATAGGAACAAGTAACACCCTCATAGGTAGCAAAAGAAAAGCCATTTATTATTGTTGTGGTCTTTTTTATTTTTTATTTTTTTTATTTTTTTTTTGAGACAGAGTCTTGTTCTGTCACCCAGGCTGGAGTGCAGTGGCACAATCATAGCTCACTGGAACCTCGAACTCCTTGTCTCAAGCAATTCTCCTGCCCCGGCCTCACAAAGTGCTAGGATTAAAGGCATGAACCATCATGCCCAACTTGGTCTTTCTTTAAAAAAATGGTAGATTGCCCCAGCATTTTGGGAGGCCGAGGTGGACGGATCACAAGGTCAGAAGATCGAGACCATCCTGGCTCTCTACAAAAAAAATACAAAAAATTAGCCAGGCGTGGTGGCAGGCCACTGTAGTCCCAGCTACTCGGGAGGCTGAGGCAGGAGAATAGCTTGAATCCGGAAGGCGGAGGTTGCAGTGAACCGAGATTGTGCCACTGCACTCCAGCCTGGGCGACAGAGCGAGACTCTGTCTCAAAAAAGAAAGAAAGAAATGGTGGATTGCAATCTTGGCTCTTCTTCACCCCTACTTGAATTCACACATTTGTCAAGGTCTCATCCTAGAAGAACTCTATTTCGTTGTCTCTTCACTTTGGCCTTGGCATGTGCTTTTCTTTTGCTAGTGATATGTGAGCAGAAGTGACAGTGTGCCAGTTGTGAGCCTATGTTTTAAGAGATGATGAATGTTTTCATTTTCCCTTCTGTGCCTCTGCCATCACTATGAGAAGAACATGGCCCAGTGGTCCAAGGAGGATGAGAGATATGTGGGGCGGAGCTACTCCAGGTGACTCACAGATCTACAGTGAGAAATATAGCTGCCCCAGTCACTCCAGCCTCAGCAAGGCAATCTAGCCAAATATAAAGGAGTGCTGTTTTAAGCCACTGAGGTTGGGAGTGGAATGTTACACAGTAATGGCTAACTTATACATAAGGCCAGCAGATAGATCAGGGAAGAGTCAAGTGCTTTTTAGGACAATAATGGTAAGGTCTATCTTTCTTCTTTTTTTTTTAAGACAGAGTCTCGCTGTGTTGCCCAGGCTGGAGTGCTGTGGCACCATCTCAGCTCATTGCAACCTCTGCCCCCCGGGTTCAAGCAATCCTCCTGCCTCAGCCCCCCGAGTAGCTAGGACTACAGACACGCGCCACCACACCCAGCTCATTTTTGTATTTTTAGTAGAGACGAGGTTTCACCATGTTGGCCATGGCTGGTGTCGAACTCCTGACCTCAGGTGATCCACCCACCTCGGCCTCCCAAAGTGCTGGGATTACAGGCATGAGCCACCGTACCTGGCCTAAGTCTATCATTTCAAAATGGACAGAAGCAAAGACAAACCAACAAGAGGAATATCTTCTTTCTAACATGGAAGAAAACAACAAGCCAGGAGCAGAGGCTCCTGCCTGTAATCTCCACAATTCGGGAGGCTAAGGTAGGAGGATTGCTTGAAGCCAAGAGTCTGAAACCAGCCTCAGCAACATAATGAGACTCCATCTCTACCAAAAAAAAAAAAAGTTTTGAATAGCCGGGCACGGTGGGGCAAAGCTGTAGTCCTACCTACTAGGGAGGCTGAGGCAAGAAAATCACTTGAGCCCAAGAGGTCGAAGCTACAATGAGCTAAAATTGCACCACCACATTCCAGCCAGGGCAACAGAGACTCTGTCTCCAAAAACAACAAAAAAAAGACAAGATAAATTTTCTTGTTGTCTGAAGAAAAATTAATGCTCTGGACCAGAGGTCACCAGACTTTTTCTGTAAAGCCCAGATGGTAAATACTTTAGGATTTGCGGGCCACAGCTATCACAACTACTCAACCCTACAGTTATAGAACAAAAGTACCCACAGACAATATATAAGCAAATGAGTGTGGCTGTATTCCAATAAAACTTATTTATAGACACTCAAGTTTAAATTCTGTATGATTTTCACATCTCTAAATAAAATTTGATTATTTTCAACTATATAAAAATGTACTGGCTGGGCATGGTGGCTCATGCCTGTAATTCCAGCACTTTGGGAGGCTGAGACAGGTGAATTACCTGAGGTCAGGAATTCGAGACCAGCCTGGCCAACATGGTGAAACGTCATCTCTACTAATTAGCCAGGTGTGGTGGTGAGCCACTGTAATCCCAGCAACTCAGGAGACTGAGGCGGGAGAATCGCTTGAACCTGGGAGGCGGAGGTTGCAGTGAGCTGAGATCGTGCCACTGCACTCCAGCCTGGACAACAGGAGTGAAAGAAACTCTGTCTCAAAAAAAAAAAAAAAAAAAAAAAAAAAAAAAAAAAAATTGTACCAAGGCAAACAGATCACTTGAGGCCAGGAGTTTGAGACCAGCCTGGATGACACAGCAAGGCCCCTCCTTTATTTAAAAAAAAAAATTGTTAAAAAAAAATTAAACAAAATTATTGCTGATTTTGTTGGTATCTCCACTTTGGAAAACTAGTTTAACAGTTTCTTTTAAAGTTAAACATACACTTATCACACAACCAAACAATTCTACTCCTACATATTTATCAAAGATAAACGTCCACTCCAAAACTTGAATTGTCATAGTAACTTTGTTGACCATCAGTGAAGACAACCCAAAAGTCCATTAATTAGTAAACAGACAAATTCTGGTATCTTCATGTAATAGAATACTATTCAGCAACAAACAATTAACCACTGCTATGCAACATATGCATGAACCTAAAGAGCAGGCTGGGTGCGGTGGCACACGCCTATAATCCCAGCACTTTGAGAGGCCGAGGTGGGTGGATCACCTGAGGTCAGGAGTTCGAGACCAGCCTGGTCAACATGGTGAAACCCTGTCTCTACTAAAAATACAAAAATTGGCCGGGGGTGGTGGTGGGCACCTGTAATCCCAGCTACTCAGTATGCTGAGGCAGGAGAATTGCTTGAACCCAAGAGGCAGAGGTTGCAGTGAGCCTGAGCCAAGATCGTGCCACTGCACTCCAGCTTGGACAACAAGAGTGAAACTCTGTCTCAAAAAAATAATAATAAAAATAATAATAAACATTTTTTAAAAAGCATTAGCCTGAGTGAAAAAAAGCCAGACCAAAAAAGAACATACTGAACAAGATTATTCACATGAAACTCTAGAACACACAAATGTAATCTACAGTGACAAAAAAACAGATCAGTAGTTGTCTGGGGCTGGTGGGAGGAAGTGGGCATTGACTGAGATGGGGCATGAGGGAACTTTCAGGGTGATGAAAATGTTCTATAAGCAGATGTCAAAACTCATCAAAATTGACACATTATATTTTATATAAATTATACCTCAAAAAAGTTGACTTTGGCTAACACGGTGAAACCCCGTCTCTACTAAAATACAAAAAATTAGCCGGGCGCGGTGGCGGGCGCCTGTAGTCCCAGCTACTCCGGAGGCTGAGGCAGGAGAATGGCGTGAACCCGGGAGGCGGAGCTTGCAGTGAGCCAAGATGGTGCCACTGCACTCCAGCCTGGGCGACAGAGTGAAGACTCCGCCTCAAAAAAAAAAAAAAAAACAAAAAAACCTGTGCTAGTTTTTAAAATAAGCAACAGAATCAGATAAATAACATAAAACCACTTAAAATATATACACATTTAATGTGGTACACATATACCACGGAATACTATGCAGCCATCAAAAAGAATGAAATCATGTCCTTTGAAGCAACATGGATGCAGCTGGAGGTCATTATCCTAAGACAACTGATGCAGAAACAGAAAACCAAATACCACATGCTCTCACTTACAAGTGGGAGACAAACCTTGGGTACATGTGAACATAAAGATGGAAACAATAGACACTGGGGACTACTAGAATCAGGAGAGAGGGAGGGAGGCAAGGGCTGAAAAACTACCTATTATATGCTATACTCACCACCTGGGTGACAAGACACATCATAGGAGTTAAATTAAACATCGTAGGAGTTGCCTATATGAGAGATGGATAGGAGTTGATTATGGGGATAAAAGTTAATAAATCAATAAAATAAAATAAGACAAGGGCTTTGTATAAAGCCGACTATGATTAATCTGCCATAAAGGCATAGCCCTCTATAACAGAGGACTAAAATAAAGTGCTATATTGACAAAGGGCTTGCTTATAAATATCATTACTAAGGAATCAGCCCCCTGGACTGGAACCCATTTCCTCTCCTTCCAGAAGGGGCTGCAGAGAGGAAACCTGAGATGCCATTCAAGCAAACGGCACAACTTCCTCTACTCTTGAGAAAGGGGATTGTTTCTGGTTTGAAGGGTAGGATACTGGGCTGAGAGCCTTGAAAAACGAGAGAGAGAGAAGAGAGCAAATCATGGGAGCACCATCTTTACAGAAGTCTTAGTCTAGAAGGTACTTTCTTTATATATCTAAGGAATCTCCAGTGGCACAGAGTTTCACCTACACTGAATGGTTTTGAGATCTACTTCCCTTTCTTTAAAGAACTCCATCATAGCCCTCAAGTTTGTTCTTGCGAACACTGATAAGCAGAATAAGGCTGCCTAATAAAAGGATGACCTGAATCCATTATGTGCATGATTTATCAGAATTAATAGTAGTTTTCAGCAGTAGAGAAGACTCTCATAAAAGACCCTTTTCCTATCTGTCATAAAAGACTGTGAGACAAAATGCCTTGATTGCTTTGCGAGCTAAAGAGGACTCCCCCACAGTTGAACTATACACATCTACAGTTCTGGAGTGTCCACCATTCTTAGATTCTGCTTAAGATTCCACATCTTCACTTCTACTGATATCCAACCATGTTGTCAAGACTACCATTCCAAGCTCTCCAAGGAAATAATCTGATTGGCTAAACATCATCTTATTCATTATCTAATAGAGATAAACCATTTTAAAAGGATAGAAAACTGTGGAACAACCTCCCTTACTGATATCTGCAAATTTCAGCTTTTCTTTGTTGCCACACATGAAGTCATATCATATGCTCTCAACAGATGGGGTGAATGCCTTTCAGTAAAAAAAGAAAAGGAAAAAAAATGTATGAAAGCAGAGCAAAAAAATAAGAAAGCGATAAAGATCTGAGGAGAGAATACGTGTTTTCCAAAGATTACAGAACTACAAATGAATCTGCAAATGGTCCATTAGAAAAATTATCTGAGGATGAAGAAAGGTAGAAGGCACTCATCAGAGAAAGGTTGATACTGATGAGTGGATTCTGCTGTGAAGTGTCCGGGAGCCTGCAGTCCACATACTAAAGGTGTATGCAGTAACCTGGACCTGAGTCCAATTCAGTGTACTCAACCCCTTTAATTAGGTTTCTGCAGTGCTGTGGTCCTTAATTCAACATCATTCCCCTCTTCTTGAGCCTCAAGTGGGTACCACTGCCATCTCTGGCTTAGTAGAAGATAGGGTGGTATCTGAAATTCAGAAAACTCTGAACCTGTTCCCTGCCTGGCCATTGACTCTTGCTTTGACCCATAAGTCATAAGTGACCCTAACTGAAGAGTTTGCCCAGCATCCTTCTACTCCCTTATCAGATTTCTTCCATCCACTTCTGGTTAGTTCCTTGCTCCCAGCACTACAGCAGGGAAAGGAAATATATCTACATATCACTTCTTTGTAATCTTTAGGGGTAGGAAGCATTGGAGGGTAGTGGGCAAAGAAGATGAAACTTCAGGCCCAAATAAGGCTTGGAGATTTTCTGGGGTTCTATTATATTCCAACTCTCTGGCTCCTGGTGCTATGTGTAACTAGCAATGGTAATGGATATGTTGGGCTTTTTTCTTTGACTTATTCGAAATGATGTTTGACAATCTCTCACTAGGAGTAATGTGGGGAAGTGGAAAGAACACAAGCTTTGGAGCCAGACAAATCTGGGTTCAAATCCTCACTTTGCCACATATTAGCCACGTGACTTTGAACAAGTTAGTTAATGTCTCTGAACTTCAGTTTAATTATCTCTAGTATAGAGATGATACTACTGACAGCAGAGGTTTGCTGTGAAGATTAAATTAGGTGATACTTGTAAAGCTCACGGAATAGTGCCTGGCATAGACAAAAGCCTCTGATAACTGGTGGTTATTGTTATTTACTATGAATTCTCACCTTCCTTGACTTCTTGAAACATTTGGCTATTGACCTCTTTCCTCCTTGAAGCTCTACTGGCTTTTCATTGTCAACATAGTCAATGTTCAATACAAGGGACATTAGGATTGGCAGAGCACCAGAGATCTCTCTGCTCACCGTGATTTTCAAGTTTGAAAATTTCAAAACTTTGCATCTCAAGTCTAAGACCCAGAGGGCTCACCCAGAGTCGAGGCTCAAGAACAGCCCTCCTTTGTGTCCAGAGTGTATACGATGTAACTCTGTTCAGTCACTGGTGAAAGATAACAGAGGAAACGCCTGGCTTTTTATCAGAACATGTTTCCAAGCTTATCCCTTTTCCCAGCTCTCCATGTCCCTCCAAGGATCTCTTCACTGGCCTCTTATCTTTACTGTTGCCAAACCTTTTCAGAAGCTGCTGTTTCCCTCAATCGTTCGTTTGTCTTCTTGTCCAGTAACCAACCACTGCTGTCTTCATGTCAGATCAGCTTCTCATCTCTCCTCAGGGGCCTTCAACTACTCCACATCCAAAGCTACCCAGGCCATTTTAAGTTTCCTGTGGACTAAGGACTAAGGTGCTGGGAGGTGAGGCCAGAAATGTTCAAGAGGGTTTCTGTCCCTAACATGCTTACCACTTATTGAGGAAAATGGAAAACAAGTATTTTTAAATGAGCTTCATATCCCTGAAAAGCATACACAAGAAGTGTTTTCTAAATAAATCAAATCTTTTTTTTTTTTTTTTTTTTTTTTTTGAGACGGAGTCTCGCTCTGTCACCCAGGCTGGAGTGCAGTGGCCGGATCTCAGCTCACTGCAAGCTCCGCCTCCCGGGTTCACGCCATTCTCCTGCCTCAGCCTCCCGAGTAGCTGGGACTACAGGTGCCTGCCACCTCGCCCGGCTAAGTTTTTTTGTATTTTTAGTAGAGACGGGGTTTCACTGTGTTAGCCAGGATGGTCTGGATCTCCTGACCTCGTGATCCGCCCGTCTCGGCCTCCCAAAGTGCTGAGATTACAGGCTTGAGCCACCGCGCCCGGCCAATAAATCAAATCTTGATTAAGAACCGATTACATGCAGAGCACTCTCCTGAGCACCAGGAATTCAAAGCAGTAAGGATCCTGACCTCTTAACAGCCAGCTCTGTTAGGATAAACTAGCGTATGCCGCAGTAACGAAAAAAAGAAGAATCTTGGTAGCTTCTAAGAACAAAGGTCTGTTTGTCCATTCCCCATACATGCTGCATATCCACTGAAGGCTGGCTGGAGACACTGCCCCATATCTGAGTGTGGAGCCCAGGCTGACTGAGTAGCCACTCATTTGGTGCTGATCACTATGGCAGAGGAAAAGAGAGCTCTAGAGAGTCTTCAACTGGCCAGTATATGCCCTGGCCTTGGAAGTAAAATATAACCACTTCATAACTCGCTGGCTACAACAGTGACATGGCTCCATCCAACCACAAGGGGGCCAAAAGTACAATCCTACAATGGGCTTAGAATGCAGAAAGCCAGAATTATCGAAACAACAAAAGACAATTGTGGGCAAGGCTGTGGAGAAAATGGAACCCTTGCACACGTTGTGTGGGAATGTAAAATGGTGTGGCCACTATGGAAAATGGTATGGAGGATCTTCAAAAAATGAAAGATAGGCCGGGTGTGGTGGCTCACACCTGTAATTCCAACACTTTGGGAGGCTGAGGCGGGCAGATCACCTGAGGTCAGGAGTTCGAGACCAGCCTGACCAACATGGAGAAACTCCACCTCTACTAAAAATACAAAATTAGCCGGCCGTGGTGGCACACACCTGTAATCCCAGCAACTCATGAGGCTGAGGCAGGAGAATTGCTTGAACCTGGGAGACGGAGGTTGCGGTGAGCTGAGATCACCCACTGCCCTCCAGCCTGGGCAACAAGAACGAAACTCCATCTCAAAGAAAAGAAAAAAAAGAAAGAAAGATAGAACTACTATATGACCCAGCCATTCCATTTCTGGACATATATCCAAATAAACTGAATCAGTATCTCAAAGAGATATCTGCATACCCACATTCATTGACATTATTGACCATAGCCAAGATATGGAAGCAAGCTAAATGTCCATTAAAAAATGAATGGATTTTTAAAAATGTGGTGTATACACACAGCAGAATACTATTCGGCCTTTAAAAATAAGGGAATTCTGCAATATGTGATGACATGAATGAGCCTTGAGGGCATTATGCTAAGTGAAATAAACCAGTCACCGAAAGACAAATGCCGCATTATTCCAGTTACATGAGGTGTCTAAAACAGTCAAACTTATATCAACAAAGAGTGGCATGATGATTGTTAGGAGCTGGGAAGTGAGGGAAATTAGGAATTACTAATCAATGAGCAGAAAGTTTCTGTTAAACAAGATGAATAAGTTCTAGAGCCCAGGTGCAGTAGCTCATACCTGTAATCCCAGCACTTTGGGAGGCTGAGACAGGAGGATCCCTTGAGGCCAAGAGTTCAAACCAGCTTAAGCAACATAGCAAGACCTTGTTTCTATTAAAAATAAAAAATTAGCTGGGCATAGTGGCATGCATTTGTAGTCCCAGCTACTCAGGGAAAGTGGGGAGGTGGTGCTGAGATGGGAGAGGATCTCTTGAGTCTAAAACTTGGAGGCTGCAGTGAGCCGTGATTGTGCCACTGCACTCCAGCCTGGGTGACAGAGTGAGACCCTGTCTCGAAAAATTTTTTTAAATGTTTAAAGTTTTAGAAATCTGCTGTATTACATTGTACCTAGAGTCAATAATAATGAACACAAAAAAAATTGTTAAAACAGATCTCAACACGTTAAGTGTTCTTACTACAATAAAACAAAATCTTTGAAAAACTCAGAAAGCCAGAATATTTGAAGAACAGTTTTTTTGTTGTTGTTGTTGTTTTCTTGGAGACAGAGTCTCGCTCTATCCCCCAGGCTGGAGTGCAGTGGTACCATCTCAGCCCACTGTAACCTCCACCTCCCAGGTTCAAGCGATTCTCATGCCTCAGCCTCCTGAGTAGGTGAGATCACAGGCACCAGCCACCATGCCTGGCTAATTTTTTTTTTTTATTAGAGACAGAGTTTCACGATGAACAGTTTCGCGATGAACAGTCTTAATGACTACCAAATATATCATCACAGTGGTCAGGCAGAATGGCCATATACATAAAAATACTGCAAAGTGGGCTATGTCTAATCAAAATAAATATATATATATATATATTACAGTAGAACAGAGCATGGGAACAACCACCCAAGGGCCAGGGCATTCAGGGAGGGGTTCATGGAGGACTTTCCCCTTCCCCAAGGCTTGAAGGAGAATAGGTTTCAGAGAAATGGTGGAGAAGGAGAGGGTGTAAAAGAGTACTCCAGGCAAGGGAGCAGTGTGAACTGAGGAGTGGTGGCAGGAACACTTGCAAACCATCTGGAAATAACGAAGATACTGCCTTCCTGCAGCTGCCAGCTCCTGTACCATATAATGTGGGAAATTGCATAGAAATAAGATTTTTATAGTCTTTGAATGCAAATGTAAAATACTTAGACTTGGTTCTCAGGTCAAAATCAGGGAACTGAGGGAAGTTGAAAAGGCAGAGATCTGAGCCCTTCTTCCCACTTTTTTTTGTTTGTTTGTTTGTTTTTAGACAGAGTCTAAAGAGTGGCATGATGATTGTTAGGAGCTGGGGAGTGAGGGAAATTAGGAATTACTAACCAATGAGCAGAAAGTTTCTGTTAAACAAGATGAATAAGTTCTGGAGGCCAGGTGCAGTAGCTCACACCTGTAATCCCAGCACTTTGGGAGCACGATCTCGGCTCACTGCAACCTCCACCTCCAGGGTTCAAGCAATTCTCCTGCCTCAGCACCCCAAGTATCTGGGACTACAGGTGTGCGCCACCATGCCCAGTTAATTTTTGTGTTTTTAGTAGAGACGGGGTTCCACCGTGTTAGCCAGGCTGGTCTCGAACACCTGACCTCAAGTGATTCACCCACTTCAGCCTCCCAAAGGCCTATTACAGGCATGAGCCACTGCGCCCAGCATTCTTCCCACTTTAAACTGAGCAGCTCCATTTTTATCTGTTTGATACATTGAGTTTCATGTAAGTTTTTGGTTTTAAAAAGTTTTCTCCTTTAAAAATTTATTTGAAAAACCTTGGTTTTGGAAATACAGAGCCATTTTTTCTTTAAGATTTTGAGCATAGAGTCTCAGAATTCAGACCTTAGAAGTTGTTGCATCTGATATGTATGAAAAGCAAGAATGCCCTCTAAACAACCCTTGCCTTCTCTCTTAAAGCTCTTCCAGCAATGGAAAAATCAATACATGTCAAGATAATGCATTCCATCACTGGACCCCTCTAATTTTTAGGAGATTATATCAATTAAGCCAGAATTTACCTTTCTGTAACATCTACCTATTATTCCTAATTCTGACCTTTAACAGTTCCAGAGAATAAGTCCAAAAACAATTCCATGTCAAATGCTTGAAGACAGCTATCATGGTCCTATTTGGTCTTTTTTTTTTCTAGGCTCATTATCCAAGTTTCCTCTCCCTACAAAGTAGAGCAGCATATTCTCTTATACTGGTGAGGCCTCTCAGTATACGCTGTTTATCTGAATCCTCTCCCTTTCTTAAAGCAGGGAGACTGATCTCAAGCAAAAACCTGAAAGGGGGTGTTTTAAGAAGGATAAGGCCAGTAGCTTGTGTATATAGGCCTCCCTTCACATTAGAAAAGAAAGAAGAAGGCCGGGTGCAGTGGCTCACACCTGTAATCCTAGCACTTTGGGAGACCGAAGCAGGCAGATCACTTGAGGTCAGGAGTTCAAGACCAGCCTGGGCAACATGGTGAAACACCGTCTGTACTAACAATATAAAAATTAGCCAGGCGTGGTGGTGCGTGCCTGTAATCTCAGGTACTCGGGATGCTGAGGCAGAAGAATTGCTTGAACCCGGGAGGTAGAGGTTGCAGTGAGCCAAGGTCACACCCTTGTACTCCAGCCTGGACAACACAGCCAGACTCTGTCTCAAAAAGAAAGAAAGAAGAAAAATGAGTAATGATAAAAACTTAGAAATTAAAAGTACAAAGATGAAATTTCCAGAAATTATAATAAAATGACAGAGATAAAATAAAAGCAGTAGAGAAAATATAAGAAAACCAGTGAATCAATCAAGGAGTCCAACATTTGAAAAATAAGCAGACCACAAATAGGGAACAGGAAAAACAAAGACCAGGAAATTATCAAAGAAATAAGTAAAGGAAGATTGTCCTAAAATTGAAAGACATGAGTTTGCAGGTTGGCAGGGCTCACCGAGTGCTCAGAAAAATTGATTTCAGTAATCCTACATGAAATTTAGGCACAACAGCCAGGGGCGGTGACTCATGCCTGTAATCCCAGCACTTTGGGAGGCTGAGGCGGGCCGATCACCTGAGGTCAGGAGTTCAAGACCAACCTGGCCAACATGGTGAGACCCCGTCTCTACTAAAAATACAAAAATTAGCCAGACTTGGTGGCAGATGTCTGTAATCCCAGCTACTCGGGAGGCTGAGGCAGGAGAATTGCTTAAATCCCAAAGAAGGAGGTTGCAGTGAGCCGAGATCATGCCATTGCACTACAGCCTGGGCGACAAGAGCAAAACTCCGTCTCAAAAAAAGGATAAGAATAAATTTAGGCACATCAACATGAAACGTCAAAACCCTAGAGAGAAGACCTTAAGAGCTTTCAGAGAGAAATAACAGGCCACAGACAAAGAGAAGAACCCTAATGGCTTCAGATTCTCCACAGTAAAGAGGTAGGAGGCAGGACTCAACTCTAGATAGAAGACTGGCTGAAACACCAAAAGCACCTTTTCATAAGACTCACCCACCAATGTCATGACAGTTTACCATTGCCATGGCAACACCCGGAAGTTACCACCCCTTTTCTAAAAATTCCTAGATAACCCATCCCTTAATTTGCATGGAATTAAAAATGGATATAAATATGACTGCAGAGGTGCCCCTGAGCTGCTACTCTCAACACACTGCCTGTGGGGTAGCCCTGTTCTGCAGGAGCCCACACCGAGCTGTAACGCTGCCACCACCTCCATAAAACTGGTTTCTTCTACCACCGCTCACTCTTGAATTCCTTCCTAAGAATTTGCCCAACATGGGTAACACTAGATATTGGAAAAGACAATGAGGCAATGCCTTCGAAAGTCTAAAGTAAAATAATTTCCAATTTGGAGTGACCAACCAAACCACTAACCAAGTATAAGGATAGTACATTGAAGTCAGACATTTTCAGGAAGCTCTCAGGAGGTGCTCTGTCCAAATAAGAGTAAATCAAGAAAGATCTAGGATCCAAAAAGCAAGGCATTGATCTCAGGAGAAAGTCGAAAAGAATCCACAGGATGACACAAATAGAGATCTAGGATAACATCAGGTCACCAGGTGTAACATCAACCAGTTCAGAGTGAAGCAGGTCTAAATGCCCAAGGAGAAAAGTCTCCAGGAAGACAAAATTGATAAAATACCTAAAGGTTCTGAACATATTCAGAGCAGATGGCAGACAGCTAAATCCTCATTTTCCATAGCAGAAATCCAATGGAAAGTGCTTAAAACTAAAACATTAAGAAGTAACCATATAAGCATATTGGTAAATAATGACGGAAGACATGGAAGTGAAATCCAAAGGAAAAAAACAAAAGATGTGAAAGTAGTTTTTTGAAAAGCAAGAAATGAGGAAAGGGAGACAGATGACTCCTATATTTTATTATAGTCTTATGTGATACTATTATATACTATTATAGTCTCTTATTCAAAGTCAATTTTTAAAACTATGTGGATGTATGGTTTTGATAAACATTTAAACTAAATATGAAAATTAAAATAACAAATACAGAGAGAAAGCAATGGAGTAAAAATTAGACCTGTGGATAAAGTTAATTTTCCTGCTTAACTGCTCAACTTCTGTAACAATCCCAGAAATTAAGACCCCTTTGTTTTTGTTTTTGTTTTGAGACGGAGTCTCGCTCTGTCACCCAGGCTGGAGTGCAGTGGCACAATCTTGGCTCACTGCAACCTCTGCCTTCCAGGTTTGCACCATTCTCCTGCCTCAGCCTCCCAAGTAGCTGGGACTACAGACGCCCGCCACCACGCCTGGCTAATTATTTTTTTTTTTTTTTTTTTTTTAGTAGAGACGGGGTTTCACTGTGTTAGCCAGGATGGTCTCAATCTCCTGACCTCATGATCTGCCCACCTCAGCCTCCCAAAGTGCTGGGATTACAGACGTGAGCCACCGTGCCCAACCTAAGACCCCTTTGTAACACTATCCACTCCCAGATTTTCATTTAAGAAATTCAAATAAATACAATAGACATTTCCATTTATATCAGCAATGGTCTAGGAGCAAGGAGTTATTTGCAAGCTTATATCTTCTACCGTCTCCTTTGGGTCGTGTATACTAGTATTTAATTCCAGTACCTCCTCTTGTTAGTTATATGAGTATCATAGCATTAGGTAAATTACTTCACCAATCTGACCCTTGGTTTCCCCATTCATAAATAAAAGTGATGACAATAACTACTTATTGGATTGATTGAAAGGATTCAATGAGTAATGAACTATCTTAAAAAGATATTTAAAAACAGGCCAGGCATGGTGGCTCACGCCTGTAATCCCAGCACTTTGGATCACCTGAGGTCAGGAGTTTGAGACCAGCCTGAACAACATGGTGAAACCCTGTCTCTACTAAAAAAAAAAAAAAAAAAGCAAAATAATTAGCGGGGCATGGTGGCGGGAGCCTGTAATCCCAGCTACTTGGGAGGCTGAGGCAGGAGAACCACTTGAACTTGGGAGGTGGAGGTTGCAGTGAGCCAAGATCATGCCATTGCATTCCAGCCTGGGTGATGAGCGAAACTCCGTCTCAAAAGAAAAAACAAAAAGATATTTAAAAGCAATCCCACTTACAATAGCATCAAAAAATAAGGAATTTAGTAAAGTTGCAGGATAGTAATAAAAACAGCATGGTACTGGCATAAAAACAGACACACAGACCAATGGGACTGAATAGAGAGTCCAGAGATAAATCCATGCATTTACAGTCAATTGATTTTCAACAATGGTGCCAAGAACACACAAAAGGGAAAGGATATCTCTTCAATAAATGATGTTGCAACAACTGGATATCCACATGCAGAAGAATGAAGTTAGACCCTTATCTCACACCATATACAAAAATCAACTCAAAATGGATATAAGACTTAAACATAAGACCTGAAACAGTGAAACTACTAGAAGAAAACAAGGAGAAAAATCTCCATGACATTCGTCTGAGCAATGATATTTTGGATATGATCCCAACAGCACAAGCAACAAAGGAAAAAATAGACAAATGGGATTACATCAAACTAAAAAGCTTCTGCACAGTCAAGGAAATCAACAGAGTGAGGAGACAACCTACAGGATGGAAGAAAATATTTGCGATTCAAACATCTGATAAGACGTTAATATCCAAAATATATAAGGAAACTCATATAACTCAATAATTAGAAAATAAATAACTTGATTTTAAAATAGGCAAAGGACCTGAATAGACATTTCTTAAAAGAAGACATATGAATGTCCCACCAGTATATGAAAAAAAATCATCAACATCACAAATCATCAGGGAAATGCAAATTAAAGCCACAGGATATGATTTTACACCTGTTAGAATGGCTATTATCAAAAAGATGATAGATAACAAGTGTTGGCGAGGATATGAAGAAAAAAGAACACTGGCATACTATTGGTAGGAATGTAAATTAGTGCAGCCATTAAGGAAAACCGTATGAAAGTTCCTCAAAAAAATAAAAATATAATTACTATATGAATCCTGGGTTGATATAGTTTGACTCTGTGTCGCCACCCAAATCTCATCTTGAATTGTAATCCCCACATGTCAAGGGAAGGACTTGGTGGGAGGTGACTGGATTGTGGGGGCAGTTTCCCCCATGCTGTTCTCGTGATAATGAGTGAGTTCGCACACGATCTGATGGTTTTTGAAAGTGTTTGGCAGTCCCCCGGTGACCTCTCTCTTAACTGCTGCCATGGAAGATGTGCCTTGCTTCCCCTTCACCTTCTGCCGTGATTGTAAGCTTCCTGAGGCCTCTCCAGCCATGCAGAACTGTGAGTCAATTAAACCTCTTTTGTTTATAAATTACCGAGTCTCAGGTATTTCTTTATAGCACAGTGAGAACAGACAAATACATGGGTAGATATCCAAAGGAAATGAATTCAGTATGTTGAAGGAATACCTGCACTCCCACGCTCATTGCAGTATTATTCATACTAGCCAAGATACGGAATCAACCTAAATGCCTGTTTATGGATGGATGGATAAAGAAAATATAGTATATTATACAATGAAGTATTATTCAGCCATAAAAAAAGAAAATCCTGCCATTTATGATAACACAGATGAACCTAGGGGACATTATCTTAAGGGAAATAAGCCAATTATCAAATGACAAATAATGCATGATCTCACTTATATGTAGAATCTAAAAACGTTGAATTTGCAGACACAGATAATAAAATGATGGTTTCCAGGGGCTGAGAGATGTGGGAAATGAGGAGATGTTAGTCAAAGGATACAAACTTTCCGTTGTAAGATGAGTAAGTGCTGGAGATCAACTGTTATGCATGGTAATTGTCTGGGATCATTTGTGCTACTGTAGCAAAATACCTGAGGCTGAATGACTTATAAAGAAGAGAAATTTATCTCTCACAATTCTGGAAACTGGGAAGCCCAAGATCACGGCTCGTGAGGGCCCAGTTTCTCTGGTTCCAAGATGGTTCCTTGTTGCATTATCTCCCAGAGGGTAGGAACGCTGCGTCCTCACATGGGGGAAAGGGACACACGGGGTGAAAAGGGGCAAACTCCTTCTGTCAAGCCCTTTTAAAAGCTCACCGAATTCCTTTCATGAGGGTGGAGCCCTCCTGACCCAATCACCTCCTAAAGATCATACCTCTTAATACTGTTGCATTGGGCATTGTGTTTCAACATGAATTTTGGAGGGAATAAAAATGTCCAAACCACACTAGTGACTACAGTTAACAATACTATACAGTATACTTGAGAGTTACTAAGACAGTAGATCTTAAGTGTTTCAACACACTGTAAAAAAAAAAAAAAATTGGTAACCATGTGAGGTGATGGATGCATTAATTAACTTGACTGTGGTAATCATTTCACAATGTATTTGCATATCAAATCATCATGTTGCATACCTTAAATATACATAATTTTTATTTATCAGTTATACCTCAATAAAACCACTTAAAAAATTAAGGAATAGATGAGATTTCCTTTTTCATAAAAAAGGAAAAGCTCTGCGTGTGGTGGCTCCCGCCTATAATCCCAGCACTTCGAGAGACGGAGGCAGGAGGAAAGGTTGAGGCCAGAAGTTTGAGACCAGTGTGGGCAACAAAGCAAGACTTCATCTCTACATAGAAAACAAAATTAGCCAGGCATTAGTCCCAGCTATTCCGGAGGCTGAGTCAGGAGGACTGCTTGAGCCCAGGAGTTCAAGACTGCTGTGATTCATGATCATGCTACTACACTCCAGCCTGGGTGACAGACTGAGACTCCATCACTAAAACAAAAATAAATAAATAAAAAGGAAAGTAACCAAAATACCTAGCACATAGTAGGTCCAGTTTCCTCTCACGTATATACAACTTTACCCACACATTTTCTGCTTGAGCTTGATTAGGTATACTAAGAGACAAACACAGAAGTCAGCCAAAGATGTTTTAATAAAGCTCAGGAATCTACTGACATCAGAGTCAGGGCAAGTTTATCTTCATTTTCGTGGCCTCAGACTTTAAAGCACTAATTCTTTGTACGCTGTGGTAAATGTGGTTGGTCCTTGGGCTTCAAACAGCACAATTTACCACTCATGCAGAAAACATAGACCTTTTCGTTCTTCAGGCATTCGTCACGGCAGGAGCCACGAAAATTCCAACATTTTTCAATGCTGCCTACTGCAAAAAGAAAAAAGAAAGGACCTGATATCAGTTATGAGCAGAAATGGGTCCTGGATTGAGAAGACTAACAGAGGGCCAGACAGAAGAAGGGGGCTGTAGAAGAAGGAGGCATTCCCTCTAGATATCTAGGGTGGTGTTATAGTCTATCACCATATTGAAACTCAGGAAATATCCAGTGAAACCCATGAGCCCTTTCTAAAGAATCTACTAGAAAAAGAGCTGTAGACAAGCAAATGAGAGGAGCATTGATACAGAACTAAATATTAAATATAAAGATACTTGTAGAACCAAAATGAGGATTTTAAAAGAGGGAGTGAAGTACGTAATGGCTATATGTTCTGACAATATAAATACAGTACAACATAAAAATAAGAGAATAATGGTGACAGCATATGCAGACATCTTAACTAGTTTGGGTAATCATGACATTATGGTAGGATTGATATTATTTTACTACGACTATTGTATATGTAATGAGAGATCAATCAAATGAGTAATCATGGGATATTCTAATTCTATCATCCCCTGTGACCTTGAGAACCAGAATTCTCAGTATAGAAAAGAAAATACTGATGTATATAAAAGTTGATTCTGAATTTGAGTTCTGAATTTGAATTGAAAATGCCAATATGAACTCACAAGTATTTTATATTTAAATAGATAAAATAAATAGATGATTGACAGATGGATAAATAGACTGAAATTTTTCCAGCTCTGGTCACTAAGAAAGTTTAGAAACAATGACTAACTAGTAGAAATTAGTATCCCTAGTACCTATGTTGTAATCTTAAAATACTATCTCCCTGTAAACTTTTTTTTAAAAAACAGGACTTCTTGGAGATATGGTGGATTCCAGTTATTGGGCAGTAAATTACAAGATGATCTTGAAACATTCTGTAGTACCAGATACCAAGAAAGCCATCAAAGACTGATAGGGATATATCTAAAAGACTAATGAGCCAAATTAAAGAGACTCTTATTGGCCAAGATTAGGACAATTTGTACTTCTATAGCGATAATAATTGTAATAGATTGAACTCATTGCTTAGAATCATCAGTTCAAAATAAATAATATTTAAGAAAACCTAATGGCTCAACCTCAGAGGCTGATAGAAAACTAATTCATTATCTCTCAAACTGATTAAGCAAAGATAAACTCAAGCATTTATCCTGCCTTCCTCTCTGAACTCTCTAAACCCCGAGGTAACCAAATAGATGAGGGAAAATGCCTCTTTGATAAGGAATTCAGCTTATAAATGAAGGTTCTTCCCAACATATCTGTATGGTTCACCCCTCACTTCCTTCGAGTCTTCATTTGAATGTCACCTTCTCAGTGAGGCATTTCCTTAATACCCCTTTTTAAGCTCCAAACTCACATCCCCTGATACTTGCTATCCCCTGCTTACCCTGCTCATTCCCTCCTCCAATAGAATCATAAGCTCCAAGAAGATGGAGATTTTGTTTGTTTGGTTGGTTGGTTGGTTGGTTGGTTGGTTGGTTGGTTGGTTGATTCATTGCTCTATCTCCAGCACCTGTGCCTGGCACACAGAATCCACTCAACAATATTTACTGAACGAACGAGTTATTTAACTAAGCAATGACATGTCCACTATCCCCTAAATCCAGCTGCCATCCTGAGAAGAAGAAGGGGGCAGGATGAAAGCAGAAATGCTGAAAGACTGAACATTTTAAAGCAGAATGAGCTAATCTGAGAGGCTCTTTTAAATCAAAAAAGATGAATACAATTGTCTTCTGAAGTTACGTACATCCCTGTGCCCTAACTCTCACTTTTCCTACCAGCAGGATGGGAAACATTCAAACGAATTACAGAAAATTTAAAAAGCTACGTTTGTTTTACATCAAAATTTCAGGGTCTCCAATGTTGATCCCTCGACCTAATTTATTATTTTAAATTGAGAAAGGAATAAACTGAAACTCATAGGCACCAAGTAGATTGCTGGGGGCATTACAGAACTTGAAAATGGTGAGTCATGTTCTAAACCAGGATCTGGAGACTCTTTCCTCTTCCTCCAGACAATTAATATTTCACATTACTCCCTGTCAGCCCATCCTCCCAGGCCCTGGTGTGCCCTGACCAAGACTCACTGTCTACTCCCAGACCCTCCCCTGAAGAGGTTTAGGTTACCTGCAGTGACTTGGAAGAAGAGCAGCAGCACAGCCAAAGTTACCAAAAAAGGCTTCATGACTTCAAGTAGCCCACAGAGTAGTCTCAGCTCTGGTGAAGTGGCAGGAAATGGAGGCGAGCTCAGGACTCTCTGCTGCCTCTAATCAGTTGGGAATTGTGTCACTCACACGTGCCATTAGCTGCCCACGGGTACAGTTCGCTCTAGGACAGCCTGTCTTTTTCATGCTCAGCCACCATCCCAACACCCCCGCACCCAGTGTGGCCCCCACACCCCGAGCTCACACACCTCCCTTTGTCCACCATCATCTTTTAGGGACCAGCAAGAATAAATCATACAACACCCAGAAGGATACTTTTTAAAATATATGTCAGCCCTTGTTATAACTCAGGTTAAAAATCCTCCAAGACTCCACATCACAACTAGAAAAAAAAAATCCACAGTCTTTACTATGCCCTACAAAGTCCCATATTCTCCGGTTTAGAAATCCACCATTATCATGGTTCTAATGTAAATTAAGCAAGCTCCTTTTTTCAAATGCAATTCCCAGTTTGAGAGCTGAGGAGTAAAGAAGAAAGGACGATCATTCGTATCTTAGGAGAATGTGTCTATTGGATTATTTCCTATCTAAGAGAGGAAGCCCCAGTGCCTAAAATCCTCAGTTTCAGGAAGCATTTTGGCATGGAAGGTGAGAGAAGACAAGCTGAAATATTCAGCTCCTTGTCCTGGCTGTGCCAGTTAGTGGCTGTGTGACCTTGGGAGAGTCACTTCCCCTCTCTGGGCTTTAATCTCACCAATGAGCAGATTGGGGCAGATGGGCTGTAGGGATCAACTCAATCCTCATATACTATGGTTCTTTAGGTGCTGAAAAGGCACAAAAAATGGAATGCCTAGAACACTAGGTTTTCATCCCCCACCTAGGCAACACTCATTGGGTTTACAACTTAAGATTCTCAGGGCTGCCCTCATCAGACTCCAATTCTCTTTACACACTGGGATCAGAGGCCTCTTTCCCCTGATACCTACACCCAATATGCTATATGGTCCTTGCAAAACACAGCCCTTCTTTGGGCCTGCTTCTTGTGTAGTCAAAGCACTAAACTTTGCTCTGGTTATCATAAAAGCTTATTATTCTCCCTAGAGCCCTTCAAGGGCATCACACCAGGCTGTTTTAGACATGAGAACCATTAGATACTGATGAAAGAGCAGGGAAGACCTTGTTCTGTCTGTGTACCTCTGGCACATCTCAGACATCACAACCTGTTCATGGTGGACCAAAACTCCTTAGGCATCAAAGGGCCAAATCTCATCAGGAATTAAAAACAATAACAACAAATTAAAGTGACATCAAGCTATCATTCTTCACCTATCAGATTGACAAGAAGCTCTTTTTTTATAATGATAATCCCAGAGTTTCATAGGATCAAGGACTTAGTTTCTCAACAAATGGCTATCCTTGTCTTTTCACTTTTGCCCAGAATACAATGTCCAGAACAAACGGTAGGGTTCATCTGTGGGATCCTGAATAGGAAGCCTCAGGATACCACAGGAAGAGTCTCAGGAGCTGGCTCTCCCATGTCTGTGGCAAAGGCCAGCCTACCTATCAGTGAGTCCTTTGGGTTTATTGTCATCTTAGGTGCTACAGGGGCTGTCACGCCTTCCCCCAGTTCATGTGTGGCCCCTGGCAGATCCTACCTTTGACAACACCAGCACCTTCAACTAGGATGTGGTGGAGACCCAGATAAAGGTACCCCAGCCTGGATATGCTTCTGGACAAAGTGTAGATGGTCCCTCAGTGCCATTCCCATCGGTAGCCCAGAATCTCTCCTTCCAGTTGGTTTCATAGAATCTTGACGCTGTCCAGACCACAAAGATATTCAGCCTTAGGGATTCCTATGTTGTCCAGAGCATGATAGGGGCCTGCTTTGTTGCATCAGTCAACATTAACTCTTAATGTATCTTTTTCCAATATTTATTCAAGACTTAAAGATGCAACAGAAATGCCTTCTTCCCAATGACTTATTTGACTGTAGTTGGAGATGAGGTTAGATGGGATGGGACACCCAATACATTTTGTTTCTTTTTCATTGCTCAGAGGTAAACTCAGTGTCCAAAAAGAGGCAAGAGAATGCATTAAGAATCTGCCTGCCTAAATAGCCTATGGTAGATTTTTCTTTCCTCAGAAATAGGGAAAGAGCAAGGGTATAGGTGTTTCTATTTGAACAGAAACAACAACACTCTTGTTCATTGCATCGTGAGCATCTAAAGATATACTAATGCCTTTGTCATAATAAATTTGTTACCATGAAGTGTTAGTTTCCTAACACTGCCATAACAAAGTATACTTGCCATAACAAATTTAATGGCTTAAAGTAATAAAAAAAAAATTATCTCACAGTTCTGGAGGTCAGAAGTCCAAAATCAAAGTGTTGGCAGTGTTGCTTCCTCTTTAGGGCACAGAGGGAAAAACTGTTCCATGCTTCTCTCCTAGTCCATGGTGATTGCTAATGATCATGGTGATTGCTAATGATCATTGGCTTGTAGCGGCGTAACTCCAGTCTCTGCTTCTGTGGTCATACAGCATTCTCCCTGTGTGTCTCTGTCCAAATTTCTCTTTTTTTTCCTTTTTTTTTTGAGACAGGGTCTCACTCTGTTGCCCAGGCTGTAGTGCAGTGGTGAGATCTCAGCTCACTGCAACCTCCACCTCCAGAGTTCAAACAATTCTGTCTCAGCCTCCCAAGTAGCTGGGATTACAGGCACCTGCCACCACACCCGGCTAATTTTTGTATTTTTAGTAGAGACGGGGTTTCACGCTGTTGACCAGGCTGGTCTCAGACTCCTGACCTCAAATGATCCACCCGCCTCGGCCTCCCAAAGTGTTGGGATTACAGGCGTGAGCCACTACGCTCGGCTGAAATTTCTTTTTTCTTATAAGGACACCAGCCACTGGATTAGAGCTTCACCCTTACCCAGCATGACTTCATCTTAACTTCACTACATCTGCAAATATCCTATTTCCAGATAAGTCACATTCATAGGCACTTGGTGTTAGGACTAGAACATATATTTTGGGAAAGACACAATTCAACCCACAACAGATTTTTTTTTATTCTTATTATGAGTGAAACTGAACATGTTTTCATATGTTTAACGCCCTTTTTTACCTTTTTTTGTGGACTGTCTATTCGTATTTTTGTCTGTGTTTAAATAATTTTTAGTAATATCTTCTTCTTCATTTTATTTTTTGTTCCCTGTTTCTAGAATTCTTATTTTTCAGATATTGGGCTCTCTGGACTGATTCTCTAATTTTATATATTTTCTCTCCTGATTTCCATCCATTTGGCTTTTTTCCTTTAGCTTCTCAAAAATTTTTATCAAATTTGTCTTCCAGCTTTTCTATTAATCTTTATTTTCCTTTTCTGCTATTATATTTTTATTTCTAAGAGTTCTTATTTATTCCCTTACTTTTCCTTTTTATAGTATCCTTTTCTTGTTTCATGGTGGTAGCATCATCTCTAAGTTCTCTTGAGGCTTTTAATAATGTTTTCCTCTCTGCATAATCTATTTCCTGTAACTTTTTGTTGATTGGATGGTTGATCTGTTTTACATAAGACGTTTGCCTCTCATCAATGATCATATGGCTAATGATCCTTAATTATGTACTTATATATAAAAGTGGGCCACTGCAAAGCTTATTAGAAACTCAATGAATGATTTTGTTCTGTTTGGTTTTGGTATCTAATTTTCATAATAGATACTTTAGTGGCAATATTTGTGGTTCCTTTGTTTGTTTGTTTTGTTTTGCTTTGCTTTTTGAGACAGAGTCTCACTGTCACCCAGGCTGGAGTACAGTGGTGCAATCTTGGCTCACTGCAACCTCCATCTCCCAGGTTCAAGTGATTCTCCTGCCTCAGCCTCTTGAGTAGCTGAAATTATAGTTGTCCGCCATTATGCCCGGCTAATTTTTGTATTTTTAGTAGCGACAGAGTTTTGCCATTGTGGCCAGGCTGGTCTCAAACTCCTTGCCTCAAGTAATCTGCTGGCCTCGGCCTCCCAAAATGCTGGAATTACAGGCATAAGTCACTGCACCTGGCAGATATTTGTTAATTTTTAAGAATGAGAGATTAAAATGCTGATTAAGCACATGAATGGGGCTTACCAATTGTGACATTGACAGTAAGGTGATTTGACTGGGTCATTTAGTGGAGAAATGCCGGTGTCAGTTTTTTTAGACTCTTTTCTACTTCTCTACTAATCTCCTGCTGGGAATTCTGAGAGTTAAGTGGAGAATGAAGCCTGGGGGCTAAATAGTTTCTCAGCAACCAATATACATGCTTCAGCTAATCCTCCCATTTTCTGCTTACTAAGTTTATCTTCAGTTATGCTTGGAATCTGCAAGTTCAGAGGGCCTGTTTCACCCTTGCTATAGAAAAGCTTGAAGTCTTTTTTTCAGGATTGGGGTAGTATAGTATTAAGTACAGAGTGATGGCTGGCTGCATGAAAAGGAGAAGGAATAGAGTATCTAAGGATTTGATTCTTAAATACTATTTCAACCACACCTCCTTATTTTAACTCCTCCACATTTCCCCCTATTTCCAGATGTTTATGGTGCCACTAGATTCTGAGCTCTTATTTATTTTGTGGTTTAAATTGGGTTGGTCCTTTGTTTTCCCCACTTCCAGCTTTAATTCAGTTTTCTTTAGACTGCTTACTCATTTCCAGCTCATCCAGCTGCCTTCTAGCTTCTAAATTGTTGTGTCCTCTATTATCTCCTCATATTTATTGGTTTATGACTTTTTTAAAAATGTTGCTATAGTTGCTGTCGCTTAAGTGAGGTTTGGGGAGTGAATAACTAAAAATATTTGTATTCAATCCACTGTTTTTACCCAAAAGTCAATGATGTGCCTTTATAAATTGTATTTTATTTTAATTTCTGATGTTTAAAAATGCTATTGGCCGGGCGCGGTGGCTCACGCCTGTAATCCCAGCACTTTGGGAGGCCGAGGTGGGTGGATCACCAGGTCAGGAGATCGAGACCATCCTGGCTAACACGACGAAACCCCGACGAAACCCCGTCTCTACTAAAAATACAAAAAAAAAAAAATTAGCCGGGCGTGGTGGCAGGCGCCTGTAGTCCCAGCTACTCAGGAGGCTGAGGCAGGAGAATGGCATGAACCCAGGAGGCAGAGCTTGCAGTGAACCGAGATCAGGCCACTGCACTCCAGCCTGGGAGACAGAGCAAGACTCCATCTCAAATAAATAAATAAATAAATAAATAAATAAATAAATAAAGCTATTAACGACTGAACTCAGTGGCTCATGCCTGTAATCCCAGCACTTTGGGAGGCCGAGAAAAATTAGCCGGGCGTGGTGGTGGTGGGCACCTGTAATCCCAGCTATTCAGGAGGCTGAGGCAGGAGAATCACTTGAACCTGGGAGGCAAAGGTTGCAGTGAGCCAAGATCACAGCACTGCACTCCAGCCTAGGCGACAGAGTGGAACTCTGTCTCAAGAAAAATTAAATTAAATTAAATTAAAATTTTAAATGCTATTAACATTGTTTTTTATTTTTAACCAGAAAGTATTAATTTGGCAAATTATATTAACTGATTTTCTAATTTTTTTTCTTTTTTTTAATTTATTTTTTATTATTATTATACTTTAAGTTCTAGGGTACATGTGCATAACGTGCAGGTTTGTTACATATGTATACTTGTGCCATGTTGCTGTGCTGCACCCATCAACTCGTCAGCACTCATCAACTCGTCATTTACATCAGGTATAACTCCCAATGCAATCCCTCCCCACTCCTCCCTCCCCATGATAGGCCCCGGTGTGTGATGTTCCCCTACCCGAGTCCAAGTGATCTCATTGTTCAGTTCCTACCTATGAGTGAGAACATGTGGTGTTTGGTTTTCTGTTCTTGTGATAGTTTGCTAAGAATGATGGTTTCCAGCTGCATCCATGTCCCTACAAAGGACACAAACTCATCCTTTTTTATGGCTGCATAGTATTCCATGGTGTATATGTGCCACATTTTCTTAATCCAGTCTGTCACTGATGGACATTTGGGTTGATTCCAAGTCTTTGCTATTGTGAATAGTGCCACAATAAACATACGTGTGCATGTGTCTTTATAGCAGCATGATTTATAATCCTTTGGGTATATATTTTCAACTGAGGTACTGGGTTCATCTAACTAGGCAGTGCCGGACAATCGGTGCTGGTCAGCTGCTGCAGCCCGACCAGCGAGAGCTGAAGCAGGGCGAGGCATCGCCTCACCTGGGAAGTGCAAGGGGAAAGGGAATCCCTTTTCCTAGCCAGGGGAACTGAGACACAGAACTGATTTTCTAATTTTAAATCCAACTTGCATTCCTAGGATAAACCCAACTTAGTCACAAAGTATTGACATTTTACATATTTCTGGACTTGCTGTGCCAGTGTTCCATCTAAGATTTCCACATCTATGTTTCTAAGAGAGATTGGCTTTCCTAATTCTGTACTATCCAGGTTTTAGTCAGGTTATGCTGGCCTCATAAAATGAGTGGGGAAATACTCCTTTTCTTTTTTTTTTTTAAGCATTATTTATACAAATGTATGTTATTGTTTTAAACAGAACAAAATAAGAGGCAGAAAATATTTGCATATAACAAATCCTAGCTTATAAATGTAGTTTTTTAGCGGTGATGTCTCTAATCATCATTCGGGGATTTTTTTTTTTTTTTTTCCTTCACTCTGTCTTGAGCACTGATATTGGAGAAGAGCATATCTGGCAAAAAGTGTATACCAGTGTCTCAAACCACTGGAAGGACCGGGAGGGCAAATATGATTTTTCTTAGGGGAAATACTCCTTTTCATCTTCTCTGGGAAAATTTGTGTGAACTGGAATTTTTGTTATTATTATTTATTATTTGTCCCACGAACGTTTGGTAGAACTTGTGGGTAAGCTATCTGGGACTGGGACTTTCACTCTTGACCAAGATGGAGTGACAGGGACTATATTGATCTTTCCACCTGAAACAACTAAACAATCAGGCAGAAAATATAAATTGATACTTTCTAAAACATTAGACATTGAGGAATGGAGGACAGTGTTTCTTGAGATATGATAAATAAACAATGCGAGCCCTGTGAGTGCCCCACCTTATTGCCTTGAGAGAAACTTCAGACTATAAAACAGGAAGACAGAAAAAGTAACGTTTTTGTGTTTCTTTTTTTCTCCTTTCTTAATCTTATATTTGAAATTTTTTTCTCATTCCACTTTTCCCTTCTGCTATTTTAAAAGTTATGCCTTCTATTTATATACCTAATGGTGTGTTTTTCAAATCTTTTTGACCATGACACAATATATTTTACATAGTGATCAAGATATGTATGATGATATATATATGACATAGAAATCATAATATATTAGATATACATATATTGAATTATTATTATTGAATTCAATTATCAATTGATTGAATCAAAACTTCTTTTTTTTTTTTTTTTTTTTGAGACGGAGTCTGGCTCTGTTGCCCAGGCTGGAGTGCAGTGGCCGGATCTCAGCTCACTGCAAGCCCCGCTTCCCGGGTTCACGCCATTCTCCTGCCTCAGCCTCCCGAGTAGCTGGGAGTACAGGCGCCCGCCACCTCGCCCGGCTAATTTTTTTTTGTATTTTAGTAGAGACGGGGTTTCACCGTGCTAGCCAGGATGGTCTCGATCTCCTGAACTCGTGATCCGCCCGTCTCGGCCTCCCAAAGTGCTGGGATTACAGGCTTGAGCCACCGCGCCCGGCTTGAATCAAAACTTCTATGAGACAGTAGTTGCTTTTACTGAAAGCAATATCCTCTTGTCTATTTTATCCTACTCTATCCTGTTTATCACTTTCTAAAATGATTTCATAACTGCCATGAAAAGACTCTAGGAGTCTTTCCCCTTATCCCTGCCTCCTGTTACTTACACATTTGAGATCTCCTTCCCTTGAGTGTAGGTAGGACCTGTGACTTGCTGTTAACCAACAGAATACAGGTGGTAAAGGGGATGGAATGTAATATCTGTGATTACATTGCATAAGATTATAATCTATCTTGCTAGAAGTCCCTCTCCCTTGCTGACATTGATGAAGCAAGTGACCATGTTAGGGAGGCACACATGACAAGAAACAGAGGACACTCCCAGCCAATATCTGGCAAGAAACTGAGACCCTGGGTCTTACAACCTATAATGACTTGCAGGCTGCCAACAACCACATGAGCATAGAAACATATCCTTCCCCAGTTGAGTCTCAGATGAGATTGCAGCCCTCAACAACACCTTGACTGCAGTCTTGTGAGACCCTAAAATAGAAGACTTGGCTAACTGGGTGACTTCTGACCCACAGAAACTGTGAAATAATAAATATATGTTATTTTAAGTGGCTACACTTATGAAAATTTGGAATAATACAATGATTCTTTAATTGGTTGTCACTCCTCATTTGTATAAAAAAAAAAAAGCTCTCTTTATGGGTATGTTAAATACTTTAGCACACATAATTAACTTGCCATTGTTTAAAGTTAATGACTTGAAATGGGCTGAGTAATATGTCTGAGTAAGTTTCTAATGTACCTAACCTCCCACAGATAACAACTATAAACTCTCAATAAAATACAAAACAAATTACTTGAAGGAACTGTTCACAGAACAAAAGCAGACAGATTCAAAAAGGGAGCTGACACTTGAAAGGAGGTAGCATGGGGTAAGTCTGCCACTTTTTTCAGCTTTTAGTCTCAGAGCAGGCCACAGTTGGCACCATATAAGACAGCTAAAACTCACAGAAAACCTTCAGTCTTTATGGCCTAAAAAACAGAGGACAGAGTTTGAAACCACCACAGACATTGCAAAGTAAGGGGGGAATCCCAAAAAGAGTCAGAAAAAGGGAACCACAATTTCTGTGTATAAACTTTGACCAAATCTCTGGCTGACCCCTGAATCTCATAAACACAGAGCAGACCTCATGCAGTCCAGCTAAGAATAAAAGACCCGAACTAAAGTTTGAGCTGCTACCCAAGAGACAGAGTTTGCAGTTGCAGTCCAACCAAATTAACTGAATGCCAAAAATGTCAGCATTCTTTGAGGAAATATGAGAGAATTCAAAGTTTCCATAACATGGCTTTCATAATATCTAAGTTACAATCCAAAATTACTCAGTATACAAAGAAAGAGAAAAAGGTGACCCATTCTCAAGAGAAAAACAACCAAGATCAACCTCAAGATGACTCAAAGGTTAGAATTAGCAGACCAGGATTTTAAAATAGCTATTATAACCTTGCTGTTTGACATAAATAAAAACGTGTTCACAGTGAATCTCAGCAGAGAAACAAACTATTTTAAAAACAGGCCAGAGCAGTGGTTCATGCCTGTGATCCCAGCACTTTGGGAGGCTGAGGTCAAGAGTTCGAGACCAGCCTCCCAACATAGCGAAACCGCATCTCTACTAAAAATACAAAAATTAGCTGGGCATGGTGGCTTACTCCTATAATCCCAGCTGCTCAGGAGGCTGAGGCAGGAGAATCACTTGAACCTAGGAGGCAGAGGTTGCAGAGAGCCCAGATGGTGCCACTGCACTCCAGCCTGGGCAACAAGAGCGAAACTCCATCGAGAGAGAGAGAAGAAAGAAAAGAAAAAAAGAGAAGAGAAGAGAAGAGAAAAAAGAAAAGAAAACTTTGTAGCCTGAGTTGAAAATGGTTCTTTTCAAGGTCTCTGTGTTTTTTCTACCAGGCACATCAAGTAATTTAAATTAAGTCCTTAACTAAGGATTTGGGGCCGAGTGCAGTGGCTCACACCTGTAATCCCAGCACCTTGGGAGGCTGAGGTGGGTGGATCACTTGAGGTCAGGAGTTTGAGACCAGCCTGGCAAACATGATGAAATCCCATATCTACTAAAAATACAAAAATTAGCCGGGTGTGGTGGCGCATGCCTTTAGTCCCAGCTACTCAGGAGACTGAGGCAGGAGAATCACTTGAACCTGGGAGGTGGAGGTCACAGTGAGCCAAGGCCTCACCGTTGCACACCAGCCTGGGTGACAGAGTAAGACTCCGTCACAAAAAAAAGAAAAAAAAAAAAAAAAAAAAAGGAGTGCCATCCCAGCTGAGCTGCTGCCACAAGGAAGGTATCTGTGGCCATAAAGGAAGAAAAGGAGCATAGGCCTAAGGAGAAGTGAGTAACCCTGCTAACCATTAACCCCCTGTACCACACCCCCCAAGACCATAGGCAGTGGAGGTGGGACTTCAGGGGACAGTTCCAAGGGAACTGGATAAGCAGGATCACAACAAGGAGAAGAAAGAGGCACTGAGCAAGGTGGTAATTCGAAGATCACCTCCCACATTGACCAAGGAGCAGCTTCAGGAATGCTGCGGGAAGTCAGGGACCCTGAATGGAGGGACCGGCTGAAGCCGCAGCAAAAATACATAAATTGTGAAGATTTCATGGACATTTATTAATTAATACTTTTATAATTTCTTAGTAAGTAATACTTTTATAATTTCTTACGCCAGTCTTTACTGCAATCTCTGAACATAAATTGTGAAGATTTCATGGACATTTATCAATTCCCCAATCAATACTCCTGTGATTTCCTATGCCTGTCTTTAATCTCTTAATCCCATCATCTTCATAAGCTGAGGATGAAGGTCACTTCAGGACCCTGTCATGATTGTGTTAACTGCACAAGTTGTTTGTAGAGCATGTGTATTTGAACAATATGAAACCTGGGCACCTTAAGAACAGGATAACAGCGATTTTCAGGGAACAAGGGAGATAACTTTAAAGTGTGACTGCCTGTGGGCTGGGCAGAACAGAGCCATATTTCTCTTATTAACAAAAACGGGTAAGCTAAATATCCCTGAATTCTTTCCCCAGTAAGGAATATTAATAATTAACAGCCCTGGGAAAAGAATGCATTCCCAGAGGAGGCCTCTGAGTGGCCACTCTGGGGGTGTCTGCCTTATGCAGATGTAAATAGGGATGAAACACGCCCTAGTCTCCTGCAGCAACCCCAGGCTTGCTAGGATTAGGAAATTCCAGCCTGGCAAATTCCAGTCAGACTGGTTCTCTGCTCTTGAACCTTGTTTATCAATGACAATGTGTGCACAGCTGGACATGGAAGTTCATTAGTGATTCTAGTTTCGCCCTGACCTTGTGATCTCACCATGACCTCCTGCCTTGTGATCTTTTGCTGCCCTTGAAGCATGTGATCTCTGTGACCCACACCCTATTCGTACACTCCCTCCCTTTTGAAAATTGCTAATAAAAACTTGCTGGTTTTACAGCTCAGGGGGCATCACGGAACCTGCCAACATGTGATGTCTCCCTCGGACACCCAGCTTTAAAATTTCTCTCTTTTGTACTCTTCTCATACCAGCCAACACTTGCGAAAATAGAAAAGAACCCATGTGAAATATCAGGGGTCGAATTTCCCCCAATACAGGAACATCTTCAACCTGTGCCTGAGCATGATTATTTTGAGTTTTTTTCAAATGATACTAGCTCATATCCTATGCCAGAGCATACATCAACTTTAAAAACCAAGAGGACATTATTTTGTTCAGGGATTGCTTTGATGGTTATGTATTCCTTGACAATAAAGATCAGGAATATCCTGCTATCGTAGAATTTGCACCTTTTCAAAAACCTACAAAAAAGAAGACTAAGAAAAGAGATACCAAAGATGGGACTATTGATGATGATCCAGAATATGGAAAGTTTTTGAAAGTTGTGCCGCAGATAATGAGAAAATAACATCTACTCCAGAGACACTGCTAGAGGAAATAGAAGCAAAACATAGAGAATTAATAGCTAAAAAGACAACCCCACTTCTGAGCTTCCTGAAAAACAAGCAGAGAATGAGAGAAGAAAAGAGAAAAGAAGAAGGCAAGAAATAGAAAGAAAAAGACAACGAGAAGAGAGGAGGAAATGGAAAGAAGAGAAATGAAAAAGAAAAGATACAGAAAAGCTAAAGAAGATAGACAGAATTTAAGAAAGGGACAAGTTAAAAGATGAACCAAAGATTAAGCTACTCAAGAAGCCAGAAAAAGGAGGTGGAAAAGAATTGGACAAAAGAGACAAAGCCAAGAAACTGGACAAAGAGAATCTGAATGATGAAAGAACCAGAGGACAAAGTTGTACATTGCCCAAGCGTTCTGATAGCGAATTTAAAGATGAAATGCCAGGGCTGGGCGAGGTGGCTCCTGCCTGTAATCCCAGAACTTTGGGAGGCCAGTGTGGGCGGATCACTTAAGGTCAGAAGTTCGAGACCAGCCTGGCCAACATGGTAAAACCCTGTCTCTACTAAAAATACAAAAATTAGCCAGGCATGGTGGCGGGCACCTGTAATCCCAGCTACTTGGGAGGCTGAGGCAAGAAAATTACTTGAACCCAGGAGGCAGAGGTTGCAGAGTGAGCCGAGATTGCACCACTGCACCACAGAGCAAGACTCTGTCACAAATAAATAAATAAATAGATAGATAAGAAAAGCCAAAGAGACCTGAAGATGAGAGCAGCAGAGACTACAGGGAGGGGGGACGGGATTATGAATGAGATCAGGGCGCATACTTTGAGAGAGAGAGGCTGAAGCGGTAAGAGGAAGAGTGCCGTAGGCTGAAGGAGCGCTATGAGAAAGAGAAGACTTTTAAGAGAAAAGAAGAAATGAAAAAAGAGAAAGAAGTACTTCGGGATAAAGGAAAGAAGGCTGAAAGTGCAGAATCAATAGGCAGTTCAGAAAAAAACTGAAAAGAAAGAAGTGGTCAAGAGAGATTGCATAAGAAACAAGGATCCAGCGATGTAGTTTTACCAACCAGGAGCTTGAAGCTGAAATCAACTCTCTGCCCTGATGACAGCACCGAGTCTGGAAATTCAGCAATAGAAAAAAAGCAGGAAGGTGATATTAGCCATAGAAAAGAAGGAGGAGAGGAGTGATAAGTCCAGATGGCCTTAGGTGTCCTGACTGTCTAGGCAGCCAAAGAGCGCATGTTAAGCAATCGGGAAGTTCCTTCAGGGCAAAGGAATAGAGAGAAAGGGGATCGCTGTACTGGTGGGGTACACTGCAGAGGAGTAACTTTTATATCAAAGCAGGAACCTGATTGGAGGTTCAGAATTGAAAGTATAATTTCATTGTTTTTGCAGTTTCTACAAATTAACTTTAAAGTGTCAGAAAAAGGTGATGGCGAGGACATGCACTGCAATTCGCAGAGGAAAATGTCAAGTGAGGACTCCGTTACGTATCACATGAGAGGAAAATAAGAGCTGGTTCTAAAATCAAAAGCCGTTGTTCATCCTGAATTGAATTTTCTTAATTTGGGTGGAACAGAGTCGTTTTGAAGTCTTATTCTGATCTAGTTCTATTGCATTGTTGATGATAACTGTTGACTTTATGTAGTGTAGAAGCAACAAGCATGTCCTTTTAGTACAAGTACAGTGAAGGGTAGAACAAACTTTCATTGATGCAAAAATTTAAATAGTCATGTTACTTCTGTATCCAGTGTCCTAAAGTTTTAAGATTAGTTCTAGTTTTGTGTTTGCTTACATGAGCTTAGCATAAAGAATATTTTAACCATCTCATTTTGTCTTCAGCATTTTTTCTATTAAGAGGTAAAATGCAGGCCTTGTCAGCATTTTTTCTATTAAGAGGTAAAATGTAGGCCTTGTTTGACTCCTGACAATCCAGTGCATGTTTGATCTTAGATCTCATGATCTGAGTGCATCTCTTCTCCAGGAAGGAAAGTGCACCAATGTCTGTTCCTGTTAAATAGCAACTTTTAGGGCTGGGCACGGTGGCTCACGCCTGTAATCCCAGCACTTTGTGAGGCCTAGGTGGGAGGATCACCTGAAGTCGGAGTTCGAGACCAGCCTGACCAATATGAAGAAAACCTGTCTCTATTTTTAGTAGCTGGGTAAAATTAAAATTAGCTGGGTATGGTGGCACATGCCTGTAATCCTAGCTACTCAGGAGGCTGAGGCAGGAGAATCACTTGAACCTGGGAGGCAGAGGTTGCGGTGAGCCGAGATGGTGCCATTGCCCTCCAGCCTGGGCAACAAGAGCAAAACTCCATCTAAAATAAATAAATAAATAAATAAATAGCAACTTTTAGTTTTAGCTTGTTTTGTTTTGATGTCAATAAATAGTAACAGCATTCAAAAATAAATAAATAAATAAAAGGGCAGGTGCGGTGACTCACACCTATAATCCTAGCACTTTGGGAGGCCAAAGCAGGCAGATCACCTGAGGTCAGAAGTTCAACACCAGCCTGGCCAACATGGCAAAACCCCGTCTCTACAAAAAAAATACACAAATTAGCCAGGCATGGTGGCGCATGCCTATGATCACAGCTACTCAGAAGGCTGAGGCAGGAGAATCGCTTGAACCCAGGAGGCAGAGGTTTCAGTGAGCCGAGATGGCATCACTGCACTCCAGACTGGGCGACAGAGCGACACTCCGTCTCAAAAAAAAAAGATTTGGGCATCATCTAGGTAGTGTGAATTTTGTCCGCAAGCCCATGTGAGGGTTTAATTATATTTACAAGTACTTTCCCCATCTCCATTCAGTGTTGAGACTCAAGATAGGCCATTTTCTCTATGATTCTCTCAGTGGGGCATGTATCCTTATTTCTAATTCACCTTCACACTGATGTCATAGCCCTTTGAAGTCAAAGATTTACACAGAGGGGACTCCACTAAAGATTCCCCAATTTAGCTTTCTTTTCTACTAGTTGCATCACTTAATATTATAAAAACCAAGTAGAGCATGGGTTAAGTTGCTATAATTTAAAAAAAAATCAAAATACAATGAGAAGAGAAGTCTCACTCTGTCGCCCAGTCTGGAGTGCAGTGGAGTGATCTCGGCTCACTGCAGCCTCCCCAGGTTCAAGCGATTCTCCTTTGTCAGCCTCCCGAGTAGCTGGGATTAGGCGTGCACCACCACGCCTGGCTAATTTTTGTATTTTTAGTAGAGACGGGGTTTCACCATGTTGGCCAGGCTGGTCTCGAACTCCTGACCTCAAGTGATCCGCCCACCTTGGCCTCCCAAACTGCTGGGATTACAGGCATGAGCCACCGTGCCCCACCAAGAATGAGTTTTCAAAACCTGAGTTCAGAAGAGGGATTCTGAGAGGTTGGTTCTTAGATCTCTGAGGAAGGGGAAGGATGGCCCTAGGGCAGGTCCACCGCATGTTAGAACCCAGCAGGGGGCTGTGACAGACAGGCTGGTGCTGGGAACTTCATCTCCCTCTTCCCGGACCTTCTGGAGCTGGTGTTTGTGGCGCCTCCTGCTGGTCACTGGGTTCAGGCAGTTTGGAGCTGGCTGGAAGGATGGGAGGTATTAAAGTCTTGGGCCCTGGACCTTGTTGGCTGATCTCTCCCTGCTGACCTAAATGACAAGGGGAGGCGTGTCCAGTCAGAGTGTGAGGGCTGTACCCGTGGGCAGCTGAGGGAGCGTGAGCCACAGGCCAGGCACTCCCCCTCTCCCATTAGCTCAGCCGTGGCATCGGACTTGCAGCTTCACTTTGGGCTGCCTTAGCCATGAAGCTCCTTTTGCTGACTTTGACTGTGCTGCTGCTCTTATCCCAGCTGACTCCAGGTAACCTGGACTTCCTCGAGGAAGGGGCAGGGCTTGCAGACTAAGGCCTGGTCAGGGAATCCCAAGGGTTAGAAGGATGGGCTGCAGCTTGCCATCTGGCACCACGTATAGGAGGCAGGAGGCGCCTCACCAGCAGCAGGTGCCAGCTGATAGATGCCAACTACGACATCCAGAACTGCTCTCTCAGCCGCTCCATCCCTCCTCTTCCTGCCCAGCTCCAGGGAGCATGTGGGGGTGGCCTAGTGTGTGAGGAGGAGTGGGAGGGGTGAGCAAGAGAAGCAGGAAAGAGGAGAGGCAGGTCTGACCCTTTTGCAAAATATTGCCCAGAATGAATGAAGCTTTGTGAAGATCACAGCCACCTTAATGGCAGAGAAAACTCATTTATACTGTAGCTGTCTCTGTGCCAGACTGCACTGGAAGCTAGGACCATGGAGAAAAATGACATGGCGCCAGGGGAGCTAACTGGGGGAGACAGTTAAATAGCATTTACAACCCAGGGTGACATGGCTGTGACAGTGGGAAACCAGGGGGCTGGGCACACATGGTCCAGCCCAGGCTGAGGGAAAGGAGAGTCCTCCTGGAGGGATATCCTGAGTCCTAAAAAGTGAGTCAAAAATAGAAAAGGAAGAAGAGGAGAAAGCAGAAGGGGGTCCCAGGCAGAGAGGTCGGCCTACGCAAAGGTCTGGATGCGGGAGAGAGCATGGGAGCTTCAGGGACCTACATAACATGGAGGGGTGGGTTAGGAGAGAGGCGGGGGTAAAGCTGAGGAAGCATTCAAGCTCCAGGTCTCGGTGGGCCTCGAATGCCAGGTGAGGGACCCATGGGAAGGTTTAAACAGAGAAGGACCCTGGTCAGACCTACCACCCACCAATTCCAGCATGAGCCACCTACCCCTTCCTGCTCATCTGGCAGAAGTTTCCACCCACCCTGAGGCTGTCGGCTAACCTTTCTAGAGTCAGAAACATGTGACTTTCCTAAACAAGCTGACCTCAGTCCTTGTGTCTTCCTGAGGCCCTAAAACACCACTCACCTGGAGTAGAGAGGCAAGTCCAGACCCCGGGTTAAAACCTGCCCCATCATTTTCTGACTCTGTGACCCCCAACAAGAAGCTCAGCTGCTCAGAGTATCAATTTCCTCAGTTCTCAAACTGCAATAACATCAAGTGTGTAATAATGTCAGGTTGAGGGAACAACACTGAACACACTGAAATTTTAGTCTGCAAAAGAAATATGTCTTCTTTATTTTCCATAACTCACCAAACTTTCCCAGGAACTTCCATCCTGACTGTGGGTGTTTGTGGTGGGAGGAGCAGGACTATAGAGATAAATGACATGGCACCAGGGGAGCAAACTAGGGGAGACAGTTAAATAGCACTTACAACCCAGGGTGACAAGGCACCTAAGGGCTGGGCCTGAACTCAGCGGTTCAATATTTATCTTTTCTGCTTTAAAATGATTTCTAAGCTAATTCAATCTCTTTTGAATAAGTGTTGAGTCTTTCAGCATGTATCTTTCTTCCATCACCCCTTCTCTTTCCTGGGATAGTATCTGGTTATAGGGAAAACTAACTTGATATGTCATCAAATAATTAATTGCTTCATTCAGTAAATATAGTTGAATGGATTTCTTGTTCCAAGCACTGTGATGGGTGCTAGAGGTAGAGCAGTGAATAAAACAAAACAAGATAAGCAAAATCTCTGTCCTCTTGGAGCTTACCTTCTACTAGAGGACCCAAAGAATTTGAAAAATAAATGAAACATATGGTATGTCAGATGATGAGTACAGTGAGCAGAATAGGCAGGAAAGGAAATAGTGAACACCAGGGGAAGGGGAAGGTGATTTGCGTTTTGTTTTGTTTTGTTTTGTTTTGTTTTGTTTTGTTTTTTTAGAGACAGAGTCTCACTGTGTCACCCAGGCTGGAGTATAGTGGCATGATCTTAGCTCACTGCAACCTTCACCTCCTGGATTCCAGCAATTTTCATGTCTCAGCCTCCTGAGTAACTGGGATTACAGGCGCATGCAACCATGCCTAGCAAATTTTTCTATTTTTAGTAGAGATAGGGTTTGGCCATGTTGCCCAGGCTGGTCTTAAACCCCTGACCTCAAGCAATCTGCTTGCCTCAGCCTCCCAAAGTGCTGGGATTATAGGCTTGAGCCACCATGCCCGGTCATTGCCATTTTTAAGAGGATGCTCATGGAATGTATTACTGTGAGCTGAGGGAACAACTGGGGTGAGCCATGTGGATATGTAGGGAAGGAAATTCAAGTTGGGGAAAACAGCAAATGCAAGGGCCCTGGGACAGGAACATAAGGAGGTGGTGTCGGGTCCTGTGCTGGACCCTTACTGACTTCTGGGATCACGTCCCTCATTGGATGTGGTCAGTGAGTGTCCCGCTAGCACTTACTACTGGATTTCATGACTGATGAAATCTCTTAGCCCTTTTGGGGACCCCACTGACTCGACCCTTCATCTCAGCCAGATCTTCCATCCGGTCCTCAAGTTAAGGCTGTTCACACCCTCCCTTACTGCCTTCTGCACTAGGGGTGTACTCTTGGCAGCTCCCTTACTGGTTTTCCTATCTCAACCAGAGATAAGGAAACTTGGGGACCTTCTGGGTCTATTTTATTCAACAGAGAGCTGAGAGCGATGTTCAGTCACTTCCCTCAGCCATTTCTAGTCCCCCTTCAAGTAGCACCATGCGGTGCTGTATCCATGCTAAAGACAAGAATTTCTCTAAAGAGCTACCAGTTTCCCTGAGATATGCTCTAAGAGGCAAAGAATAAGTGTCCTCTGCATTGGCAATTTTTTCCAACCAATCTGGGCATTCATAGCAAGAGACTCTCTTGCCCCTACCTTTCTCACATTAATTATCTCTACTTCCTGAGTGTTCAGGTCAACCAGTAGATGGCTAGCGGGAGACACATGAAAGGGCTTTGTCCCTAGCTTGTTGGTGCGTCCACCATCCGGCTGGCAGAATGAGGCATGGGTTCTAACAGGGCTCTCAGGCCCAGTGCTGCTGCTGCAGGAGCTGGATTTAAACTTCCAGCTTCCCTGGAAATTATGGGTAGAGTATTTCCCCTCTACTTCCCGTTGGGTATGGTAGTGGTGACAGAGGTTAAATGGGAGCTACTTTAGCCTGACCTCAGCTTTAGCCTCCTATAGCTTATGGTGAAGTGGTATTGCCTGAACCCGCCAGGTTCACCTAATAATGTATAAAGGAGCTCTTTGAAATTTGGAAATCCCTGAACTTCCTTGATAAATGTTGGTCCTTAAAATTGTCTTTCTATGCACAACCCTTATCTCATTTAAGCTGAGCAATGAGTTTGTTGCTCTGTTGTTCACCATTCCCCCAAAACCCAGAAACTCTGCCCAATTCTGCTTTATGACAATCAATGGATCTTATGATTAAAGGGGATTGAAATATGCATCACTTTAATATTTTCAAAATATTGTCATACTCACCATTAGGTTAATTGTGGGAATTCAGGAGACATATGTAAAGCCCAGAAACCCAGCAGAGATGAGATTTAGGTGGCACACCTGCCCTTCCATTATACATCCTCACAGCACCCTGAGTTCTTTCTTTATAATTTTCACCAGATTCTAGTTAATCAAATATCTGGGTATCTATTTTTTAATGGCTCTTTCTCCCCTGATTTGACTGGAAGTTCTCTGAGGGTAGGTGTCTCACTCATGTATAGTTTTATCTCCAATGTATAGGCCTTTCAGTCTATACATGTGAGTATTTCCCTGGTGTAGATATCTGGAAAGGAATTGCTAGGTAAAGACTGTGTATAGCTTTAAAATGTGTAAGTTATTGCTCAGTAGCCTCCACAGATGCTAAAAAAAGTGTATGAATATCATTCCCCTCACTCACCAATAGTTCCTCTTGACACTCTTAAATTAAAAATTGAGATTTTGTTGTTAAATGGTCGCTTTTTCCTTATCTTTTTGTAAACTAAAACACAGAATCACAGGTACTGCACACCACATAATACAAGTGTGCAGCTTAATGGAGGTTATAAGTGCACATCCTTGTAACCACCATGCAGGTCAATGAACAGAGTATTGACAGTCAGCCCAAAAATGTCTCCACCTATTGCATCCATCACAATTGTCTTCATCCTCCAAATTAAGCACTCTCCTGACTTTTATAGCAATCAGTTCTCTGCATTCCTTTACAGTCTCATTGCTAGGGGTGCATCCCTAGATACCCTATTTATACTGTTAAAATCTGATATCTCTTTAGATTCCTTGAATTTTTTAATTTACTGGTTCCATATTCATCCCTTTCTTATCTTTACAAGTTATCAGTGGAAACATACATAAGTCATTTGATCTATAACTTTCCACAATATAAATTTTGCTGATTGCATACTCAAGGTAAAATTCAACGTGTTCCTCTGACCTCTGCATTTTCTGCAAATTGGCATCTGTATCCAGAGGTTTGTGAGGAGGAGTGGGAGGGGTGAACAAGAGAAGCAGGAAAGAGGAGAGCTTTCAGTGATCAATTTTCTCCATTTTCAAATACCTGAAAAAGTCTTTATTTCTCCACTTTTAGAATATTTTTACTCTGTAAAGAATTCTGGGCTAACTTTTTCCTTTTATTACTTTAAAGATCTCTCTCTACCATCTTCTAGTGTGCAGTTTCTGACAATAATTCTTCTGGGTTGTTGTTTTTTTTCTTGAGACGGTGTCACTGTGTCACCTAGGCTAGAGTGCAATGGCGTGACCACAGCTCACTTCAGCCTCGACCTCCCAGGCTCAAGCGATCCTCCCACCTCAGCCTCCCTAGTAGCCTGGACTACAGGTGCACACCAACACACCTGGCTAATTTTTCTATTTTTTCGGAGAGACAGGGTCTCACCTAGGCTGGTCTCAAACTCTTGGGCTCAAGCGATCCTCCCACCTCAGCCTCCCAAAGTGCCAGGATTTCAAGTGTGAGCCACCACACCCAGCCTCTTCTAGCATTTTTATATTTTCTCCTGTGTACAAAATGTGTCTTTTCTTCTGGCTTAAGATTTCTTTCTTTCTTTTTTTTTTTTTTTAATTCTTTTTTTTTTTTTTTTTTTTTTTTTTTGAGACGGAGTCTCGCTCTGTCGCCCAGCCCAGGCTGGAGTGCAGTGGCGCGATCTCAGCTCACTGCAAGCTCTGCCTCCTGGGTTCACGCCATTCTCCTGCCTCAGCCTCCCGAGTAGCTGGGACTACAGGCGCCCACAACCGCGCCCGGCTAATTTTTTTTTTGTATTTTTAGTAGAGACGGGGTTTCACCGTGGTCTCGATCTCCTGACCTTGTGATCCGCCCGCCTCGGCCTCCCAAAGTGCTGGGATTACAGGCGTGAGCCACCGCGCCCGGCCAAGATTTCTTTCTTTCATATGATTTTGCAATTTGATTATTTGCATGCTTCTCTTTTGGTTTTATTCAGCTCGTAGTTCACCAAGGGTTATGGTTCTAATGGGCTTAGAGTTTTCATCAAACTTGAAATTTTTCAGCCATTATTTCTTCAAATACTTTTTATGCCTCTCCCCTCTCCTCTCCTCTCCTTTTGGTATCCCAATTATATGCATGTTACACTACTTGTTATTGTCCCATGGGTCACTGACACTCTGCTCTTTTATCCCCCCCATCTTTTTTCTCTCCGTGTTTCATTTTGGATGATTTCTGTTGCTGCTATGTCTTCAAGTTCGTTTATCTTTTCTTCTTCAGTCTAACCTGCTATTAATCTTACTAAGTATGTTTTTCATTTAATATTTAATGTTTCATCTCAAGTATTCCTTGTGAATATATACATATACATGTTTTTTGTTTGTTTGTTTGTTGAGACAGAGTTTCACTCTTGTTGCCCAGGCTGAAGTGCAATGGCACGATCTCGGCTCACTGCAACCTCTGCCTCCCGAGTTCAAGCTATTCTCCTGCCTCAGCCTCCTGAGTAGCTGGGATTACAGGCATGTGCCACCACGCCCAGCTAATTTTTTTGTATTTTTAGTAGAGACAGGGTTTCTCCATGTTGGTCAGGCTGGTCTCAAACTCCTGACCTCAGGTGATTCACTGGCCTCAGCCTCCCAAAGTTCTGGGATTACAGGCTTAATCCACTGAGCCCAGCCATGAACATTTTTTACATCTTTATTTCTTCTCATCATGCTCATGGCTTCCTCTACCTTTTTTACTACTTGGAGCATATTTATCATAGCTGTTTTATCATCCTTGTCTGCTAGTTTCATCATCATTGTCATTTCTGTGTTGGTTGATTTGGTTTTTTCCTGATTATGGCTCATATTTTCTTGCTTTTTTTTTTTTTTTTTTTTTTGGTATGCCTGAAAAATATTTTTACACTTTCGGTTTCTGTATTTTGTTATACTCCTTTAAAGAGTGTTAGATATTTTTCTGGCATGCAGTTAAGTTACTGGGAATCAGATGAATATTTTCGAGACTGACTTTTAAGCTTCGTTAGGATAGATACAGGGTATTCTTTAGTCTAGGGTTAATTTAGCCCCCTCTACTAAGGCAATAGCCTTCCGAGTACCAAATGCTGCAAATTTTACAGGGTCTTTCCACTCAGGCAGGTAGAAGCACAAGCTATTCCCAGACCTGTGCAATCATTGGGAATTGTTTTGCTTACTTCTTTTTGTTGTTTGCTATTTTTCCCCCAGGCCTTTGGTAGTTTCCTCTTGCACATGCACAGAAAGGTACTTAAAGACTAGAGGGTGAGCCAAGCATGGTGGCACATGTCTGTGGTCCTAGCTTCTCAGGGAAACCGAAGTGGGAGAGTCCCTTGAACCTGGGACGAGGAGGTTGCAATGAGCCAAAATCATTCCACTGTACTCCAGCCTGGGTGACAGAGCAAGACTCGTCAAAAAAAACAAAAAACAAACAAACAACAACAAAAAAAACACCACTCACATAAAGGCTTTATTCAGCTGATATTCACCAAGGTCACTCTGTCAGTCAAAGGTGGGGAGCAAAAAAAGAGAGTAAAAGAAAAACAGTGATAGGTGAAAAGGGTCAAAAGCAAGGGAAACAAGGGACCTTCTATCACATCTGCTTCCATCCATTTACAGACCTTTCAAACCCAGAGCCTACTTCTTAGGACTGACACTGTCTCCCTTCTTTTTTCTGCTTTGTGTCAGGTGGCACCCAAAGATGCTGGAATCTTTATGGCAAATGCCGTCACAGATGCTCCAAGAAGGAAAGAGTCTATGTTTACTGCCTAAATAATAAAATGTGCTGCGTGAAGCCCAAGTACCAGCCAAAAGAAAAGTGGTGGCCATTTTAAGTGCCTTGAAGCCTGAAGCCGTGAAAATGCAGATGAAGTTACCCAGTGGATTCCCACACTCTATCAATAAACACCTCTGGCTGATCCCTGCGTTTGCCTGTTAGTGAAGCCCAGCAGCTCTCAGGAGTGCCTTTCGGGTGGTTTGGAATGTCAAAACTGTTTTCACAATAAATAAGACATTTTTTACTTTTTTTTTTTTTTTTTTTTTTTTTTTGAGATGGAGTCTCGCTCCATCTCAAAGTCTCGCCCAGGCTGGAGTGCAGTGGCGTGATTTCGGCTCACTGCAAGCTCCGCCTCCCGGGTTCACGCCATTCTCCTGCCTCAGCCCCCGGAGTAGCTGGGACTACAGGCGCCCGCCACCACGCCCGGCTAGTTTTTTTTGGTTTTTTTTTTTTTTTTTTTTTTGCATTTTTAGTAGAGACGGAGTTTCATTGTGTTAGCCAGGATGTTTCTGATCTCCTGACCTTGTGATCCGCCCACCTCGGCCTCCCGACATTTTTTACTTTTTTAAGCTCTCTCTTTCACAAGTGTATAGTGGAATTTTCTGGAATCTCCATGACATATAATGACATAATTGTCCTGGCAGCTAACGAAAGATGTGCTTATGTGCTCTTGTGTAGAATTTTTTAAGGTAGAAGGCTTAAAATATAAGTATGCTCATTTTCAGAGATTCATGCAATTTGTTCTCAGTAATTCTACTGTCCCCTTACAAACTATCTTTGGTTATATTATTAACTGTAATAATTACTCTCTATACCTTCATTATCATCTAATAAGTCATTACTTTGAAATCCCACAACTTACCTTGCACCACAAGAAATAAGAACACTTTGTCGTCTTGGTTTGCAGAGGTATTTTGTTCTAATTTTTTTTTATAGAGATAAGGTCTCGCTTTTTTACCCAGCCTGGTTTTGAACTCCTGGCCCGCCTCAGTCTCCCAAAGTGCTAGGAATACAGGAATGAGCCACCATTCCCATGGGGCCTTGCAGAGATATATTAACAACAGTCCTAACTGTCTAACAGAAGAAAGGACATGCTCTCCCTTAGGGAAAAAATAACACCTATTCTAGTCTCTATAGTTCTCTTGAATACAATTTCTGACAAATATACAATTTTAAAATTATAAGACATGCACAGAAGCAGGAAAATATGGCCCATAATCAAGAATAAAAATAATCAATTAGAAGCAGACCCAAAGATGGTGATACGGCTTGGATCTGTGTCCCCGCCCAAATTTCATGTTGAATTGTAATCCCCAGTGTTGAAGGTGGGGCCTGGTGAGAGGTGATTGGATCATGGAGGTGGATCCTTCATGAATGGTTTAGCACCATCCCTTTGGTATTGTTCTTGTGATAGAGTTCTCACAAGATCTGGTTGTTTAAAAGTATGTGGCACCACCTCGCTCTTCACTTCCCCCTGCTCTGACCATGTAAGACAGGCTTGCTTCTCCTTCACCTTCTGCCATGCTCAAAAGTTTCCTGAGGCCTCCTCAGAAGCCTTCATGCTCCTTGTGCCATGAGTCAATTAAACCTCTTTTCTTTTTTTTTTTTTTTTTTTTTTTTTTTTGAGATGAAGTCTCACTCCTGTTACCCAGGCTGGAGTACAGTGGAGTGATCTCGGCTCACTGCAATCTCCACCTCCCGGGTTCAAGCGATTCTCCTTCCTCAGCCTCCCATGTAGCTGGGATTACAGGCGTGCACCACCACACCTGACTAATTTTCATATTTTTAGTATAGACAGGGTTTCATCACGTTGGCCAGGCTGGTCTTGAACTCCTTACCTCAGGTGATCCACCCTCCTCGACTTCCCAAAGTGCTAGAATTACAGGCGTGAGCCACCATGCCTGGCCTAAACCTCTTTTCTTTATAAATTACCTGGTCTCAGGGTTTTTTTTTTAATACCAGTATGAGAACGAACTAATACAGATGGAGTAGTTGTTGGAATTAACAGACAACCTTAAAATAACTGTTATAAATATGTTAAAGAAATTAGAAGAAAATATTGATAAAATGAATGAAAGGATGAAGAATCTAAATACACAGACAAATAGTGTATTATTTTCCCCTACTGCATTACAAAACCACTCCAGAACTTAGTAGACTAAAATAACAACTATTCGTCATTTTTCACAATTCAGCGCATTGATTAAGTGGTTCTTCTGATATTCTCAAGAGGTCATTCATGTTACTACATCTCTCTTCACATAGCCTCTCCACCTCAAAGAAGTTAACCTTGGCTTCTTCCATGATAGCTGGGGCCAAGAGCCTCCCAAAGTGCTAGGAATACAGGAATGAGCCACCACTCCTGGCCTTGCAGAGGTATATTAACAACAGTCCTAACTGCCTAACAGAAGAAAAGATATGCTCTCCCTTAGGGAAAAAATAACACCTATTTTCATCTCTAGAGTTCTCTTAAATACGTTTTCTGACATATATGGATAAACCTCAACATCTGGCATTTCTCAAATTTCTGTTTGTATTACATTTGCTGAAGTCCCACTGGCAAGTCATATGCTAGTCACTGTGAAAGAGGACTACATAAGGGCATAAATACTAAGAGCATGATGGAAACTCTAAGAATAAATTGGGCCTTCTAAACTGAGACATACTAAAATTAAGAATGTATTGGATGGTAAGCCAGGCATGGTGGCACATGCCTGTAGTCCCAGCTACTTGGTAGGCTGAGGCAGAAGGATCACTTATGCCCAGGAGTTTAAGTCTGTAGTATGCTGTGATCATGGCTGTGAATAGCCACATGTGCACTCCAGCCTGAGTAACATAGCGAGACCCCACCTCTTTAAAAAAAGGAATCTATTGGATGGGTTTAACAGCAGAAGACAGGGCATTGTAGAAGAATGAATCAGTGAACTCAGAGACAGATTAGAAAATATACAAACCAAAGCATAGAGAGAAAAAATGCAAAAGAAGCATAATAGAGCATGAGAGACTTATGGGACAATATCAAATGATCTAACATGTATATAATTAAATCCCAGAAGAAGAGATGGGAGACCAGGCACAATGGCTCACACATGTAATCTCAGCACTTTGGGAGACTGAGGCAGGAGGATCACATGAGTCCAAGAGTTCAAGACCAGCTTGGACATCATAATGAGACTCCCCCTCTCTATTATTTTTTTCTTTTCGAGATGGGGTCTCAACATGTCGGTCGTGAACTCCTGGGCTCAAGTAATTTGGCCTGCCTCAGCCTCCTAAAATGCTGGGATTATAGGAATGAGCCGCCATGACCAACCCCCACCCGTCTCTATCAAAAAAAAAAAAAAAAAAAAAAAAAAAAAATTTGAAGAGGTGAATGAGGAAGAAGAAATATTTTTAAAAGATAATAGCTGAAATTTTTCCAAAATTGTTAAAAGACATCAATCCACAAGAAGTTCAGTGAACTCCAAAGCAGCATAGACACAAAGAAAATCAAACCTGCCGGGCATGGTGGCTCAAGTCTGTAATTCCAGCACTTTGGGAGGCCGAGTCAGGTGGATCACCTGAGGTTAGGAGTCTGACATCAGCCTGGCCAACATGATGAAACCTCGTCTCTACTAATAATACAAAAATTAGCTGGCCATGGTGGCACAGACCTGTAAGCCCAGCTACTAAGGAGGCTGTGGCAGGAGAATAAAAAAGGAGTACAGACAGTATAATTCCATTCCTTAAACATTCTAGAAAATGTAAACTAATCTACAGTAGAGTTCATCAGTGCAGTGAGAGTTCATCAGTGCTTGGGACAGTATGTGGAGGGAAAACAGAAAGCAGTATTATGAAAGGATTACAGGCTGGGTGCAGTGGCTCATACCTGAGGATCCAGTTTCCCAAATAAATTTGGGGTTCCTTGTGTAAAATTCCCTCCATTGAAATACCTAGTATGGTTTTTGTTTTCTAGCTAGATGATGACTGATACAGTACATGGGACATGATTTATTCATTTATATTGAATAAATATATATTGCCTTCCCAGATGAATATATATATATGAATATATATGTATTCATTTGTTTATTCAACTAGAAATTTACTGAGTACCTATGTGCCAGTTTAGTGCTTGGGGAGGGGGGTACCTTATGATTGGAGCTGGTGCCTCTGAAGGACATTGCAGTACTGGCAATGAACCCATAACTACCTAAGCTGCTGGGAGGATACAGATGGAATCCAAAGCAGAGAGTGAATGCCTTCTCTCCTCACCTCCCACTTTCCAGACTCCCATCATTGTCTCCAATTAGCAAACTCTTAGCAGGAAGCCACCTGGTGAAGGAGTCTGGGAAATTGTAATATCGGACTCCCAGCCCCAGCAACACAGAGCTGAATATAGGCTGGGTTTGAGGCCGCACTGGCACACCATTTAACTTCTGAGATGTAAGTATAAATCTGAAGTAACATCCCAAAAAAGTAATCATCAGTATTAATTATTACAAATTCTAGAAGTCACGTTTTAAAGGTTTAATATTAGAATGCAGGAACAATTATCCCTGCAGTCACTGTCCTGCTCATCTTAGTTCATTGTGGCCTCAACCTCTTGGGCTCAAGCAGTCCTCCTACTTCAGCCTCCAAAGTAGCTGGGACCACAGGCATGTGCCACCATGCCTGGCTAATTTTTTTTTTAAATAGAGATGAGGTCTCTTTATGTTGCCCAGGCTGGTCTTGAAGCGAAGGAGTTGCTGTACTAAATAGATGCTGTACTAAATAGATGTTATTTGCTGTACTAAATAAATGCTGTTTCAACATCCACTAACTTTTTCAGTCATGGAAGAATGTTAACTCAAAAAAATGAATTTGGCCACATGTGGTGGCTCATGCCTGTAATTGCAGCACTTTGGGGGGCTGAGGCAGGAGAGTCTCCTGAGCCCAGGAGTTCCAGACCAGCCTAGGCAACATAGGGAGACCTCATCTCTACCAAAAAAAAAAAAAAAAAAAAAAAATTAAAAATTTTCCTGGGCATGGTGGCATGTGTCTGTGGTCCCAGCTACTTGGGAGGCTGAAGCAGGAGGATTGTTTGAGCCCAGTAGGTTGAGGCTGCAGTGAACAGAAATCACATCACTGCACTCCAGCTGCCTGGATGACAGAATAAGGCCCTGTCTCAGAAAAAGAAAAAAAAAGGAAACAACAAAGGAATTTCATATTCCCAATACAAAGAAATAATAAAGGTGATGAATATGCTAAATCCCCTTATTTGACCATAACACATTATATGTATGTATCAAGATATCACATGTACCCCATAAATATGTATAAATATTTTTTTTCATTTTTAATAAAAATTTTAAAATTGCCAGGCATGGTGGTGTGCACCTATAATTCAAGCTGCTTGGGAGGCTGAGGCAGGAGGATCACTTGAGCCCAGGAGTTCAAGTCCAGCCTGAGCAACATCTCAAGATCCCATCTCTAAAACTGAATAAATTAATTAAATTCAAAATTAAAAGATAAAAATAAATAACTAAAAATTTAAAAATAAAAATAATTTAAAAGAAAATGAATTTCAGAAACATACTTCCTAAAAAGAACTTTCAAATTTAAAAATTTAGAATTTGCACCTTGAAAAAATGTCAAAAATATTCTATCTTCAACTAGTGAAACTAGTTGTGGTTTATAGAAAAAATATCTGGCAAACTTCATTGTTTAATTTTTTAGCCTTCATAAAATTTGTGATTTTGAAAATTAGTGAGAATAAAATATGCCTACGGTGCCTCACTTTTCCCTAACACTTTCCTCTGTTCTTCATTGACTTTATACCCAACAGTGTGTATAAATTGAAGGTGACTTATCATCGATGTCATGGTACATGGTTTTGGAGTCTTTCCTACCTGTGAAATTCTGAGGTGACAAAATTCACACTTAGCTTTTTATTCATCCTTACAAGGTGTGAGAAATTCTCAACCATAATTTTTTCCTAAAAGGCTTATGTCCTAAATGGAATTAAATAACTAAAGAATAACTAAAGGCAAGTACTTTTTTTTTTTGAAACAGGGTCTTGCTTTGTCACACAAGCTGGAGTGCAGTGGCGCCATCTCAGTTCACAGCAGCCTCAACCTTCAGGGCTCAAACGATCTTCCCACTTCAGCCTCCCAAGTAGCTGGTACTACAGGAACACAACACCTTGCCTGGCTAAGTTTAGTATTTTTTGTAGACAGGGTTTCACCATGTTGCCCAGACTGGTCTTGAACTCCTGAGCACAAGCCATCCACCCACCTTGGCCTCCCAAAGTGCTGAGATTACAGGTGTGAGCCACCACGTGTGGCCTCTTAATAGTTGTTGTTTTTTTTTAATTCGATGAATGGTATTTTAACAAAGATTTGAACTATAATATAATCTCCATTATTTTGCCTAGTGTTAATATTCACAATATTTAAAATATTGATTGGATATAACATTCTGAAGGTTATCAAGCTAACAAATTTTAGGTCTCAATATTTAAATTAACTCATATTTTCTCCTAAGTTGAATTGTTGAAAGTTCTTAATTATTTTTCTAACACTGATAGCTTTCACAATCGTCTTTAACTGTTGCAACATTTTATTCCTACAGTAATAAATATATACTTCTATCTCAAATGACTAATGAATTTAAACATGTAAAGTGCATGAGATTTCATTCCAAGTTACATCTAAAGTGTTTACTACATGTGAAAATGAATATTCATATGTAAATGATAAATCCAAATGCTGTGTTCCAAAGGTGTTATGCTTATTGGACATGCTGGTTTACCGTGCAATTACAAAATCATTGAACACACACAAGTTCACGGTGCCACAAGTGACTCTGAAGTAGGTATCTGGCAATTCATCCTTCCAAAGGGTGCTAAGGCTGGATGCTGAGACCAAAGTCAAAATTGGGCTTATTCTTAGAATGTAAGCTCCATACAGGTAGGGATTTATCTGTTTTGCCCCCTGCTGAGTCCTCCATATTTAGAATAATGCCTGGCACATCAAAGGTATTCAATAAATATAAGTTGAATTAATGAAAAACAGAAAAATAGAGTGCCGATGCTAGTGGTGCATAGGTGAAAATCATCAACAGTTGCTTTTCAGCTGGGACAAGGATGGAAATCATGAGGCGTGCCCAAATCAGAGAGACCTTAGTTTCGGCCAAGAGCTCACTGCACTTAAGCCAGTCTACCGTGAGTTCAAATTAGGAGGAAAGGAGCGAAATTAATGAACACGTACAAAATGTTGGAGATATATCATTAAAAATTGTGCCTTGGCTGGGCGCGGTGGCTGAGGCCTGTAATCCCAGCACTTTGGGAGGCTGAGGGGGGGCGAATCACTTGACCCCAGGAGCTCGAGACCAGCATGACCAACACGGTGAAACCCCGTCTCTACTAAAAAAAAAAAAAAAAAAAAAAAATAGCCGGGCGTGGTGGGTCACGCCTTTACTCGGGAGGCTGAGGCAGGAGGATGGCGTGAACCCAGGAGGCGGAGCTTGCAGTCAGCCGAGATCGTGCCACTGCATTCCAGCCCGGGCGACAGAGCGAGATTCCGTCTCCAAAAAGAAAAAGCAAATTCCCAAAATAACCGCTAGAGGGGAGTATCTCCCCTTGAGAGTCATTGATCTAGCCATTAAGAGAGTCCTGAAAACATTACTCCAGTCTCCTGGATCATCCAGCTCTTTACGACACGAATGGAGCTGCATCCTAAGCACAGATAGTTTACCCAGACTCAACTACATGTGCTCAGAAAAAAAAGATAAATTTAAAGAAAATAAGACTTGGGGTGGGTTTTTTCTTTTTTTTTTCTTACTTTTTAAATCAACTTTGTTTTGCCTGTCTGAAAAATCATATAAATGGAATTACTCAGCGTGCATTTCTTTGTGTCTGACTTATTTCACTTAACATAGTGTTTTTGAAATTAATTTATGTTGTGTGTATTGGTAAATTATCACTTTTTATTGAGTAGCCTATTGTATGGATATAACTCAACTTATCCATTTACCTGTTGAACATTTGGTCTGTTTCCATTTATGGGTTATTACAAATAAAGCTGCAACAAACAGCTCTACCCCAAACACCGTTGGGGTCACAGGGAAGGACAGAGAAGTCTTTGTATAGATATATGTCTATTTAATTTTGTTTGTTTGTTTGTTTGTTTGAAACGGAGTCTCACTCTGTCGCCCAGGCTAGAGTGCACTGGCGCCATCTTGACTCATTGCAACCTCCGCCTCCCGGGTTCAAGCAAATTCCCCAGCCTCGGCCTCCCAAGTAGCTGGAATTAGAGGCACGCGCCACCACGCCCAGCTAATTTTTGTATTGTTTTAGTAGAGACGGGGTTTCGCCATGTTGGCCAGACTGGTCTTAAACGCCTAACCTCAAGTGATCTGCCCGTCTCTGCCCCCAGAGTGCTGGGATTACAGGCATGAGCCACCCTGCCCAGCCAACATATGTCTATTTAATTTTATAAGTAATTATGCACCTGTTTTTCCAGTTGCAGAGTGGTTGTCCATGTTACAGTCCCACCAGCAATGTATCAGCATTCCAGTTGCCCCATATCCTTACTAACCTTGCTATGGTCAGTCTTTTTTACTTTAATTATTCTAGTGAGTGTGTATGGTAGTATCCCATTGTGATTTTAATTTGCATTCTCCTGATATACTAATGATATTGAACATCTTTTCACAAACTTATTGGCCGCTTACGTATTTTCATTTGTAAAATGTCATTTAAATATTTGCCCATTCTGTTATTGAGTTGTTTTTTCTCTTTTCTTATTGATTTGTAAGAGTTATTTATATATTGTGGATATGAGTCTTTTGTCAGATATATGTTTTGCAAATATGCACAATAACAGTCCAAATAAGCCAGAAAAATCCCTCCTTGAGCCAGTGTCTGAATGAGTGGGAGATGGGAAATGGATTATTTCCTGTGCAGGGAAAGCTTCTGGCAGTGAAGACATCACATTGCACTGCGTGATTCCACTATGGAAAGATATTTATTTTTCACCAAAAAAAAATGGTGCCTACACATAACCAACCACTTCCTTTAATGCACGGTCGGAGAAATGTGATATGTTCCATCAATGGAGGAAAACTTGCTGTGTATGTCTGTCTCCAAAAAGGTGCCTTCCTGAGCAGTTTTCAAGGATAATTTAAGTCATGTGCGATTGTCACTTGGCTCTCAGACTTAAACCTAGCCCTAGCAGAATAATAAACAATTCCACTGAACACTGTGCAATTGAAAGAAGGGAGTGGGGATAGAAGTCAGACACCCAGGTCTACCCTGAACTACCTACAGTATCCATCCATTGTTGTAACTTCCTTGTTATTTTCCTTCCCTGTGACCCCAAAGGTGTCCACCTGATCAGCAGAAGCCCCTCTCGTAGAAGAGTCTCTGATGTGTGTGAAAATGCCTTCAAATATATATATATTTTATATATTTATATATATACGTATTTACATATATATTTATATGTATTTACATATATATTTACATATATTTGTATGTGTTTACATATATTTTTATATATTTACATATATATTTTTTATATATATACACCAAAATACTAACAGGAATTATAAAAGACAGGTGAATATTTTGAGGCTTATCTATACTATACTTTCTTAGTTTTTGACACTGTATTTTATTTTATTTTGTTTTGTTTTTATTTTTTGAGATGGAGTCTCCCTCTGTCACCCAGGCTGGAGTGCAGTGGCACAATCTCAGCTTACTGCAACCTCCACCTCCCAGGTTCAAGAGATTCTCCTGCCTCAGCCTCCCGAGTAGCTGGGATTACAGGCGCACACTACCATGCCCGGCTATTTTTTGTGTTTTTAGTAGAGACGGGGTTTCACCATGTTAGCCAGGTTTTGTCTTGAACTCCGAACCTCAGACGATCCACCTGCCTCAGCCTCCTAAAGTGCTGGGATTACAGGTGTGAGCCACCGCGCCTGGCCTCCATACTTATTTTAAACGTACTACTCAAGTTATAAAAACTAGAAGTGACTTAAAATTTTTCAGGAGGAATTTCAGTGCTAAAAATATTGTTTTGGAAGACTAAGCACATACATAAATTTTTATGATATATTGATCAGTGAAAAAAACCAGGATACAAAATACCTACAGCTTGATTCCATTTTATTTTTGTCACATTTTACATTTTTCTTTATTTCTGGGTATTTCTTTTCTTTTCTTTTTTTTTTTTTTTTGAGACAGAGTCTTGCTCTGTTGTCCAGGCTAGAGTGCAGTGGTGTGATCTTGGCTCACTGCAACCTCCATCTCCCAGGTTCAAGTGATTCTCCTGCCTCAGCCTCCCGAGTAGCTAGGATTATAGGCGTGCACCACCATGCCAGCTAATTTTTGTATTTTTAGTAGAGGCAGGGTTTCATCATGTTGGCTAGGCTGGTCTTGAACTCCTGACCTCAAGTGATCCGCCTGCCTCGGCCTCCCAAAGTGCTGGGATTATAGAAGTGAGCCACAACAGCCGGCCTATTGCTGGGTATTTCTGTACAGTGAAAATACTAATTATTTTAGTTTTCCTATTTGTGCTTCTCTGTTTACATGTTTTCCAATGAACATGTATTATTTTTACAATTAGAAAAAAAATATTATTTTTAAAGTACAAGTAAGAATGACTCTGGAGTCTGGCACAGTGGCTCATGCCTGTAATCCCAACACGTTGGGAGGCCGAGGCAGGAGGATTGCTTGAGGCCAGGAGTTCAAGACCAGCCTGGGCAACATAGCAAGACTTTGTGTCTACAAAAAATACAAAAATTAGCCAGGCATGGTGGTACATGCCTACTGTCCCAGCTACTCGGAAGGCTGAGGTGGGAGGACTCCTTGAGCCGGGGAGTTCAAAGCTGCAGTGAGCCATGATTGCACCACTGCATTCCAGCCTGGGCAACAGAGCAAGACTGTCTCCAAAAAAAGACTGACTCTGGGAGACAAAATCAGGTGACAGAGGATCAGGGTAGAGTTCCATCTCCACCACTTCCTAGGTGTATGACCTGGGCAACTTTCTTAGTTGCCTTATAGAGTCTTAGTTACCTTATAGAAAAGGCAAAGATAGGCTGGCTGCGGCGGCTCACACCTGTGATCCCAGCACCTTGGGAGGCCAAGGCAGGAGGATCACTTGAGCCCAGAAGTTCAAGACCAGCCTGGGAAACATAGAAAGACCCCATGTTTTTTTTGTTGTTTTTTGTTTTCGGTGTTTTGTTTTTTTTGTTTTTTGTTTTTTTTGTTTTTTGTTTTTTTTTTTTTAGCAAGACTCCATCTCTACAAAACAAACAAACCAAAAACACATTAGCCAGGTATGGTGGCATACACTTATAGTCCTAGCTCCTTGGAGGCTGAGGCAGATTGCTTGAGCCCAGAAGTGTGAGGCTGCAGTGAGCTATGTGATCTCCACTGTACTCCAGCCTGGGCAACAGAGTGAGGACCTGTGTTAAAAAAGAAATGAGAGAGAGAGAGAAAGAGAGAGAGGAAGGAAGGAAGGAAGGAAGGAAGGAAGGAAGGAAGGAAGGAAGGAAGGAAGGAAGGAAGGAAGGAAGGAAGGAAGGAAGGAAGGCAGGCAGGCAGGCAGGCAGGCAGGCAGGCGGGCATAATATAAAACTGAGGTGATATGAATAAAGCAATTGGCACTTTCTAAAGGATACTTACATATCATCATCTCAACCATTCAATGATTGGTTTGGCTTAAGTAGAACCTGTCCTCCAAAAAAACACTTCTGAGCACCTATCCAGGTAACTTCCTTCTCTAGCATCCCAGAGCCACCAGGCTCACCTTGCACATCTCCAGTGTCAAGGGACTCCCTTCCTCCCAAAATTTCCCCATCACACTGTCCTGTCCTACTGGGGTATGGCTCCATTCCTTGACACATCACTCGGAAACTGTACGGTCTTCGACAAGTCACTTTTCCTCTCTGGGCTTGTGGGCCTGATCTGTGAGGTATTTTGGGGAATCTTCCACCCTAGAATTGGCTGGTCTCTTTGGCTTTTTGGGTGTATCCTAATGACTTAGGAAGTTGGATGTATGCTTAGATGAGGGTCTATTTGAACACTGGGAGGAAAATGGCGGTTTGTGTGTGAAAATGGCGGTTTAATTTTCAGAAAAGTATCTAGTCTGTTGGTCTTGGCTTCATCCCTAAGTCGTTAGGATACCCTATCAAGGAACATAGGAAAACCCTTTCACTCTCAGTGGGGCCTGCCTCTCAAGCCAAATGTGCCATCTCATTCTGAATTCCAGAAGCTTATTTTTGACTCTACTATTATTCACCGTTATTATCAACTATATTATTAACTCTTGTTATTATTAACTCTACCTTTCTTCTTGCATTTCTTTAATAAAGTGCTAATCTCCTGATATTATAATTATTCCCATTTTATGGTTGAGGAGACTTTCAGAGGTTCAGTAACTTTTCCGGAGTTGGACAGAGAGAAAGTGAAGTGGCCAGGACCGGAACCATTTACAATGGTCATTAGCGCCCACTCTCCTCAGGTCCCTCACTTCCTTCCACAGACCATTTCTCCCACATCCTAGGCCTATCCCCCACCCCAGGGGGGAGAGGAGCACAGGCGAGCAAACAGAAAGAAGAGACAACTGGCGGCCCGTGTTTTATTGGACAGCAAAGAACCAGCTACTCATATTTACTCTTGGGGACCGGCGGAGGTTTCAATGCATAGGAGAGACAGCACAGGGACGCATCCGGGCACAGGTGCATGTAAGTTTCTTGCCTTGTGCAGTAAGTTCGGCAGGCCCCTTGGCCCTTCCAGCACCGTTTGAATTCACTTCTCCCTAAGCAGAGGAAGACCATAGGTCACAGAGCAGCCCAAGGGTCACAGGTTAGACCACTGGTCACAAGTTAGGCCACAGATTCACTAACACTGGTCACAAGTTAGCTCTCTGGTCATTTGTTAGATCACTAGTCATAGATGAGAGTACTGATTTAGGTTTAGGTTAGACCACATGCCATAGGTTAGACCATTAGTTACAAATTGCAGACTAAGGCCAGGCACGGTGGCTTACACCTGTAATCCCAGCACTTTGGGAGGCTGAGGCAGGCAGATCACCTGAGGTCAGGAGTTTGAGAACAGCCTGGCCAACATGGCAAAACTTCTCTACCAAAAATACAAAAATTAGCCAGGTGTGTTGTCACGTGCCTTTAGTCCCAGCTACACAGGAGACTGAGGCAGGATAATCACTTGAACCCAGGAGGAGGAGATTGCAATGAGCCACGATTGTGCCACTGCACTCCAGCCTGGGTGACAGAGGGAGACTCCATCTCAAATAAATAAATAGAGACTAATTTCTTGACCGGGTGAAACAACACACCAAGTACACATAAGCACTTTTCATAACACTATACAATTATAGTCTTATTACAATTCCTACTATACAGGTAAGGAAACTGAGGCTCAGTGAGGTTAATAATCTTCTCTAGCTGGGCACAGTGGCTCACACCTGTAATCCCAGCACTTTGGGAGGCTGAGGCGGGCGGATCACCTGAGGTCAGGAGTTCGAGACCAGCCAGGCCAACATAGCGAAACCCCATCTCTACTAGAAATATAAAAATTAGCTAGGCATGGTGGCAGGTGCCTGTAATCCCAGCCACTTGGGGGACTGAGGCAGGAGAATCGCTTGAACCCAGTGCAGCTCGGCTCACTGCAGCCTTGGCAACAAAGTAAGACTCCATCTCAAAAAAAAAGAAAAATTAAATATAAAATATAACCTTATCCAAAGTCATACCGCCATTCAGGAGCAGAACTAGGACTCAAACCCAAGCAATCCGGCTCCAGAGTCCACACCCATTACACGAACTGCCCCTGACACATAGGGACTTGTTTAATGTTAGGTTTTAGTGAAGGAATTTCCAACCATGGGCCATGGAAAAGGTAAGGCTTTGGGGAATAGGTCCTTTGCTCCCTCCAAGGGTCTTTGGTCACAACATGGGATGGAGCCTGTCCTTCATTTATTCACTCAATAAAGACGGAGCACTAGAAGTACTACAATGAACAATATGGTCATGGTCCCTGCCCTCAAAAAAATCAAGCAAATAAATAAAAGAAATAGATTCTGTGGTAACTGCCACACTGGAAATGATGAGGGTACTGTGATGGTCAGTTAAAACCGATGTGGGAAGTGAGGGGAGACTAGGACCATGTAGACAAGCTTGACTGTTAAATGACATTTCCAGACATACAACCTCAGACAAGCAGAGAGCAAGCAGCCCAGAAGAACTAGCACTGAATGGGAGGTGGAGGAGAAAGGCTTCCCTGAATCTCTGTGGATTAAAATACATCCCATGTAATCCTCAAATGATGCCTTGGGCATATCCGCAGGTTTTATTCAGCCTGCCGAGCAGTCCACACTTCCCTCTTGCTAAGGTAGAGAATCTTAGAATGATACGGTACTGGCCTCAAAATTTCCATGAGGCAAAGAATACACCCTCTGAAGACAGTGTGTAGTATAATCGCTAACAGTGTGGTGTGAACCCAGCTCAGACCTCCTGGGTCTAAATCCCAGCTCAGTCATTTCCCATTGAGTGACCTTGGCCTCAGTTCTTCATCTGTACAACTCTCCTTCAGAGCACAGATAAGGATCACGTTAGCACAGTGCCTGGCATATAGTAAATGCTCAATAAATAGGAGGCAAGATTATCAGTATGATAGCTTAGATTGCTGGAACAACCAGGACCCATTCTAGGTAAATCCTCTCACTTACCAGTAAAGAGAGGAATGAACTTGCCCAAGCTCCCATAGCCACTAAGTGGTGGGTCTGGAACCAGAACCCGAGACATTAGCTCCCAGGTGAGGACACTTTCTATAATAATTTTTTTTTTTTGAGACGGGGTCTCACTCTGTTGCCCAGGCTGGAGTGCAGTAGTGCAATCTTGGCTGACTGTAGCCTCTACTTCCTAGGCTCAAGCAATCCTTCTACCTCAGCCTCCTAAATAACTAGGACTACAGGTGCATACCACTACACCCAACTAATCCTTTTATTTTTTGTAGAGATGGGGTCTCCCTATGTTGCCCAGGCTGGTCTCGAAGTCTTGGGCTCAAGTGATCCTCCCGCCTTGACCTCCCAAAGTGCTAGGATTTACAAGTATGAACCACCACACCCAGCCAAGAAATACTCTTAACACACCATCGCGTTTGAACTTCCCAGTCACCCCAATATCCAGAAGCAGTTCCTTTCTCCTGCATGATCTGCACTCTCTTCCTCATGTCTTTGACTCCGTCTCCCACCAATTTCCTTTATGCTCCCTCCCCAAGCCACACCAGCCTCCTTGCTGCTGTTCAAACGCATCCATTACCCTGCCTCAGAGCCTCGGCCCTTGCTGCTCCCTCTGCCTGGAATGATCTTCTCTCCTATTTTCACTTTATTAAGACCTCCGTTCAGGCCGGGCGCGGTGGCTCACACCTGTAATCCCAGCACTTTGGGAGGCCGAGGCAGGCGGATCATGAGGTCAGGAGATCGAGACCATCCTGGCTAATATGGTGAAACCCTGTCTTTATAAAAATACAAAAAAAATTAGCCGGGCATGGTAGCGGGCGCCTGTAGTCCCAGCTACTCAGGAGGCTGAGGCGGGAGAACGGCCTGAACCTGGGAGGCGGAGCTTGCAGTGAGCCGAGATGGCATCACCGCACTCCAGCCTGGGCAAGGAGCGAGACTCTGTTTCAAAAAAAAAAAAGAAAAAAGACCTCGGTTCAAACCCACTTTATATAAAATAAGATCGCTGGAATGTACTTCAAAATAATTCACAGGAAAGGAGGGGGAAGTGAATAACAAAACAGGATTGGTTCAAATTGGTAATTGTTGAGGTTGGGTGATGGGTAATAGGGGTTCTTTATACTATTTATTTCTTATTTCTGGTTGAAATTTTCCTAAATACCAAAGTTTCTGGCTGGGCTCATACCTGTAATCCCAGAACTTTGGGAGGCCAAAGCTGGAGGATTGCTTGAGGCCAAGAGTTTGAGACCAGCCTGGGCAACATAGTGAGACTCTATCTCTACACAAATTTAAAAGTCAAATGAAGTCTCTTTTAAAAACTCATGCTGTTACAGTATTCTCTATTTCTGCATAAGTTTAAATTTTCCCATAATAAAAATGTTTCAAACTCACCTTGTTATTCTCTCTACTTTCATGTATATGTGAAATCTTCCAAAATAAAAAGTTTTTAAAAAGAAAAAAATCTAGGCCGGGCATGGTGGCTCATGTCTGTAATCCTAGCACTTTGGGAGGCCGAGGCAGGTGGATCACCTGAGGTCAGGAGATCTAGACCAGCCTGACCAATATGGTGAAACCCCGTCTCTACTAAAAATACAAAAATTAGCCAGGCATGGTGGCACATGCCTATAGTCCCAGCTACTCAGGAGGCTGAGGCAGGAGAATCGCTTGAACCCAGGAGGCAGAGGTTGCAGTGAGCTGATCATGCCATTGCACTCTAGCCTGGGCAACAAGAATGAAACTCCGTCTCAAAAAAAGAAAAAGAAACAAATCTTATTAGAGGCCTTCCCTATCCATCCTCATCAGTCTTCCCATCCCCGCCCTTCTCCATGCACACACCACTCTAACCCCTTCCCTTGCCTTTCCTCTTCTTAGCACTTATCACCACCCAACATGTTTATCCGCTTATTTTCCATCTCTACCAACTAAAATATCAGCTGCGTGAAAGCAAGGACCTTCTTTTCTTTCACTGCTAGATGTCTTTCACTGTTATGATTTCACAACAATCATAACATAAATTAATATTTATTGAGAGAATCCCATTTTATAGATTAGGAAACTGAGGTGCAGGCTGATTTAGCAACTTGCTCTAAGTTGCCCACCAAGTCAGTGGTGGGGCCAGAACTTAAATGCTGGTAGAGGCCCCTCTGTCCTCCAGGACCTAAGAGTCTAGTCCTCATTTTTACACGCACACACGTGCAGACACACACACATGCACACGATGTTGCTACCTGGTGGCACATGACCCAGAACCAGGAGAGCCACAAGGAGCAGAAGCAGCTGTGTCATGGCCATGGGGCTCCTGGGGAGGCTGCTGGAGAGAACACAAGAGAGATCTGAGCATGCTGAGCCTCGCTGCTTCCAGTCCAGCCTTTATTGAGCTGCAGATAAAGGCAGTGCTGTGGGCAGCAGGCCTAAGTGGGAGTATGAGGCCATGTAGTCCCCAGGCTCCTTGGGATCTCAGCCAGCTACGTGGGAACTGGTCAGCCACACCCTCCGGAGCCTGTTGAGCTCGGAAGCTGGGGGTAGAATTTCCTGAGGCATTGTCTAGGGTCAGAAACTAGACATCTTCCCCACCTAAGACAGTGGAAAAAACTTTGACTTAAGAGAGACCTAGTTCAATCCCCACATCTCCCCCTAACTGCTGTGAGACATCAGACAAGTCACTTAACCTCTCTGAGCCTCAGGCTGTTGTCTATGAAATGATGACTAGTATCGCTTACAAGGCCAAGTGACCAGCATGTATGCAGGCCTACTCTAAAATGGGAAGAGTAATAGTACCCATGTCATAGACAGTAATAGCTACCTATCTCATTTAGGGGATTAAATGAAGTAATACAGTGGCTCCTATAGTGTGGTTCCCAGACCAGCAAGCAGCAGCAACACCTGGGACTTGTTAGAAATGCCAGTTCTTTAGCCCTACCCCGAACCTACTGAATTCACCTCTCTCTAAGCAGAGGAAGACCACAGGTCACGGAGCAGCCCATGGGTCACAGGTTAGATCACTGGTCACAAGTTAGACCACAGATTCACTAACACTGGTCACAAGTTAGCTCTCTGGTCATTTGTTAGATCACTAGTCACAGATGAGAGTATTGGTGGGTCCTGGCAAACTGTGGCTTAACAAGCCCTCCAGGTGGTTCTAACACACCACCAAAGTTTGAGAACCCCTGAGATAATATTCGTGCAGAGCTTAGAACAGTGTCTGGTACACAGGAATCTAAATTGCATCATGAAAGATGAGTAGGGGAAAAGGTATCCCAGGCAGAAAGAACAGAATGTGCCTAAAAGAGTGGGGCATGAGCCAAGCAAGGGTTTTCCTGGGAGGAGAGGTTGAAATGATTCTGCAGAGAATATGATGGGGCTTGAATGCCAAGTTCAGACTTTTGTATTATAGACAACCAAAAGTTTTTTAGCAAGAGTGTAAGCTGTTCAGATTATAGTTTTAAATAAAGGAACTGAAACCCAAAGAGGGGAGTTGACTTGCCTAAGGTCACACAGCAATTGTGCTGCAGAGATGGAACTAAAAGCCAAGTCACCTCACTCCCAGACAATGAAGGGTGCCGCACCACTCACGGCCCATCTTGCAAGGTAGAAAGGTAAGCTTAGAGGGCCACGCCACGGAAAGAAGCCAGGCACGAGGGGGTTCTGCATCAGCTCCAAGACCTGTGGGGGCTGAGCCAGTCTGTTCAGCTGCTGTGGGAGTTATTCCAAGCTGAACACCTGAATCCCCTCAGCCATGACAATGAGCCCCACCCACAGGTGCAGCCTGGCCTCCATGGCTCCACACACGTACACACCCCAATTTCTCAAGACCTAAAGGGAGGCACCCCAGTCAAAGAGTCTGGATCCTGGCCCCTTGGATAGCCAACATCACCAGTGATCTCTTTCCTCCTCCTCTATACCTGGGAGCATTTATTTTTAAGCCATGAGTGATAGAAACAGTAGACAGAATGGCAGAGACCTCAGGCCCAGGCCCAGCTAAGCCTGTTGGTGAGTGAGTGAATGAATGAATGAATGATGCCAAAATAAGATTTTCAGAATCTTCAGTGCAGACTTTCTGAGCTCTCTCTTCCTCCAAGCCACCTCCCAAAATTAATTCTTCATCCAGAGCAGAGTTTCTTAAAGTGAGGTCCATGAACCGTCTGCATCAGGATCACTTGGGGCGCTTGTTTAAAACCCAGATTCCTGAACCCCTCTCCCAGCACTGTGGAATCCGCCTCTCTTGGAAGGTGGGACCTGAATATTTAGCAAGTTCCCCAAGTGGTTTTTCTGGGGGCTAATGTGTTGGTGCATCCCCTACGCAGATGGAGCTCCAGACCCAGGAATCCAGAGCCCCCATCCTTCCTCTCTCGTCTGCCACCCTCACTCGGTGCATAGGGCTGGCAGAAGCGGGTCAGCTGAGCTCTGCACTTTCAGAAAAGTCACTGAGCGGCCAGGGCCTTAGGGCGGGGACCCCGGGGCTGCCCTAATGGGGCGGGGCTGGATGGGGCGGGGTCGCGGCTCCTCCCCCGGCCCAGGCGGCGAGGGGAGGGGAATTGGCCTGAGGGGCTGCGTGCGGAGGCGGGTGGTACAGCCTGGAGCATCCAGCCGCTGGAGCTGCGAGGGACCCTGGACCCCTCCCACGCCGAGGTAAAGCCCTGCGCTACGCGCGGCCAACTCGCTCAAGTTGGAGCAGAGTTCTCCAGGCGATTGAAGGGGAATTCGGCAGCGTTGGCAGGAGTAGGAGGGCTTTGAAACCGCGTCCCTAGGGTGAGGGTCTTCAGACCTGCGACCCGGAGGGCTGGATAGTCCTGGACAAAGACCCCTTCAACCCCAGGATGGGGGATTCACACCCAGGATGCCGGCTGGGAAAGCTCGGACCCAGACTCCAGGAATGGCACAGCGTTCCCGGGCCCTGTGGTCTGCCCTCCCCGTCCCCTGCCAGGACCCTGTCCTGTCACCTAACCTGGGGCCTGGCCGGCCGCAGCTCCCGTCCCCAAAAGCAGTTAGAGGCCGTAGCGTCAGCCGCTCCTGAATATTTCACACAGGGGGCGGGTCAGACACGCGGTTCCCATGGCACCAGGGCACTCGGGTTACAGTCGGGTTACCCCTCTACCCCCCTCGCCCTTCTGTAGTTCCAACCCACCCTCCTGCCTCTTCTTCCTCAGACCCCGTGAAATTGGGCATCCAAAGTTAAGTAACCCCTACTCTTGCAGTGGGGGAAGACCTGAAACTGCACTCCCAACCCAGAACCTGTGAAAGAGAGCAGTGGGGAAGGGGAGGAGGGGGACAATTTGGATGCCTTTCAGAGCCAGGGCCTCATGTTCTGTGGGAAGGGCAGGTCCGTGTGCACGGAATGGGGAGTGTGCATGTGAGGACATCCCACCTCACTACTGCCCCTCTGCCTGCCTGCCTGTCTGTCATCATCCTTAAGGCGAGGGAATGGCCTCTGGGTGTGTGTGTCTGTGTGTTCACAGCCTGCACACTCACTCCTTCCAGCCGCATCCAGGTTTACGCAGAGCCTGAGGCCAGAAAGCCTAGGGGCTTTCTGCCCCAAGAAGCTGAGGCACCTCCTACTCCCATCTGAACAAGAGGGGGATCTGGAAGAAGCCATCTCAGCAGCTCATCAGGACGCTATAGAAAGAAGCAGCCTAAAGCAATTGACTGACAACCAATTCCCCCTTCTTTCAGAAGGAAGGAAGGAAGAAGCAAAACCCCCTCTACCAAAGATGACACTCAACACCGGACAGGAAGCAAAGACCCCTCTGCACCGGCGAGCCAGCACCCCACTGCCCCTGTCCCCACGGGGCCGCCAGCCTGGCCTCCTGAGCACAGCGCCTTCCACTCAATCCCAGCATCCCCGGCTGGGTCAATCGGCCTCCCTCAACCCTCCCACCCAGAAACCTTCACCTGCCCCAGATGACTGGTCTTCTGAATCCAGCGACTCTGAAGGCTCCTGGGAGGCCCTCTACCGTGTGGTGCTACTTGGAGATCCTGGAGTGGGGAAGACCAGCCTGGCCAGCCTCTTTGCAGGGAAGCAAGAGAGGGACCTCCATGAACAGCTGGGAGGTAGGGGCCATATGGGCTGGGCTGGGATGTGGCCAAAGGAGCGAAAGCCCTGTCACCAGGGGCACAGGGCTGCCAAGAACAGTTGTACAAGTCATGCACTGTTCAACTCTAAGGGGCATCATTCACTTAGACTATGACATGAATGATGCCCCCTTGCCCTCCAAAGTTGTACATGGCACAGCCTGCACACTGGTCAAAGGGAGGGAAATTCTTGAATAGAACAAGAATTTTGCCAATTTCCCATGAACAAGAAGTATATGATTCATTTCCATGTCATATGGGTGGCAATTCTGAATTCTTCTGAATGAAGAAATGGTAGACTTCCACCCAGTTCAGAAACTCCCCTCCCCAACTCCTCTGACTCTCAGATTCTCCCAGTCCCATAGACACCCATCCATGGTCACCATGATCTACAGCAAAACTAAGATCCTTTGCAGAAGGGAGACTCCTAGACCCCAAGTTCTGGGCCCTGGGGTGCTTTATTCCCAAGAACTGCGGTGAGCTAAGAGTGTCAGGGGCCCCAGGGTGGTGGGATACAGGGAAGATAGAAGAGATGAAGGTAGGCCCCTGAACCACTGACCAAAAGGACATAGGGTGAGTAGGGGAAGGGGGTTGATTAAATGCAGAGAAAAGGTAGGGACATCTAGCTAGACTCTTCTCTAGTCTTGACTTCTCTCCCCCAGCCTCAAGAGTGAGAACCCGTATGTGTTACAGATAGGGAGACTGAGGTCAAGAGAGGATAACATGACCTGCCTGAAGCACGCGCTAAGTCAGACAGAGCAGGCCTGGGAGAATTCCTAGCCCAGCTTTAACCCCTCCACCCCACCTTCATTCAATCAATCAAATCTTTCTGGCACTTACTATGCGCCAGGTACTATGGCACCTGGGGAGACATGGGTTCCTACCAGGAGAGACAGGCATCAAACAAGTGTGATAAGCGCTTCTGAGGACAAGTGGAGGGGGTGATGTGACCAGAAATGGGGGGTAGCGAACACCACACTCTCTCAGGCTTGCCCCTCCTCCCTGAGATCCAGCTCTTCCCTCGGTTGCAGAAGATGTATATGAGAGGACCCTCACGGTGGATGGAGAAGACACCACGCTGGTGGTCGTGGACACCTGGGAGGCCGAGAAACTGGTATGGCACTGCAAGCAGAATTTGGGGCGAGGGGTGCTGAGCCTAATATTAGACTCTTTCCTGTCCCGTCCTGGGACACTACAGATCAGGTGTGAGCAAGAGCCATCCTCAGCACCCTCCCCCAAAACCCACAGCTCCTAAGCAGTCTTTCCAATCCCAAACAGAAGACCCTTATGACCCTGACCCCTTTTCTCACTCCACAATCCCCTCCTACCAGCCATCTCAGAATGTGCTTCTCCACCTGCAGATCTCCCCATCATTATTTCCATCCTCGTCCCACCCCTCCCACCCACATCGTGCAGAAGGAACGCTGGATTTGGCCCCAAAATGCCCCTTTCTTTTTCTTACTAAATTTTTTTCTTACTAAATTTGGCCCCAAAATGCCCCTTTCTTTTTCTTACTAGTTATGTAGTTTTGTGCAATTGACTTAACCACTCCAAGCTTCAGTTTTCTCATCCGATAAATGGGTTAACCATTCCTGCTTTCCTCATCAGCTGGTTTTTTAAAGTTCTTATGCAATTTCAGAGGTAAGCCCAGTTTAAAGCATGAAAAACTGCTGAATAGGGGTGAAGAATTGTAAATGATAACTCTTAGTAATTATGACTTGGTAGGTAGAGAAAAAGGAAACCAGAGCAGGAAGAGAGCAGCAGGCAGGAACATGTCCCTATTATGATTTTATCTTGTTTGTGTTTTCTTTTCTTTTGCTACGTGGGTAATACATAATTTCATTGTAGAACTTTGAGGAAAGTTGTAGAACTTTGAGGAAAAACATCAAAGCAAAGAGAAGGATCTAAAATCACCTGGGATCCCATCTCTCTAAGGGATAGGCTGCTCCCCTAAAACTGAGGGAGGCCCTGCCCTCAGGGTGGGGCTTAGGAGGACACTGGTGGGTGATTGACAATGGTTGACAGCTCTCCTTCTAACAAGCATAAAAGGAAACCCGGGGCCAAATGAGCATAATAATGATGACGACTCTTATAACAGTACCTGACATTTATGGAGTGCCAGCTTCCAAAGTGTCAGCCCCTGTGTTAACCACTAGACATATTCTATGAATTCAATCAAAACAAAAACTGGGCCTGGTGCAGTGGCTCAGGACTGTAATCCCAGCACTTTGGGAGGCAGAGACAGGTGAATCACCTGAGGTTAGTAATTGGAGACCAGCCTGGCCAACATGGCAAAACCCCACCTCTACTAAAAATACAAAAATTGGCCAGGTGTGGTGGCATGGGCCTGTAGTCCCAGCTACTTGGGAGGCTGAGGCAGGAGAATCACTTGAACCCGGGAGGTGGAGATTGCAGTGAGCTGAGATCACACCACTGCACTCCAGCCTGGACGACAGAGCAACGTTCTGTCTCAAAAACTAAATGGTGAGTCTTCTGATTCCCATTCTACTGATGAGGAAACCAAAGACCAGAGCGGTTAAATAATAATAATAATGTGTCCAAAGCTCTCAAATAGCAAGTGAGATTCAAACCCAGATCTACAAAATCTTTGTAGATCTTATTCTTTTTTTTTTTAGACGGAGTTTCACTCTTGTTGCCCAGGCTGGAGTGCAGTGGCGCCATCTCAGCTCACTGCAACCTCCGCTTCCCAGGTTCAAGCAATTCTCCTGTTTCAGCCTCCCGAGTAGTTAGAATTACAGGTGCCTATCACCACACCCGCTAATTTTTGTATTTTTAGTAGAGACAGGGTTTCATCACGTTGGTCAGAATGGTCTTGAACTCCTGACCTCAGGTGATCCACCCACCTTGGCCTCCCAAAGTGCTGGGATTACAGGCGTGAGCCACCATGGCCGGCCAAGGCTGTATTCTTATGCATTAGGACTGCATAAGAGTCCTTGTCTTATGACTTTCCTCCCCCTCAAGAGCATCACCTTCTGAACCTTCAGCTGAGGTTTCAGTTATTCGCTCATTCATTCATTCAGAAATACTTGCTGGGTGTCTATCATGGACCAGGACCTTGGAGACACAGAGATGAATAAGGCAGACATGCCCCCTGGCCTCGTGGACCTCACAGGCTAGTGAGAGGGTCTACTTTTCAGATGCAGCTGAGGATACTATGGGGCAGTGTCCAGTGAGTTAAGATGGGTGATCAGACTGGGAGTCTCACTCAGGAAACAGGGGAGAAAGGATTCTAGACTAGAAGGCAGGAACTGGAACCCCACACCCAGCTTGAGTCAGACAGATGTGGGTTCTCAACCTTGAGTATGGACGGGTTTCTTCCTCTGGGTCTTAGTTTTCCCCATCTCTAGAATGAGAAAGTGAGTCTTGACCATTCATTCATTCATTGCACAAATATTTTTGGAGGATTTGCTGTGTGTCAAGATCACAAAAGCCAGTTGGTGCATGGATTTGTGAGTATGAACTCATTCGGAGTGTGATTAAAAATATAGATTCTTAGCTGGGCACGGTGGCTCACGCTTGTAATCCCAACACTTTGGGAGGCTGAGGTGGGCAGATCACCTGAGGTCAGGAGTTCAAGACCAGCCTGGCTAAGGTGGTGAAACCGTCTCTACTAAAAATACAAAAATAGCTGGGTGTGGTGGCGGGCACCTATAGTCTCAGCTACTCCGGAGGCTGAGGTAGAAGAATAGCTTGAACCTGGGTGGTGGAGGTTGCAGTGAGCCGAGATCATGACACTGCACTCCAGCCTAGATGACAGGGTGAGACTCCATCTCAAAGAAAAGAAGAAAAAGAAAAAGAAAAAAAAGAATAAGAAGCTCTAAAATTGGGGCTCTAGTATCTATCTATCTATCTATCTATCTATCTTTTTTGAGAGGGAGTCTCGCTCTGTTGCCCAGGCTGAGGATGAGGGCCAGGGTGAGGCCTGATAATTTGATTTTTATTTATTTATTTATTTATTTTTTGAGACAGAGTCTTGCTCTTGTTGCCTAGGCTGGAGTGCAGTGGCATGATCTCTGCTCACCCCAACCTCCGCCTCCCAGTTTCAAGTGATTCTCCTGCCTCAGCCTCCTGAGTAGCTGGGATTACAGGCATGAACCACCACACCTGGCTAATTTTATATTTTTAGTAGAGATGGGGTTTCTCCATGTTGGTCAGGCAGGTCTCAAACTCCCTCCCTCAGGTGATCCGCCCGCCTCGGCCTCCCAGAGTGCTGGGATTACAGGCATGAGCCACCGCCCCCAGCCGATAATTTGATTTTTAATACACTCCAAGTGGCCTGATGGTCAGCCAGCCTGGTACACTAAGGTCCTAAGACCCACCCAATTCTGTCAGATTCAGCCTCTCTGATATCAGAGTACCATGTAGTGCACAAATGGAAAGGATGGATACTTATTTCGATAATGCTGCTACTGCTTGGACCCTCTTTGAGACCTCTCTTCACAGTCACTGACCAGGGAAACTGGTTCAGTTTCCTAATTTTACTGTTTGGAAAATAAAAGGCCAGAAAAGAGGAGAAAATTTTCTCAAGGTCTCTACCAAAAACACAAAAATTAGCCAGGCATGGTGGCAGGCGCCTGTCATCCCAGCTACTCAGGAAGCCCAGGCAGGAGAATCACTTGAACCCAGGAGGTGGAGGTTGCAGTGAGCCGAGATCATGTCACTGCACTCCAGCCTGGGAGACAGAGTGGGACTCCAGCTCAAAAAAAAGAAAAATGAAAGAAAATTTCTGGCTTCTTCACTACCTCACAACCACACTCAGTCCTTCTCACTTCAGGCCTTAGCTCTGACTGTTCCTTTTGTCTGGAATCTCTTCTCTCCTGCTTGGCCTGCCCCTCCTTCCTAACCCCATTCGCCAGTCCCCTGTGAAGCCCTTGCACACTCTTCCAGGTGGGGTTGTTCTGGCCTCCCCACACCACTCCTCCAGCCACTTGCACATGCCTCTTACTGGTACTTTCACACTACACTATAACTCCCCATTTCCATAAGCTCTCTTCCAGACCATGAGCTTTTGGAGGGCAGAAACTGTGTCTTATTCAACGCTTATAAAGTTACTACCCAAGTAGTCCAGTCTTGAAGGGCTGCCCCTAACAAAAGATCACCATCCGAAATATCAAAAGCACTGCAGTTCTTTCTTTTTCTTGGTCAAACAACTTGAAAGGAAGCCACTTCTTAAAGTGTCCCTTGCCCCTCTCATCCCCTTGTGAACTTACACTTTACAGTTGCTCCTTCACCTCTGTCTTCAAAACTGTCCTGAAAAATGCCTTCCCTCTGAAGTCAGCCTCCTGTCCTCACTTCTCTCTCTCTTCCTTTTTTCTCTTCATTCTGGATTTCACCAGGCATAAAGAACCCTCTGGCAAGGCTAAACCCTCCTCAGAAACAAGACAAAAGAGCTAAACAGGTCAAGGCAGAACCCTCTTTAGCAGGAAGAGGAACCAAGTCAATTTGCCTCCAGTACCCAGCCTGCAAAAGTGTCAGTGAGTGAGAGAATTATGTGAGGGAGTGTCATTAGCCTAAATTTTCAAGCAGAGAAACTGAGGCTCAGAAAGGATCACCGATTTTCCTAAAGTGACACAGGGAACTATGGCAGAATTTGTCCCCCACACCTGTCCAAACTATAAACCTCAGCCCCATCCCAACCATTAGACCATCCCAGCTCTACCTTCCTCAGCCAGGGCCTAGATACCCTCTGAGGATGGGCCTTGGGTCCCTCTCCTGCAGGATAAAAGATGGAGCCAGGAGTCATGCCTGCAGGGGGGCAGTGCCTATGTCATCGTATACTCCATCGCAGACCGAGGCAGCTTTGAGAGTGCCTCTGAGCTCCGCATCCAGCTGCGGCGCACACATCAGGCAGACCATGTGCCCATCATCCTCGTGGGCAACAAGGCGGACTTGGCCCGCTGCCGAGAAGTCTCTGTGGAAGGTGAGCCCTCCATCCCACCCCCTCCTCTTCCCCTGGGCCCCGCTGTCATGGCTGCTTCTCCAGCGCTCTTCATCTCAGTGACTGTCCCTGCCAAGCTGCCCCTACCCTGCAGCCACTTGCCTAAGCCTGAAAGCTAGGAACCATTCTTGTCTCCCACTCACCACCCCCAAACCAGTCCCCAAGTCCTGTCAGGCCACCTCCGTTAATCCCACATTCCCTTCCCTCTCTGCCTACAGTCTCTGTGCCATCCTGGCATCTCCGCCTTCTCCAGTCCTCCCACTTCTCAATTATTCCTCCTTGCCAGCTGCCAGAATTTTCCAAGACCAGAGCTGAATTTGCACTTCTTAAAAATTCGTGTATGTGGTGGGGCATGGTGGCTCACAACTATAATCCTAGAACTTTGGGAGGCCAAGGCGGGAGGACTTACTTGAGCCCAGGAGTTTGAGACTAGCTTTGGCAACACAGCAAGACCCTCTCTCTACAAAAAATAAAAAATAATTTTAACTCTTTTTTTAAAAAAAATTCTGGCCAGGCCCAGTGGCTAACGCCTATAATCCCAGCACTTTGGAAGACTGAGGCAAGTGGATCACTTGAGGTCAGGAGTTCAAGACCAACCTGGCCAACATGGTGAAACCCCATCTTTACTAAAAATACAAAATTTAGCCAGGCATAGTGGTGCACACCAGTAATCCCAGCTACTTGGGCAGCTAATGCATGAGAATTGCTTAAACCCAGGAGGCTGAGGTTGCAGTGAGCCAAGACCACGCCACTGTACTCCAGCCTGGGTGACGGAATGAGACTCTGTCTCAAAAAAATAATAATAGTAATTTCCTCTGTGGCTCCCCTAGCCCCTTAATCAGAGACACTTTATCCACCAGTATGATAGGCCCAGTGCCTACAGGCCTTTCAAGGGCTTACATTTGAGAACTGAAAAGAACCATTACTGGCTCCAAAATATAGTGAAAAAAATTAGAAATTTAAATTTCACAAAGCTTTAATTGTCTGTAAAACATATTTTGTCAGCAAGCAACTACAAACTAAAACTTTAAATGTCATATATGGATTGTATTTACAATGGGATGGGGAATATTTTAATAAGTTTGACATATCAGATGGGGCCCATAACAATTTTTAAATGGTCTTACTCACAGAGTAAAATCTAAAAAATATGTAAACTGAGACCTAGAAAGGAAAAGTCAGTTTCACAGTCACCAGCCCCTGAAGACTAGAACTCGGGCCCAGTGGCATCCTGGAGGTGGAAGACCGTAAGCTTTGTGAACAGACATCCAAAAAAAAAAAAAAACTGCAACATAAGCCCCAGGAGATTTTGTTAAAGCACAGATTTCCAGACCTACAGAATCAGAAACTCTGAGGGTGGGTCCAGGAATCTGCATTTTAACAAGCTCCTCCAGGTAATTCCGATCCACAGCAAATTAGACCCTTTACCTGGCATTCAACGTGACCCCTCCCTGGCCCCAGCCTCTCTGTCTTCCCTCAAAGACCAGTCTGATTTATCTGAGTCCCCAGACAGCAACACGAGGTATGGGCACAGGAAAAATTTCTTCCAATCAAGACTGAACACATCTTTTCCTACCTTTTTCTCCGCCTTCCGGTTATGGCTCCACCCCTGCTCGTCGGGCCCCGCCCCCTCAGAGGGCCGCGCCTGCGCTGTGGTGTTCGACTGTAAATTCATCGAGACCTCCGCCACGCTGCAGCACAATGTGGCTGAGCTCTTCGAGGGCGTGGTGCGCCAACTGCGCTTGCGCCGCCGGGACAGTGCGGCCGAGGAGCCCCCAGCACCCCGACGGCCGACCAGCCTAGCCCAGCGCGCTCGTCGCTTCCTAGCACGTCTGACAGCCCGCAGCGCACGCCGCCGGGCACTCAAGGCCCGCTCCAAGTCCTGCCACAATCTGGCGGTGCTCTGAAGCCTCCCGCCCTTCTGAGAGTTGGCGGGTCGCTGAGTTGCCTTATGGGTTCCACGGACGCCACTGCGGGACAAAGGCGCCGTTACCTGGAGTCTGCATCATGTGTCTTGCTTGCCTGCTGCCCTGATGGCCTGAGCATCCCCCAGATCCAAGCCTGGGGGACCCCGGGAAAGCGATGAACAGACAGACGACGGGGCCGAAGCCCCAAGCTGGGCACAAAGTAGTTTTTTACGTGGTGGGTGTCTTTTTGTAAAAAATCTTCCTTGTCCCTGGGCTCTGGCCAACCCTCAGAAACCCTCACAATAAACCAGACCAGAAGGATGTCCCGTCTGAATGCCCAGACATCTCTGTCTGGGCTCTTCCAGGCGTCTCCACCTACTGCCCTCCCATCTACACTTGACTGTAGACTGACTGGTTTAGCCTGCCGGCTGGGCGTCAGGGCCAATTAATAAAGTACTTGGACCAATTTTGTGCTCAGGCCCTTCTCCCGACAGTGGATCATAACCACAGTTTCGTGACCAGCTACTTTCTCATTAACCCATTTTTTACGTTCTATATTCACGTGTCTGGAAGGACCTCAGTACTCATCCTGGCAATAGAATTGCTGGCGTTTGTTGGGAGCTGTGTACTAAGCTGTCGCAACAATTAATCCTCCCAACACCTGGGAGAAGGGTGTTACGATTAACGTCATTTTGCTCATTAGTAAACTGAGGCACAGGACACCGAAGGCTCACCGAAGATCATACAGCTGCTATATGCGAAGTTGCCAGGATTCCAGCCCAGGCTTGTCAGACTCTAGTGACCAACATATCCATTGTCCTCTTTAAAGATGATACAAAACCCTATAGAATCTTGGGAAAATGAATTTAAAAATGTAATTTCACATCCAATTTAAACGAGGTTGGGGCAGGAACTCTATGAAACTCAATCCATTAATCCCCGGGATGGACCCCAGTTTAATCCGACTCACTCTTTTCCCGAAGGCAGAAACAAGCCTAGAGAGGGGAGGTGAGCATGCCAGAGTCGCCCAGCCAGGGAAGACTACACCCCAGGGCCCAGCCTCCTCCTGGGTCTCACTTTGGCTGTGCGGGAGGAAGGAGGTGGTGAGGCATCCAGCCTGGCTGGGGTGAGGGCTGGGTGTTGGGGATCAGGTCAGGAGTTTCCAGCCCGAAAGGAAGGGGTGTCACGGCTTTGAGAAGAAAACAAGACGCAAACCGTTATGACCATCATGTCCCTGACGCCGGACATCCCTTCTCCCAACTAGCCCAGACGCCAGTCCCGGGGTAAACGGTGCAGAGAAAGACGGCAGGACCCGCCAGCCAGCCAGCCACGTCCTCCAGCCGCGACTCCCCGCACCCCAGCCTTCCAACGGGGACGGATGGCACTCAATCCCACACCCCAACCCCAGCCTGGGGAAGGGAAGAGAAGGAAGGTCTTCCCCCACCCCAAGCTGTCTCCGGCCTGCGGTCAGGGGGAGGGGCTCTCGCTGTGGAAAGTTGGCAGAGGCAGCCGGCAGCAGCCGGGAGAGTGGAAAAAATGATATCAAACCCGGAAAAATGCAGGCCGGATGGAGGGCCGGAGTGGGCCCTGGGAGGTGAGAGGGCGGGAGGGAAGAGGAGAGGGGGAAGAGCTGAGAAAAGAAGAGGGGCGCGGGAGAGAGTGCAGGAGCTGGCTTTAGAAAACTGAGTACGATCGCCCTCATCCCCTCCTTTCTTCATCTACAAATATTTATTGAGGGCCTACTAAGTGCCGGGCACAGTGCCAGGCTCCGGGGAGATGTGGCGAACAGAAAGAGGGAGCTCACTGCTCAGTAGCTCACAGTAGGGTGGGCTGGCAGACTAGAAAACAAATCAGCAAATAAAAGAATCACAAACTGATAAGGAGCTGAAAATTAGAGTAGTCAGGGAAGAACCTGAAGATAATCCAGTCCAATCCCCCAGCCTCAGATGGGAAAACTGAGGGCCAGAGAGAGAGAGAGAGCTTACCCCAGGCCACTCAGAATGTGGAAGAAATACTTGAGAACGGGATAGGGGAGGAAAGGGGGAGGGAAGAAAGAACTGGTGCAGATCAAGATAGGGAGGTGGGAGGTGTTGAGGGAAGGAAAGTTATGCAGCCAGCACAGCAAGAGGGCAGGGTGATTGAAGACATTGCCCTGAACCAGGGGGTGTGCGTTCAAACCTTGCTCCCCTCCATCTCTCTGTGCCTTAGTTTCTCCATCTATAAAACGGAATTCATGACAATTCTTTCATTTAGGATCGATGTGAGGATTAAATGATTCAAGTTGTGTAAAATGCTTTAGACACTTTCTGTGTCTAAGAAGATTCAATAAATGTGGGCTCCCGCTAGCATATCTTTTTTTTTTTTTTCTTTTTTTAAACAGGGTCTCACTCTGTCTGTTGCCCAGGCTGGAATGCAGTGGTGCGATCACAGCTCGCTGCAGCCTCCACCTCCCAGGCTCAAGCCATCTTCCCACCTCAGCCCCCCAAGTAGCTGGGACTACAGGCACATGCCATTATGCCCAGCTAATTTTTTCTTTTTTTTTTTTTTTTTTTTTTAGAGGAGACAAAGTTTTGCTGTGTTGCCCATGATGGTCTCAAATTCCTGAGCTCAAGAGATCCTCCCACCTCAACATCCCAAGGTGCTGAGATTTCAGGCATGAGCCACTGGGTCCCACTCTGCTATCCTATTTTAAGGCCTTGCAGAAACCAGGATATGTTATGGGTAAGATATTCTGAGACTGTGAAGACCTGCTTATGAGTCTTTGCCTGGCATATGTGTTCACATGTTTTTGTCTGTCTGCCCCACAGGAATGAAAGCTCCTTGAGGGAAGGGCCCTCAGTGCTGCTCTGACCCCAGCACCTACAACAGTGCCTGGCTCATAGTAGGTGCTCAGTAAATATCTGTTGAATGGATTAATTCATTATCCATTAATAGATACCCATCAATTCATTATCCATTACCTGTAAAGTTGCCCTTCCAATCCTGTCCTCTCTGATTCTAGGTGTCTGTGAATAAGGAATGGCTGGGAAAGCATGTGAGAAAACCACACTCTCCCTCAGCCTATTATAGTTTAAAAAGTACTTTCTTGTCCATAAAAACAAAACAAAAATAAATAAATAAATAACTTCGTTTTAACTCTCTGTGTTAGTGTTGGGCCCCATGCTACATGCTGGGTACACGTTTTCTCACGTGCTCACCACCACAACCCTCTACTTAATAGGTACTGTTTAATACATGAGGACACAGAGGCCAGGAGAACCCAAGAATCTCTGCAAGGCTACACAGCAAGAAAAGGCCAGATCAGTGGTCGAGAGGCAGGCAGGAATTGCCATCCTAGTTGTACAATTAGAGAAACCGAGACTCGGAGAAAGAAGATGAGTTGTCCAAGCCCAAAGTCATGTAATAAACAGCAAGCAGTTACATCACTCTTACTATATACCAGGTGCTGTCCTAAGTGTTTTTCATACATTAATCATTAAATCCTGAAAACTGATCATATTATCACCACCCCAGTTTTCAGATGGAGAAACTTGTAGCACAGAGTTCAGTACCCCACCAAGATTGCACAGTTAGCAAGTAGCAGAACCAGAATTCAAACCAGGGAGGTCTAGCTCACCCCGTTAAGGGGTGGTCTGTGTTACACCATTTGTTTGTACAGCAAGCCTGGAACAGGCTGGTATAAGAAGGTAGGTGTCTTTGTCTCCAGCCCTGCTGCCTGCGCTAGGGGCAAGACAGAGAACAAAAGCAGATTGACAGTATCCTCAGCTGCCAGCTGGGACTTTCCACCTTGAAGGGAGGATACTGTTATGGAAAAAATGATAAAGCTCTGGGAAGATGGATGTCTCCCCAGGGGCCGCCAAGCCTCCTCAGAGTCCCTCCCCTTGCTGTGGGGAGGGCCACAAACTGTGCTGGCCTGGTCCAGATGAGACAAAGGCCACCTGGATCCCAAGACACCCAGCCAGGCTGCTCAAATACTGAGGATCATTGGCCTTGGTGGAAAGTTCCAATTTCTCATCCCAGGAATGAAGCTTCTGCTCAGGGACCCCCGAGGAATCAGGTTCGGGCTGGAGCTCCCTGTCCTTGAAGATGGGAAATATACATCTCATAGGGCCCGCTCCCTCCTTTCTTCATTCAGCAAACATGGACAAGGATGTGGGCTCTGAAGGAAGGTAGAGAATGTAGAGAGGATCACAGCTGGTGGGTACAGGAACTTCCAAGTCCCTGCCCTGGCCACGAAGGGAAAGGGAGGGTAAAAGAGGGGTAGAAGTAGTGAAAAAATCACCTACAACTGCTTTGTAACGGCTAAGAATCCCTCAGGTCTGTCATGACCATATGACCTTAGGCAAATCAAAATATACAGAGTGAAGGGGTTAGCATAGAATTCTCTATGTAATTGTCTCTGTCTCCAGAATATTTAAATATTGTAGTTCAACAGCTTGAAAAAATATACAAGTTCAGTTTCAATTTGAGCACTGTTCCCTTCTGTTCAGTTCAGGGTTCAGTTAAAAATAATACGAATGATGGGATGGGAGCTCTGGGTGCAGCAATGCATGTGGTTTTACCCAGTTCCATATGGTTCAAGTTCAGGGCTAGGGTGTGTGAATATGTGCGTGTGTGCGTTGTGGCTTACATTCCCATGCATTGTGGATGTGACCATTTATTGGTGGAAAAGCATAGGCTTTGGAACTAGAAGAACCCTGTGTTTAATCCCACCTCAAGCACTTGATCTCTTTGTGAGCTGGGTTCTTCTTTCCTTCATTTTGAAATGAGAAGTGATAATTCTTATCCCATAGGATTAAATGAGATTTTTAGTACTTAAGAAAGAACCACTATATGCCATTGGTAATGTACTTCCCCTCTCTAGGCCTCAGTTTTCTCATCGGGAAAGTGGGGATATTAATAGTATTTCTTGGCCAGGCACAGTGGCTCATGCTTGTAATCCCAGCACTTTGGGAGGCCGAGGTGGGCGGATCACCTGAGGTCAGGAGTTCAAGACCAGCCTGGCCAACATGTTGAAACTCCATCTCCCCATTAAAAAAAAAAAAAAAAATTGGGCCAGGTGCGGTGGCTCACACCTGTAATTCCAACACTTTGGGAGGCGGAGGTGGGTGGATCACGAGGTCAAGAGATCGAGACCATCCTGGCTAATATGGTGAAACCCTGTCTCTACCAAAAATACAAAAAATTAGCCGGGCGTGGTGGCGGGTGCCTGTAGTCCCAGCTACTTGGGAGGCTGAGGCAGGAGAATGGTGTGAACCTGGGAGGCGGAGCTTGCCGTGAGCTGAGATCACGCCACTGCACTACAGCCTGGGCAACAGAGCGAGACTCCATCTCAAAAAAAAAAAAAAAAAATTAGCTGGGCATGGTGGCATGTGCCTGTGGTCCCAGCTGCTCAGGAGGCTGAGGCAGGAGAATCACTTGAATTCCGGAGGCAGAGGTTGCAGTGGACCAAGATCATGTCCCTGCACTCCAGCCTGGGCGACAGACCAAGACTCTATCTCAAAAAAAAAAAAAAAAAGTATTTCTCACTAAGGGTCGATGTGAGAATTCGATCAGGTTGGCTATTTCTTAGCATGATGCTTTGCACACGGTAAACACCCAATAAATTGTAATGCATTTCCATGCATTACTTTATACTTTTTCCCACATATGTAGTTTGCTAAGGCAAAGTATTGGATGCTTTTAAACATCATACTATACGTATCCTTCAGCTTTATTATTTTTCACATTCAACATTATATTTATGAGATTCCTTGTGTTGAAATCTGTAACTGTAACTATCGTTTTCATCACTGCACAGTATTCCATTGTATGAACATATAAGATTTATTTATCTTTTCTTCCTGTTGATGGACTTTTTTTCTGCTATAAACAATGCACTATGAACATTGATGTGCCTCTTTGAGCACATATATGAGAGTTTCTCTTTCCATCTTTCCACTCTGCCATCTTCTGGGTCTCAGCTTGCCCTGGGGTAGCTACCCTTAGGGTCCCAATATGGCCACCCCAGTTTCAGACATCAAACATGGACATGACCAAGTCCAGGCAAAGCAAAAAGGTTGTTTCTTCCTCAGCACATCCCTTTCATCAGCAAGGAAATTCTTCCAGAGCCCTCTAGCAAATATCCTTCATTTCTCACTGGCCAGAATCTGGTTACATGGCCACGTTCAAACTAATCAGTGGCTTAGGTTAATCAGGGTTTGCATAAAGTACAACATGGGCACACCAAGAAGAAAAGCTAGAGCTGGGTTAACACTCCAGGTGCTCTAGTCAGGCAGTCAAGGGTGCATGCTCTTAGTTTTTCCAGTCTTACAAAACAGTCCAGAGTGTGACCATTCCAAATCCAGTCCACTTCAGGGTCTGCCCAACTCTGTGAATGAGGATAGGTGCCTTTTCACAGAATTGTCTGGAATGAAACTTTGGGAGGCCAAAGTGGGCGGATCGCCTGAGGTCATGAGTTCAAGACCAGCCTGGCCAACATGGTGAAACCCTGTCTCTACTAAAAATACAAAAAAAAAACAAAAAACAAAAAAATGCCAGACATGGTGGCGTGCGCCTGTAATCCCAGCTACTTGGGAGGCTGAGGCAGGAGAATCCCTTGAACCAAGGAGGCAGAGGTTGCAATGAGCCAAGATTGCAGCACTGCACTCTAGCCTGAGCAACAGAGCAAGACAATGTTTCAAAAAAAAAAAGATTGGAAAGCAATTTTTGAGTCTTACACACACACACACACACACACACACACACATGCATACATATTAATTCCAAAACTGAAACCAGGATTCACTAACTCAAATGCTCACAGAGTCAGATTGATAATATAAGTTAGTGAAGTTGACTGGGTAGAAGACATTAGGGAGCATCAAGGTCTGTAGCAAACTGGAATCAGCTGCCTTGCCTAAAGGGAGGATAGGAACTAAGCTGCCTGTGACTGCTGTTAGAATGTGAATCCAGGCCGGGCACGGTGGCTCAAGCCTGTAATCCCAGCACTTTGGGAGGCTGAGGTGGGTGGATCACGAGGTCAAGAGATCGAGACCATCCTGGCTAACATGGTGAAACCCCGTCTCTACTAAAAATACAAAAAATTAGCCGGGCGTGGTGGCAGGCGCCTGTAGTCCCAGCTACTCGGAGGCTGAGGTGGGAGAATGGCGTGAACCTGGGAGGCGGAGCTTGCAGTGAGCCGAGATTGCACCACTGCACTCCAGCCTGGGCGACACAGCGAGACTCCATCTCAAAAAAAAAAAAAAAAAGAATATGAATCCAGTGTTGCCAGATACCACATGTCAGTTTTTCTAAGAAAGGCAGAAAGCCTTTATGTGAAATATCCCAATCCTTTTGTCTTGAGACAGGGTCTCACTCTGTTGCCCAGGCTAGAGTGCAGTGGTGTGATCACAGCTCACTGCAGCCTCAACCTCCCAGGCTCAGGGGATCTGCCTGCCTCAGCCTCCCAAGTAGCTGGGCCACAGGCATGCACCACCAGGCCCAGCTAATTTTTTTTTTCTTTTTTTTTTTTGTACAGAGTTGCTCAGGCTGGCTTCAAACTCCTGGACTCAAATGATCCTCCTGTCTTGGCTTCCCAAAGTGCTGAGATTACAAGCGTGAGCCTCTTCACCCAGCCCTAATTCTTTCTTTCTTCCTTTTTTTTTTTTTTTTTAGAGACAGAGATTCGCTCTTGTTGCCCAGGCTGGAGTGCAATGGTGCGATCTCTGCTCACTGCAACCTCTACCTCCCAGATTCAAGCAATTTTCCTACCTCAGCCTCCCGAGTAGCTGGGACTACAGGCGTGCACCACCACACCCAGCTAATTTTTTGTATTTTTATTAGAGATGGGATTTCTTCATGTTGGTCAGGCTGGTCTCGAATTCCCAACCTCAGGTGATCCGCCCGCCTCGGCCTCCCAAAGTGCTGAGATTACGGGCATAAGCCACTGTACTTGGCCACCCAGCCCTAATTCTTAAATAATTATTGCTAATTGTCATTTTGTGTTTTGTTTGTTTGTCTGTTTGTTTTTTTGAGACGGAGTCTAACTCTGTTGCCCAGGCTGGAGTACGGTGGCACGATCTTGGCTCACTGCAACCTCTGCCCCCCAGATTTAATCGATTCTCCTGCCTCAGCCTCCTGAGTAGTTGGGATTACAGATGCCTGCCACTGTGCCCTGCTAATTTTTTTTTTTTTTTTTTTTAGTAGAGATGGGGTTTCACCATCTTGGCCAGGCTGGTCTTGAACTCCTGACCTTGTGATCCACCCGCCTTGGCCTCCCAAAGTGCTGGGATTACAAGCATGAGCTACCGTGCCTGGCCTAATTGTGATTTTTTTTTAAACCCTGGTGCCTGGGCACAGTGTTTCACACCTATAATCCCAACACTTTGGGAGGCCGACGTGGGTGGGTCATTTGAGGTCAGGAGTTCGATACCAGCCTGGCCAACATGGTGAAACCCCATCTCTACTAAAAATACAAAAATTAACCAGGCGTGGTGGTGTGCACCTGTGGTCCCAGCTACTCAGGAGATTGAGGCAGGAGAATCACTTGAACCCGGAAGGCAGAGGCTGCACTGAGCCGAGATTGCGCCACTGCACTCCAGCCTGTGCAACAGAGCAAGACTCTGTCAAATAAATAACTAAAACCCTGGCAGAACAAGCAAAACATGTCTACTAACCAAATTCTGACCAGAGGTTAGCAGTTTATAACCTCTGGTCTAAATCCAAATAGTGATAAAGAAATGTACTCTTAGCCATCCCCTAGTCCGCAAGGTCACCGCTAGCTCCATGCAGTTAGTACATAATTATAAAGAACAGCTTGGGCCGGGCACGGGTGCTCACTCCTATAATCTCAACACTTTGGGAGGCTGAGGCAGGTGGATCACGAGGTCAGGAGTTCGAGACTAGCCTGGCCAGCATGGTGAAACTCCATCTCTACAAAAAATACAAAAAATTAGCCAGGCATGGTGGCAGGCACCTGTAATCCCAGCTACTAGGGAAGCTGAGGCAGGAGAATTGCTTGAACCCGGGAGGCGGAGGTTGCAGTGAGCCGAGATTGTGCCACTGTACTCCAGCCTGGGCAACAGAGCAAGACTCTCTTAAAAAAAAAAAAAAAAAAAAGGGCCGGGCGCGGTGGCTCAAGCCTGTAATCCCAGCACTTTGGGAGGCCGAGACGGGTGGATCACAAGGTCAGGAGATCGAGACCATCCTGGCTAACCCGGTGAAACCCCGTCTCTACTAAAAAATACAAAAAACTAGCCGGGCGAGGTGGCGGGCGCCTGTAGTCCCAGCTACTTGGGAGGCTGAGGCAGGAGAATGGCGTGAACCCGGGAGGCGGAGCTTGCAGTGAGCTGAGATCTGGCCACTGCACTCCAGCCTGGGTGACAGAGCGAGACCCCGTCTCAAAAAAAAAAAAAAAAAAAAAAAAAAGAAGAAGAAGAAGAAGAACAGCTTGGGCCAGGTACAGTGGCTCTTGTCTGTGATCCCTTTACTTTGAGAGGCCAATACCAGTGAATCTCTTGAGCCCGGGAATTCAAGAGCAGCCTGGGCAGCATGGTGAAACCCTATCACTACAAAAATTACAAGAATTAGCCAGGTGTGGTGGCCACACCTGTAGTTCCAGCGACTTGGGAGGCTGAGGCGGGAGGATCCCCTGAGCCCTCGAGCTCAAGGCTGCAGTGAGCCGTGATCGCACCACTGCACTCCAGCCTGGGCAACAGAGGAAGACCCTGTCTCCAAAAAAAATAAAATAAAATAAAAGGGAAAAGTTCAGAAATAGGTTTTATTTTTATCAAGGAGGAAATTGTTCTACCAGAAGTTTTCCTTTGCCTCTTGCTACCCCAAACAAGATGGCTTCTATGAATGAGGGAGAAGTGGGTGAAGGATGTAAGACAGACAACTTTGGTATTTGCCACAGAACTCCGTCCATCCTCCTCCCAGTCCCACTGCGCTCCCTGGAGGTACTCACCATTAACAGTTTGGGATATATCCTTCTGGATATTTTTCATTCCACTTATATACACGTTGTAGAAGATAATTGGCCACTTTTCTTTCTTCCACACAATCAGAATTGCAATTTTGCTCTGTTGTTCTCCTCTTATCTATGGAATCAAGAATAAATCCTGATTGCTATAAGCCAGAGATTAAAGGGGGACCTACAGTCCAGCTATGGCCAATGAAGTGTGATGAAAAGTTAGCTGGAGGTTTGTAGGAAAAGCTTCTTTGCTCTTAGAAAAGAGCTTAATAAATAAATAAATAAAAGAGCTGCAGCAGGAAGAGACCAGTCCCTTTCCTTTGACTGTCCCTGGAGTGTATGAATGTAATACCTGGAACTGTGGACACCATCTTGCAATTAGGATGAGATCTAGTCAGAGGATGGCAAGGCAGAAGGATGGGGAGTACCTGAACCCTTGCTGATGAAGTCAAGCCTCTGAACACCAATCTTGGTGCTTCCCCATTTCTAGACTTACTGTTTTCTTGGGGGATTTCTGGACTGGGCACGGTGACTCACGCCTGTAATCCCAGCACTTTGGGAGACTGAGGTGGGTGGATCACCTGAGGTCAGGAGTTTGAGACCAGCCTGACCAACATGGTGAAACCCCGTCTCAACTAAAAATACAAAAATTAGCCAGGCATGGTGTCGCGCCTCTGTAGTCCCAGCTATTTGGGAGGCTGAGACAAAGTGCTTGAACCCAGGAGGTGGAGATTGCAGTGAGCCAAGATCGCACCATTGCACTCCAACCTAGGCAACAGAACGAGACTCTGTCTCAAAATAAAATAAAAAAAAAATTATCGTGGGGATTTCTGTGCCGAAGTCTAAATCATCAATCTGATATGCATGTATAAGTTTGTTTCCTTTTTCACATAAGTAGGATTATAGCCATATGCATTAAGACTGAATTCCGTTGCAAATCCAAAATAGCAGTGATAGAAACAGACAGAAGGGCACTTCTCTCTCAACTAAATGAAGTCCGCAAACAGGCAGTCCAAGGCAGGCATGGCATTCCACGAGGCAGGAACTGTGCCTGCTTCTCTAGCTTGTGGTTCCCTCATCTTCAACACAATATGTTGCTCAAGCAGCAGCCATCGTATTCACATTCCAGCCAGCAGGAAGTGGTAAGGAGTCAAAAAAGGCACAGCCTTTCAGAAGACGCACACCTCTGCTTATATCACATTGGCCAGAGCATAGTCAAATGGCCTCACTTAATTACATGGGAGTTTAGGAAATGTTTTTGTGATTTGTTTGTTTGTTTTGTTTTGTTTTTGAGATGGGGGTTCAATCTGTCACCCAGGTTGGAGTGCAGTGGCATGATCTCTGCTCACTGTGACCTCTGCCTCCCAGGTTCAAGTGATTCTCCTGCCTCAGCCTCCCGAGTAACTGGGACTACAAGCAGGCACCACCACGCCCAGCTAATTTTTGTATTTTTAGTAGAGATGGGGTTTCACCGTGTTAGCCAGGCTGGTCTCAAACTCGTGGCCTCAATGATCCACCCGCCTCAGCCTCGCAAAGTGCTGGGATTATAGGCGTGAGCCACTGTGCCCGGCCAGGAAATGTATTGTATTCTAAATAGCCACATACCAGCTTGAAATCAGGGATTCTGTGTTTATGGAAGGAGGAAATAGACATTGAGGGACAAGGCAGAAAAAAAAAAAAAGAAGGAAAGACGTTGAGAGACAACCAGCAATCAAGGGACAACCAGTAATCTCTGCTACAATGCCATACGTATTGGTTAATGTGCTTTTTTCACTCAATGTATACTGGCTTTCTATCCATGCCTTATTCTTATACATTTCCCTTGTTATTTTGGGGGTTATATTGTCCTTATTTTTCTATCTTCTTCAGATAGAAAACCCAATCATTTATTTGAGGACTTTCTTATTTTCCAATTAAGCATTGAAAGCTATAAATTGCCTTCCAAGCACTGTTCTAGATGCATCCCACAAATTTTGGTATGTTGTGCTTTTCATTATCATTCAGTTCAAATCATTTTCTAATTTCCCCTGTGATTTTTTCTTATGCCCATAGGTTATTCCGAAATATGTTAATTTCAAAATATTTGGGGGTTCTCTGTTTATTTCCGTTGCAAATTTGAGACTTGTTTACTAATTCAACATACGGTCTATCTCAATGCATGTTTCATGTGCACCTGAAAATACTATGTATTCTGCCATTGTTGGGCATAATGTTCTAAATACCAGTTAGGTCAAAGAGGTTGATAATGCTGTTCAAGTCTTCTCTATACTTAGTGATTTTATGCCTACTTGTTTTATCAATTACTGAGAAAGGAGTGTTGTATGTGTCTGTTTCTCCTTCCAGTCGGTCAATTTTTCCTTTACCTTTTTGCTTTTCATGGCTGTAACACTTTTCTACAGTATGGATGTACCATAACATATTTCACCCATTGAAGGGCATTTAAGGTTTGTGCAAATGTTTTGCCCTTCATAACAGTGTGACATTGAATATTTTTACATGTATAGAAGAGATTACCAAATTCAAATTTACTAGTCAAAGGGCACATACATTCTACATTTTGACAGACCCTGCCAAATTACCTTCCAAAGGGGCTGTTTTGTTTATATTCAGATGGATCTTGCCAAATTCCCTGCTTTGTGACCCACATGAAATATTACCAGTCTCTTCTCATTTGACCTTCTACCGGGGACAAGATGAGAGAAAGTAGGAAGGAAGGTGTCTCGTTGCTTATTTTGCATTTCCCTAATTATAACAAAGTTAAGCTGTATTGTGCTCAATGACTGTGCCCTTTAGCTGCCCAAAACCACAGTGAAGCTTTGAAATTACAGCTTTTAAGGGCTGCATTAAATTCTGAGCCTAGACTATTTCATTCTTTATTCTCTGCCGGGGGTAGAGGAGTGTGCTTTATTCCATTACCAGAGCCATTACCAGAGCCTTGGTATCCAGTTACTGATACTCTTGGTATCAGCCCAGAGTCCTGATTCCAGAACAGGAAATCTGGCATCAGCCAGGTCTGAATTTGAATCCCTCTGGCTCAGCCATTTGCCAGCTCTGTGACCTTGGGCAAGTAACTTGGCCTCTCTGAACCTTTGGACAGTCAGTTTTACAAAGGAGGATGACAAGCACTTTGCACAGGTGTTATATAGATTAGAAACTGGGTGTGTAAAGCACCTCTCACAGCACCTAGCACCTAGCAGGCATTAATAACAATTAAATTTTTTAATAGCCATTCACTGGGCACTTGACATGAGCAGAGCACTGAGTTTTAAGCCCTTTTCCCAGGTTATTTCATTAATCCTCACAACAGTAAGCGATAACACTATGCTACAGATAAAAGATAACTAAGACTCAAAGATGTTAAGTAGGTTGTCCAAAGTCACAGAGTTAGTAAAAAACAGCGCTAAGGATTAAATCAGAAATGTCCAACTTCTAACTAAGCCTGCTTCCCAGGGTAGCTGGCTTATTTGACAGATCAGGAAGCTGAGGCCCAGGGAGATGAAACGACACATGGAATGAAGTGGTGAGTGAGAAGCAGCCATTTGAAGAAATACCCCCCTTCCTTCTGCGTCTGGGTGACCAGCTGGAGAAGAGACTGGAGAGAGTGGAGGCAGGGACAGCCACCCAGCAGAGGAGGCAAGAGCATGGAAAATGTCTCTTTCAGCCAATTTTCCTGAGGAACCCTGGCCGAGGCTCAGGGCTGGGAATGGAAAGTGTGCAGGGAGGAGGCGCAGCCGCGTCCATCCGGAGAAACTGTCTGCAATGTCCTGCCGGGAGAGGCCAGGGGGAGGGGACTGCTGGGACTGTGGTGGGTGAAGGAGCAGGAAGGGCAGATCCGGGAGGATGAGGATCTGGCATCTGTCCAGGGCCAGGTCTCCTGGGAGAGGAGGGGCAGGCATTCCCCGAGCTCCCTGCTTCCTCCTTGGGCTCCCCGGCTCTGCCAACTCCTGCTGTGCCCTGCCCATGTATCTGGGCATCAGTCACTCCTGGAATGGAGATGCTGGCAAACTCAACTCTCTGGGGATGTGCACAGCTGACTCAGGGAGGGTGCGGTGGCCAGGAAGAAGGATTGATCCTATTCTCAGAGAACTTCACCAGGACTGGTCAAAATCTGAGAGCCATCAGCCACATCAAATGCATCCTGATCTCTATGACATCAGTGTGGTCCCTCTGCCTGGTAAATCTCCTCTCGCTACTCACAATGCCCATAATTCCACCATTATGGATATAACCAAGGCTCTTACTCAGTATGCAAAGGTATGGGCATACTAATTGTTAAAATATTTAAATGCTTTCCTAATAGTTGGTAATAACCCCTGCCCTGAGTGTCCTCCAAGTACCAGGTATAACACACCATCCAGGCCTTCCTCTGAACCCTCCAGGGCCCCTTCCCTTAACAGCCATTAAAGGGGTAGTACCCCTTCCACGGCAGGGCCACCCAGGGCTGTGTGGATCATCAGTAAGTGATGGTCACAATCATTATTAATACTTTTCATATCACTCCTGGAAACAACCCTTTGGATCACAACTTCGTCTCCTGTTTAAAGGCAAATGGTAGAAATTTAGAGGTGAAGAGGCCCTGTGCAGTCTCTTCATCTTTCAGATGAGGAAACTAATGCCCAAGGAAAAGCAGAGACTTGCCCAAGGTCACACAGCCTGGCAGTGTAAAACAAGGCATTAGAACACAGGTCCCTGACTCCTGACACTTCCTTTAGGTGCCAGTTTATCTGGCCCCTACACACTGACCTTGAGCAGGTAATGGAAGGAAGTGATGGGGAGGAACCTGTCTCAAGGAAGAACCAAGAGCCAATCATTTGGCTCTTTACCTGGTCACCATAGTCATGGCAACAGTCTCCTTGGTCACTGTCTCCTTAGAGATAGTTGCCATGGCAACCACCACCCCAGGGCACCAACTTTTTGACATTCAAGAGCCTTAAGATAAACCCAGAAGCAAGTCTGTTCCATAGCACCGACCCAGATCAGAGCTCCGAGTAGGAAAGAGACTTGCCCAACATCACACAGCAAGCTGGCAGTGAAACCAAGCTTCCTGAGTCCCTCACCCAAGGCTCTCACAGCAGCCCCACCCTCTCTACAGCTGACACTGCCCCCTCCCCCATCCATCCCCATTTTTCTGCCTGCTTTGGTGCTTCCCACATTCCTACAGCCCTCAGTCAGGATCTCCTTCCCACGGCATCTCACCCTTGGCTGCCTGTCAGCCAGTCAATCCTCCTGGGAACAGGCTGACATGAGCTTTGTGTAGGATTCATCACAGGGGTTTGCAACATTGGCTGAGGCTCCCTGAAGACCAAAGAGCCTTCAACATCCTTTGCCCTCCAAAGGAAATAATCTCCAATGGTGGAATTTCAAGCTCTATGCTCAGAACTGAGTATCTCTTTTTGAGTGGTCGGGCCCATCCACTGTGTAAGGCAGAAGTTGCTGCCCTGCTCTGAGTCTGATCCCCTGGTTTGTTTTTATCAAGTCCCTTTTCCTCTCTTGGACTCAGTATCCCCACAGAAGACAAGGGGATGAGGATACTGTTCTACAATCACCATCACCACCACAATCAGAAGACTGCCAGAGACCAGACGCAATCTAGTGTTTCAGTATAACCAAACAAGGAATGGCCATGGTTTAAAGAACTGGCCTACCTTCCTGCTATCTCCTTTGGGAAAAATGGAATCTCAGGATTGGAAGGATGTCCCAGGCACAGGGAAGATCTTGAGCAAAAACAGGGAGGCTGAAAAGAATCTAGGGAACCTGTGAGTACTTAGTGTGTTGAAGTGTAAGGATAAAGAGAAAGTAGGGCCTATAATCCCAGCACTTTGGGAGGCCAAGGCAGAAGGATCACTTGAGCTCAGGAGTTCGAGACCAGCCTGGGCAACATAGTGAGACCCCCCCCATATCTAAAAGAATATAAATAAATAAACAAACACAGAGAAAGTAGCCTAGCAGGACAAGCCAGAGAAGATTAAAAGGGATCAGTCACGAGTCCCAGGGCTAAGGACATTGCCCTGTGGGCCTCAGGGACTCACCAAAGGTGCTGAGGCACTCCCCTGCCTGGGTCTAACCTGTGCAATTCTGATACCGTGGGATGGAGGGTTTGGAGCTGCATAGGTTGACGGGCAAAAGAGAGCAAGGAGCACTGCAGGAAATCATCCACTCATCCATTCATTTGATGAATATTTATTAAATGCAACCCAAGCTGTGTGACCTTGGGCAAGTTATTTAGCCTGTCTGTACCTCAGAGTCCTCACGTGTATAATGAGAATGATGGAGATGTCTGCCCCATATGATGGTGTGAGGATCAAGTGAGTTTGTAAATGTTTAGTGCAGTGCATGGGAGGCAAATCAGTACCCCATGGATGTGTGTTATAATTATAATGATTACTGAAAATCTACTATGTGCTGGGCACTCTCTAGACAGTAGAAGTACTGGGTGAAGCTCAGTGTGAAGACAGCATGCATAATTTCTGCCCTCAAGTTCACAGTCTAATAGAAGAGACAAACCAAAAAAGACAACGTTATTAAAATAATAAAAAGAGGCTGGGTGCAGTGGCTCACACCTGTAATCCCAGCACTTTGGGAGGCCGAGGTGGGTGGATCACCTGAGGTCAGGAGGTCGAGACCAGCCTGGCCAACATGGTGAAACCCCATCTCTACTAAAAATACAAAAATTAGCTGACTGTGGTGGCACACACCTGTAATCCCAGCAACTCAGGGGGCTGAGGCAGGAGAATCGCTTGAACCTGGGAGGCAGAGGTTGCAGTGAGCCAAGATCACACCACTGCACTCCAGCCTGGGCAACAGAGCAAGACTCCATCTCAAAATAGTAACAATAATAATAATAATAAAAAGAATTACAGATTATTGTATCAGATCTAAATCTTAACCTCCAAATTCAAGTGTGCAATAAATATTCATTTTTTATTTTCTTAAAAAGCAAATTCTACTCCTATCCTCTACTCCCATCCTTCTGAACTGCAGAGAAATTCGATCTCCATCCTTACTGAAGCCACTCCATGACAAGAAACAAGGAGGGAAGACAGGGACTTCCCCTGGAAGTCACTGGACCACGTGAGGCCTCTGACCACAGTGCCCAAGCCCTCAATAGCCCCTGAAGTCCAGCAGTCCCTGCAAGCCAAGCCAAGCGAGGGGCCTAGAAGTCTTGCTAGAGGCTGGAATCACCAGGCCTGAATCCAGCCTCTCCAAGCACACCACCTGGCCATCCCCACGGTCTAGCCACCTCTTGGGGTAGGAGAGCTCCCTGATCCTGGACTCCACCAACTTTCATGGCCTCTGACACCTCCTTTCTGTCCTTCTGTTCCTGCCCTCAAAAGCAATGAGCACCAAGCATTTGCACACTCCAAGTCTCCAGGGGCCAAGCAGGTAGCAACAGAAAAAAGTATGAGACTTAGTGACCTAGAGCACATGCCTTGCCTAAAAAGGCCAGCATAGGCCAGGTATAATAGCTCACATCTATAATCACAGGGCTTTGGAGCAGGAAGATGACATTATCTCTACACCCAGAAAGGTTTTTTTTTTTTCCCAATAAAAAAAGGTCAGCACAACTTAGCTTACCAAACTTATCAGGTAACGTAGCCTAGTGGTTAGGGGGCTGCATTCTAGAGCTATGCTGCCCAGGTTCAAATTCTGGTGCGACTCTTTGCTGTCTGTGAGTCCTTAGGCAAGTCACTTAACCTCTCTGTACCTGTTTCCTAAACTATGAAAAAGAATACTTGTGGCCGGGCACAATGGCTCATGCCTGTAATCCCAGCACTTTGGGAGGCCAAGGCAGGCAGATCACCTCAGGTCAGGGGTTCGAGACCAGACTGGCCAACGTGGTGAAACCCTATCTCTACTGAAAATACAAAAATTACGCTGGGCGTAGTGGCTCACGCCTGCAATCCCAGCACTTTGGGAGGCCGAGGCGGGCAGATCACAAGGTCAGGAGATCAAGACCATCCTGGCTAACACAGTGAAACCCCATCTCTACTGAAAATACAAAAATACTAACCGGGTGTGGTGGCGTGTGCCTGTAGTCCCAGCTGCTGGGGAGGCTGAGGCAGGAGAATGACGTGAACCCAGGAGGCGGAGCTTGCAGTGAGCCAAGATCGTGCCACTGCACTCCAGCCTGGATGACAAAGCAAGACTCCGTCTCAAAAAAAAAAAAAAAAAAAAAATTAGCCAGGCGTGGTGGCACATGCCTGTAATCCCAGCTACTCTGGAGGCTGAAGCAGGAGAATCGCTTGAACCCAGGAGGCAGAAGTTCCAGTGACCCGAAATCATGCCACTGCACTCCAGCCTGGGTGACAGAGTGAGACTCCATACCCCCAAAAAAAAAACAAAACTTGTACCGGTAGTTACGGCAGCTTCACATGAGAAAGCACTTAGGACAGTGACTGACATTAGTAGTTACTCAGTAAACATTAGCACCCATCACAGGAAAACACAGGGCCAAGACTGCCAGACCTACTAAATGTTCAAAAGAAGGCAACTATCCACATTTTTATTCTGAAACTGCTCCATTTTTTAACCGTAGTAACTAAGTAAACCCAGATTTTTGTTTTTATTTTGCTTTGTTTTGTTTTTTAGAGACGATATCTCATTCTGTTGCACAGGCTGGAATTTAGTGGCATGATCATAGTTCACCACAGCCTCAAACTCCCAGGCTCAAGCGATGCTCCTTCCTCAGTCTCCTGAGTAGCTGGTAATACAGGTACATGCCGCCAAGCCTGGGTTTTTGGGGGTTTTTTTGTTTTTTTTTTTGGTTTTTTTAATGTTTTGTAGAGAAACAAGGTCTTGCTACGTTGCCCAGGCTGGTCTCAAACTCCTGGGTTCAAGCGATTCTCTCACTTCAGCCTCCCAAGTAGCTGGAACTATAGGCACACACCACCATGCCCAACTAAAGCCAGTTTTTAAACCTTGGCAAAAGTCATACAAAACACATCCGTGAGCAGGACTGGGCCCATAAAACTGACGATTTATGGTATCTGCTCCACAATGTTTAAGCTTATAGAAAGCGGAGTCCAGAAAGAAAAGAGTCTTGGAAGCAGCTTTTGCTTTGGGCCCTAGAACCAAAGCTCCCCTAGGCAAGAGAGCACAGAAAGGGGAGACACCAACAGAGAGAGAAAGATGCAAAGTATTAATAATACATCCAGTCACCCTGTCACGTAAATGCTATGTGCTGCGAGGGTTTGTTTGTCTTTTAAGTAACTCAGATAAAGACAGAAAAGTGGTCAGGGGCTGGGTATGGCGGCTCATGCCTATAATCCCAGCACGTTGGGAGGCTGAGGCGGGAGGATCGCTTGAGCCTAGAAGTTTGAGACCAGCCCGTGCAACATAGTGAGACCCCATCTCTACCAAGAATACAAAAATTAGGTGAATGTGATGGTGGGTGCCTGTAGTCCCCGCTACTCGAGAGGCTGGAGCAGGAGAATCGCTTGAACCTGGTAGGTGGAGGTTACAATGAGCGAGATCGTGCCACCGCACTCCAGCCTGGGTGGAAGATGAGTTTGAAGCTAGGACCCATAAGAAAGAGCTATCTTAATAATAATAATAATTTTAAAAATAAATAAATAAAAGCAGGGAGAGAGAAGACCAGGCAGGCGACACCTATACAAAGGGTCTAAGGCAGAAAAGAGCTTGGATTGCAAAAGGAGATGTGCAATGAATGAGCGGACGACAAGGCCATGGTGAGGAGCATGAAGTTATCTTGAGGGCAGGGGCACCGGGGAGTCATTGAAGGGTTTCAAGCAAAGAGATGCGATGTGCAGGGGACTCCAGGAGACAAATCAAGAAGCTGATGAGCCCAGGAGAGATGGGCTGGCTTGGATTGACCAGCTGCCTTAGATATGAACAGCCCCAAATTTCTGTGACTGGAATTGGCCTTAAAGTCAAAGACTGCATTTGAGCCTCAGAGCAGGCCTGCTGCCTCCCCATAAGCCAGGTGGTGGCCGTCCATCCCAGTGTCCTCCCTCCAGAACCCAGCCACTTTGCGGGGGCTCTGTGTTAACTGGCTTATGCTGCCCTCTGCTGGCAGGAGAGGGCACTTGAGCAAGGGGAGCTGCAGCCTCCCAAAGAACTCCGCGGTGGCTTAACAGCGTGGTGGCTCACATCTGTAATCCCAGCACTTTGGGAGGCTGAGATGGGTGGATCATTTGAGGTCAGGAGTTCGAGACCAGCCTGGTGAACATGGTGAAACCCTGTCTCTGCCAAAAACAAACAAAAAAAATTAGCCGGGCATGGTGGCACGCGTTTATAGTCCCAGCTAGGGAGGCTGAGGCAGGAGAATCGCTTGAGCCCAGGAGGCAGAGGTTGCAATGAGCCGAGATTGCGCCACTGCAGTCCAGCCTGGGTGACAGAGCAAGACACCATCTCAAAAAAAAAGAAAGAAAGAAAGAAAAAAAGAAAAAAAGAAACAACTCCAGGTGGAAACAGGGACGGGTGCCTCCACCCCACCCATCTTCGCCATTTCAGGTCCTGGCACGTCCATCATGCAGTAGGTCAGCTCAGAAACCCAGGACACAGTCTTCACACTTCCTCCTCCCTCACGTCCCATCAGGGAGTCCTTTTCATCCTATTTCCTAAACACAGTCCTAAATGGAAATATCCTAGATCTATCTTAATCCTGTCCACCTCTCTTTGTCTCCATTGCCCCCCACCCCCAGTCAAAGCCACCAGCATCACTTCTTTAGTCTATTTATTCACTTTTACTCTTATCCTGGCCAATCCATTTCCCACTCAGCAGCCGGAGTTCCCGTGGTGTCTTCTGATTCCAAGATCCTTTCTCCTCAGTGTTTGAGCAGGATGGGGAAATCCCTGAGAAATACATAGCACCACCCACCAGAGCACCCTGTCCATATAGAAAACTGTCCTGAAGATGCAGAACAACAGAGGTGCTCACATCAGAGCCCCACAAACAAGGTGCTTGGCCACCCTCCTACTGGGAATGTTTCCCCCTGTCTCTACCAGTGTCCCAGCCTCATGCCATCCATCTCACTGGCTCCTCTCCTTCCACATCCTCCCCTCCATTTCTTTTCTTTTCTTTATGTTATTTTATTTAATTTTTTCTTTTTTGAGACAGGGTCTCCCTCTGTCCGACTGGGAGTGCAGTGATACAATCACATCTCACTGCAGCCTCAACCTCCTGGGCTCAATGATCCTCCCACCTCAGCCTCTTGAGTAGCTACAGACATGTGCCACCACACTCGGTTAATTTTTGTTTTTTTTTTTTTTTGAGGTTTTGTTTTTTTTGGTAGAGACAGAGTCTGTGTTGCCCAGGCTGGTCTTGAAGTCCTGGCCTCAAGTGATCCTCCCTCCTCAGCTTCCCAAAGTGCTGAGATTACAGGTATGGGCCACTGCACCCAGCTGCTGCTCCCTTATATTTCTGCCTGCCACTTCTCTGCCTCCCACAGATTCCTGCTCACTTCTAATGCAAAGCAGATTTGCCATTTCAGCCCTGCCAGCCAGGGTGCTTAGGGCTCACATTTTCCTCAAGCAGGTTGCCGTGGTATCTTCCTGTAATGTACATATATATATATATATTCTATGACCCTGAGGTTGGTTCATCTCATGACATTCGACGTCTTTTTTTTTTTTCAGACAGAGTTTCACTCTTGTTGCCCAGGCTGGAGTGCAGTGGTGCAATCTCAGCTCACTGCAACCTCTGCCTCCTGGGTTCAAATGATTCTCCTGCCTCAGCCTCCTGAGTAGCTGGGATTATAGGCATGTACCACCACACCCGGCTAATTTTTTGTATTTTTAGTCGCCAGGTTGGCCAGGCTGGTCTTGAACTCCTGACCTCAGGTGATCCATCCGCCTTGGCCTCCCAGAGTGCTGGGATTACAGGTGTGAGCCACCGCACCCGGCCTGACATTCAACATCTTATGGTTTGGTCTGAGATTATGGAAATCCTCACTGACCTCAGATTCAGCCTGTGTAACAGAAGCCTCACCACCCACCCCAGAGGACTTTGAGAGTAGAATTAGACACCCTTCAAGACTCCCCTGACCAACTTGAGCCAAGGAAGTTCACAGATCTGGGAGCTTCTAGGTTCCTGCAGCAGGCCATAACATGTTAACCCAGTTCCTGAGGACCGCTGTTTGTAGAAAGCCTGGTTTTCTGTGAAAGAGAATGAAGACTAAGCAAATAAAAGCAGAAAGGAGATGCAGAGAGAGGATCCTGGCAGCATGGACATCCTGGCTTCCAGGGGTTAGTGAGGCCCAATTCCATCCCTACCTGTCCTTGCAGGGGTTTGGTTATTCCCCTCTTCCTTGGAGTTCAAGAGGCCAATGCATTCCAGCCTTTGCCTAAAGAGCTTCAAACTGTGCTTCCAGCCCTTGCAAACCACAGAACCCTGATTCTGTCAGAGGTTCTCCCTCTGACACTTCCCATTCCCTTTGGAAATCCAGCCTCCATCCCCAACTCAACAAAGAACAAAGGGAACTCTGAAATGACAATTTTCGCTTAAAGTCTTCTATTTTCCCTTTTGTTTTCTATTTTGAAAGCAGCAGAGTGACGAGTTCATTATACTCCTTCCTTCCTCGTAGCCTATCATCACCATTTTCCACAAGGCCCCTGTTTTATTTTACTTCTCTACCTATTTTTTGTTGTTGTTTTAATCTCAGTTGCCACTCTCATTCCCATCCCTCTATAGGCAACCATTCCAATGTGCTTGACATGCATTCTTTAATATGTAAACGACCTTGTTAGATTTGCTATGTGGCCTTCTGATATATACATTTGTCAGAGGTGCTTGAACTTTGTCAGAGGTGCTTGAACCAGAGCAACTCCATCCTTAATAGGGGCTGGGTAAAGTAAGGCTGAGACCTACTGGGCTGCATTCCCAGGCCATTAGGCATTCTTAGTCACAGGATGAGATAGGAGGTCAGCACAAGATACAGGTCACAAAAACCTTACTGATAAAACAGGATGCAGTAAAAAAAAGCTGGTCAAAACCCACCAAAACCAAGATGGCGACAAAAGTGACCGCTGGTCGTCCTCACTGTTCGTTAAATGCTAATTGTAATGCATTAGCATGCTAAAAGACACTCCCACTCACACCATGATAGTTTACAAACGCCATGGCAATGTCCAGAAGTTACCCTTTATGGTCTAAAAAGGGGAGGAACCCTCAGCTCCAAGAATTGCCCACCTCTTTCCCAGAACACTCATGGATAATGCACTCCTTGTTTAATATATAATCCAGAAATAACTATACTCAGTCAACCAGCCCATGCCACTATTCTGCCTATGGAGTAACCATTCTTTCATTCCTTTGCTTTTTTTTTTTTGTTTTTTTTGGATACAGTCTTACTCCGTCGCCCAGGCTGGAGTGCAGTGGCACGATCTCGGCTCACTGCAACCTCTGCGTCCCAGGTTCAACTGATTCTCATGTCTCAGCCTCCTGAGTAGCTGGAATTACAGGCGTGTGCCACCACGCCTGGCTAATTTTTATTACAGATGGGGTTTCGCCATGTTGGCCAGGCTGGTCTCAAACTCCTGACTTCGTGATCTGCCCGCCTCAGCCTCCCAAAGTACTGGGATTACAGGCGTGAGCCACCGCGCCTGGCCATACATTAGCTATTTAAAAAAATAAAACATAGAAAATAGAATCTCCTTTACCCTTCCAGACTTGGTTCAAATGTCCACTCCACTGGGAGCCCTTCAATGGCAGAGATTGCTGTTGCCTCCTAACTTCCATTCTCCTCCTCTTTCATTGTAAGAATACTCCTGCACTCTGCAGCTTGGCATATTTAAAAAAAAAAAAAAAAAAAAGAGGCCAGGCGCGGTGGCTCAAGCCTGTAATCCCAGCACTTTGGGAGGCCGAGACGGGCGGATCACGAGGCCAGGAGATCGAGACCATCCTGGCTAACGTGGTGAAACCCCGTCTCTACTAAAAAATACAAAAAACTAGCCGGGCGCGGTGGCAGGCGCCTGTAGTCCCAACTACTCGGGAGGCTGAGGCAGGAGAATGGCGTAAACCCGGGAGGCGGAGCTTGCAGTGAGCTGAGATCCGGCCACTGCACTCCAGCCTGGGCGGCAGAGCGAGACTCCGTCTCAAAAAAAAAAAAAGAAAAAAAAAGAAAAAAAAGAATACTCCATTTTTATCTAGGCAATTGCAAGATTTCCAATAACTAGCTTAATGCTGTCCCACTAATAGAGTGCACACAGCCTCCCTTGTGGCTAAACATGGCCAGGTAATTATGGTCTGGCCAATTAAATGTAAGTAGAAGCATTATATAGAACTCCTGGAGTGATTGTCAAAGGGGAGAGGATGAAAGCTCTTTTGCCCTTTCCTCCTCTTTCCAGACTACAATTTGAAAAAGGTGTCCAGAGCTATAGCATCCTTCTTAGAGTGCTAGGTGAGCACCCTTCTTAGATCATGAGGTGACCTTGAGGATGGAAGTTCTATGCTAGGATGATGAATACAATAGACGGAAGGAGCTGGATCCCCAATGGCTGTGGAGCTGCTGTACTGGCCTTGATCTGCCTGACTCCACATTTCTTTCAGTTCATCTGTTTTAATTTCTTTTCTTTTTTTTTTTTTTTTTTTTTTTTTGAGACAGAGTCTCACTCTGTCACCCAGGCTAGAGTGCAATGGCATGATCTCGGTTCACTACAGCCTCCTCCTCCTGGGTTCAAACAATTCTCATGGCTCAGCTTCCAGAGTAGCTGAGACTACAGGTACACACCATCACGCCTGGCTAGCTTTTGTATTTTTAGTAGAGACAGGGTTTCACCATTTTGGCCAGGCTGCTCTTGAACTCCTGACCTCAGGTGATCCGCCCACTTGGCCTCCCAAAGCGTTGGGATTACAGGCGTGAGCCACTGCGCCCGGCCTCTTTAAGTTCATCTGTTTTAAATCGCTGTTACTTGGGGGTTTTCTGTTGCATGCAACCAGCCAAACCCAATCATAACTGACATGTTGTTCTGGTTATCTATTGCTGCATAAAGAGGAACTCACAAAACAACTATTTTGTCATACTGCCTAATTCTGGGGATCAGGAGTTTTGACAGGACTTTGTGGGCATGGCTTGACTCTGCTCCATGTTCTCCGGAGCCCCAGCTGGGAAGACTTGATGGCTTAGTGTGACTCGAGCAGCTGGGGACTGGGATCATCTGGAGGACTCTTCACTCACATGTCTGGCACCTGGGCTGAGATAACAAAAAGACTGGCTGGACTCAGCTGGCATTGCCAACTGAAGCATCTACACACGGCTTCTCCACGTGACTTGGGCTTCCTTACAACATGGCAGTCTCTGGGCAGTCAGACTTGTTAAAAGTGGCTCAGAGGTCCTTGAGCAAGTATTCCACTGAACAAGGTGGAAGATGTTTGGCTTCTTCCTTATTTCCTTTTTCTTTAATTTCCTCTACAGTATTTTACCTTCATGTTTGGCCTCTTCTGACCTCACCTCCGAAGTCATGCAGCATCAACCTTGCCTGCACCTGCCCTGAGCCAGCAGTTCTCTACGCACCCAGCATCAGCATCAAGCAAGATGCACCCAGCAGGGTTGGAGCAGGCATGGGCAGAGCCATGGTGGCCAGGTTTCAGCAGGGGTTGCTGCTTCTGGCACTGCTCCTACCAATGCAGACTTATACAGCTCAAACAACTGTTGTAACTTTTAAGTAACTTCTTCCAGAATAACGGCTGCCCCCAAGTCTAGCTAATGCTACCAATAAGGCATTGATAGTGTCCTGCAGTAAACAGCCAGTCTCCTCCCTCACTCCTCAGGGTCTCACTCTCTTCCTCTTCTCTGCTGTTAAAAACTCAGGCCAGGCCAGGCAAGATGGCTCATGCCTGTAATTCCAGCACTCTGGGAGGGCGGGGCAGGTGGATCCCCTGAGGTCAGAGTTTAAGACCAACCTCACCAACATGGAGAAACCCCGTCTCTACTAAAAATACAAAACTAGCCAGACCTGGTGGTGCATGCCTGTAATCCCAGCTACTGGGGAGGCTGAGGCAGGAGAATCACTTGAACCAGGGATCTGGAGGTTGCAGTGGGCCAAGATCATGCCACTGCACTCCAGCCTGGTGACAGAGCTAGACTCTGTCTCAAAAAAAAAAAAAAAAAAAAGTGAAACTCCATCCCAAAAAAAAAAAAAAAAAAAGGCCGGGCACGGTGGCTCACACCTGTAATCCCAGCACTTTGGGAGACCGAGGTGGGCGGATCACAAGGTCAGGAGTTCAAGACCAGCCTGACCAACATGGTGAAACCCCGTCTCTACTAAAGATACAAAAATTAGCCGGGTGTGGTGAGCGCCTGTAATCCCAGCTACTGGGGAGGCTGAGGCAGGAGAATCATTTAAAACCTGGAGGCGGGCTTTGCAGACGCTGCCGCCGAGGCTTTGCAGACGCTGCCGCCGAGGAAAGTCCTGTACTACTAGCCATGGTCAACCCTACCGTGTTCTTCGACATTGCCGTCGACGGCGAGCCTTTGGGCCGCGTCTCCTTCGAGCTGTTTGCAGACAAGTTTCCAAAGACAGCAGAAAATTTTCGTGCTCTGAGCACTGGAGAGAAAGGATTTGGTTATAAGGGTTCCTGCTTTCACAGAATTATTCCAGGGTTTATGTGTCAGGGTGGTGACTTCACACGCCATAATGGCACTGGTGGCAAGTCCATCTATGGGGAGAAATTTGAAGATGAGAACTTCATCCTAAAGCATACAGGTCCTGGCATCTTGTCCATGGCAAATGCTGGACCCGACACAAATGGTTCCCAGTTTTTCATCTGCACTGCCAAGACTGAGTGGTTGGATGGCAAGCATGTGGTCTTTGGCAAAGTGAAAGAAGGCATGAATATTGTGGAGGTCATGGAGCGCTTTGGGTCCAGGAATGGCAAGACCAGCAAGAAGATCACCATTGCTGACTGTGGACAACTCGAATAAGTTTGACTTGTGTTTTTTTTTTTTTTTTTTTTTTTTTTGAGACAGAGTCTCACTCTGTCGCCCGGGCTGGAGTGCAGTGGCCGGATCTCAGCTCACTGCAAGCTCCGCCTCCCAGGTTCACGCCATTCTCCTGCCTCAGCCTCCCGAGTAGCTGGGACTACAGTCGCCAACCACCGCGCCCGGCTAATTTTTTGTATTTTTTAGTAGAGACGGGGTTTCACCGTGTTAACCAGGATGGTCTCGATCTCCTGACCTCGTGATCCGCCCGTCTCGGCCTCCCAAAGTGCTGGGATTACAGGCTTGAGCCACCGCGCCCGGCCGACTTGTGTTTTATCTTAACCACCAGACCATTCCTTCTGTAGCTCAGGAGAGCACCCCTCCACCCCATTTGCTCGCAGTATCCTAGAATCTTTGTGCTCTCGCTGCAGTTCCCTTTGGGTTCCATGTTTTCCTTGTTCTCTCCCATGCCTAGCTGGATTGCAGAGTTAAGTTTATGATTATGAAATAAAAACTAAGTAACAAAAAAAAAAAAAAAAAAAACCTGGAGGCGGAGATTTCGGTGAGCCGAGATCGTGCCACTGCATTCCAGCCTGGGTAACAGGGCAAGACTCCGTCTCAAAAAATAAAAATAAAAATAAAAAAAAAACTTAGGCCAAGACAGGTCTACACTTCCCCATCTTCTAAATTCAATTCAAAGGTCATTTAGAAGGCCAGTATGGCAAGGAAAAAACAAGTCTTCATCAAATCTAGTAGATCTACATAAAATAAGATCCAGGCCAGGCGCGGTGACTCACACCTGTAATCCCAGCACTTTGGGGGACAAGGCGGGTGAATCACGAGGTCAGGAGATGGAGACCATCCTGGCTAATACGGTGAAACCTCATCTCTACTAAAAATACAAAAAAAAAATTAGCCGGGCATGGTGGCGGGCACCTGTAGTCCCAGCTACTCAAGAGGCTGAGGCAGGAGAATGGCGTGAACCTGGGAGGTGGAGCTTGCAGTGAGCCGAGATAGCGCCACTGCACTCCAGCCTGGGCGACAGAGCAAGACTCTGTCTCAAAAAATAAATAATTAAATAAGATCCGCATCTTGGCTGTGCATGGGGCTCACGCCTGTAATCCCAGCACTTTGGGAAGCCGAGACGGGCAGATAATGAGGTCAGGAGTTTGAGACCAGCCTGACCAACATGGTGAAACCCCGCCTCTACTAAAACCACAAAAATTAGCTGGGCATGATGGCGGGTGCCTGCAGTCCCAACTACTCAGGAGGCTGAGGCAGGAGAATGACTTGAGCCCGGGACATGGAGGTTGCAGTGAGCCAAGATCACGCCACTGCATTCCAGCCTGGGTAACAAAGCGAAACACCATCTCAAAAAAAAAAGATAAGATCCACATCTTATTTTATTGACACAGAAAATGTCAAGAACCCCAAATTTGGTTGGCTTGAAGAACATGCGAAGGGTTTGACTAGATGATGAATGTCAATATTAAATCAGCTGAAGTTTCATATACAAAACGAAGAGGAACAACATTCAAACTTAGTTAAGGCATAATTTCTCTGATGGCCAGGCATGGTGGCTCACGCCTGTAATCCCAGCACTTTGGGAGGCCAAGGTGAGCAGATCGCTTTGAGCCTAGGAATTCAAGACCAGCCTGGGCAACATGGTAAAACCCCATCTCTACAAAAAATGGAAAAATTAGCTGGGCATGGTGGTGTACGTCTGTAGTTCCAGCTACTTGAGAGGCTGAAGTGGGAGGGTTGCTTGAGCCTGAGAGGTCAAGGCTGCAGTGAGCTGTGATCATGCCACTGCATTCCAGCCTGGGTAACGGAGTGAAAGTGTCTTGAAATAAAACTTTCCCTTAAATGTGGCTTAAGAAATATGGTCACTTAAAACTCTACTTTGAAAATAAATATAGATTTTATCTTATGTAGAGGTAGAGTGGGAAGTTTTCATTTGGTATATTAAATCTATAAGGCCATAAAACAGGTAATATAAAAAGCTTTCATAATTCAATGTATACATGACATTAGAAGGAACTTCCAGGTGTTACTATGAATGTTCTATGTATAGTTACAGTCAATATACTTTATGTAAGAGATAAATTTAATGCCAATATAATCTAGATAACATTTTACTTTGTTATGTTATCATTGTTCTCTTGGGAAATAATTTTTTTCCTCTGGGGCTCTAGATTTGACATTGAATTTTGTATGTACTAATTGACATGTACCAGGGCAATGATGGACTGGAATACACCCCCAAATCAAAGCATCATGGTAAATCTTGCTTCTCCTTATAAAGTCAAATGATAGGCATTTTCCATCACCTATTTCTATTCAATAAGAGCACCAGATTCAGTTAGCTAATCTGCTTCCAAAGAGTAGAACTGCATTGAGCTCAACTAATTTCAAAATGCTGACTTTTATTTCCGGATATGATCCTTTTTTTTTTTTTTTTTTTTTTTTTAAAGATGCGATCTTGCTATGTTGCCCAGGCTGGTCTCACACGATCTGCCCACCTCGGCCTCCCAACGTGCTGGGATCACAGGCGTGAACCACCACACCCGGCCTATTTCTGCATATGTTAAACATGTTTTACAATTTTAAAAATGAACTGTTTTGAAGGTAAAATTATAAATCTTGAAATTAAAAAAGCAAATGTATAAAGAAGCAAAAACTATAAATCAAGCATTTGAGAAGAGAAAACTGGAGGCTAACTTGTATTAAATTCACAAAAACTTCTATACTTTCTGTAAATATTTTTTTAAAAAACTATAGATCAGAGGCCGGGCGCAGTGGCTTATGCCTGTAACCCTAGCACTTTGGGAGGCCGAAGCAGGTGGATCACCTGAGGTCGGGGGTTTGAGACCACCTGACCACATGGAGAAACCCCATCTCTACTAAAAATACAAAATTAGCTGGGTGTGGTGGCACATGCCTGTAATCCCAACTATTCGGGAGGTTGAGACAGGAGAATCGCTTGAACCAGGGAGGCAGAGGTTGCGGTGAGCCGAGATTGCACCATTACACTCCTGCCTGGGCAACAAGAGCGAAACTCCATCTCAAAACAAACAGATAAACAAACAAAACTATAGATCAGAATAACCACCTTTAGAACACTTTCGGTTATCGGTCAATATTTTTATTTATTTATTTATTTTTTTTTTTTTTTTTTTTTTTTTTTTTTTGAGATGGAGTCTCGCTCTGTCACCCAGGCTGGAGTGCAGTGGCCCGATCTCAGCTCACTGCAAGCTCTGCCTCCCGGGTTTACGCCATTCTCCGGCCTCAGCCTCCCGAGTAGCTGGGACTACAGGCGCCCGCCACCTCGCCCGGCTAGTTTTTTGTATTTCTTAATAGAGATGGGGTTTCACCGTGTTAGCCAGGATGGTCTCGATCTCCTGACCTCGTGATCCGCCCGTCTCGGCCTCCCAAAGTGCTGGGATTACAGGCTTGAGCCACCGCGCCCAGCCCCGATCAATATTTTTAGATAGAAGCTGGTAGTAAGCCTAAAGTGGGCTTGATTCTGCAGTAAAGAACTGCCTCAATACATAGAAACCTTTTTTAAAATAGGCACTCTTGTGGGACATGGCAGTTCATGCCTATAATCCCAGTACTTTGGGAGGCTGAAGTGGGCAGATTGCTTGAGCCCAGGAATTTGAGACCAGCCAGGGCAACATGCCGAAACCCCATCTCTACTAAAAACATGAAAAGTTAGCCAGGCATTGTGGCACAGACCTATAGCCCCAGCTACTCAGGAGGCTGAGGTGGGAGAATCACCCAAGCCCAGGAGGTAGAGGCTGCAGTGAGCTGTGATTGCACCACTGCACTCTAGCCTGGGCGACAGAGTGAGACCCTGTCTCAAAATAATAATAATAATAATAGGCACTCTTTGAAGTTTTTTGTTTGCACAGTCACACACTGATGCTTAGATGTTCCAGTATATAACATAGCCATGGTAGGCTGTGAGCAGTGGCTCATACCGGCAATCCCAACACTTTAGGACGCTGAGGCAGGAGGATCACTTGAGCCCAGGAGTTTGAGACCAGCCTGGCCAACATGGCAAAACGCCATGTCTAAGAAAATATATTTTTTAACTTTTTAAACAATATAAAAAATAAGAATCACATAAATAAACAGAGTCTTCCAATTCTGAAAAGAGCCACAAAGCTTTATAAATTGTACAGGGGCATGAACTGGTGAGGTATTATAATTGCCTGGCACATAGTAGGCACTCAATACATTTGCAAACTCCACACACACCCTACTTTCTTTTGCTTTTTCTCTATCTGCATTAACATGCTATGTAACACATAACTATACATTAACATTTTACAAACTTTTCCTTTTTTTTCTGTTTTTCTTTTTCTTTCTTTTTTCTTTTTTTTTTTTTTTTTTTTTTTGAGATGGAGTTTCACTCTTGTTGCCCAAGCTGGAGTGCAATGGTTCGATCTTGGCTCACTGCAACCTCCGCCTCCCGGGTTCAAGCGATTCTTCTGCCTCAGCCTCCCGAGTAACTGGGATTATAGGTGCGCGCCACCACGCCCGGCTAATTGTTTGTATTTTCAGTAGAGACGGGGTTTTACCATATTGGCCAGGCTAGTCTCGAACTCCTGACGTCAGGTGATCCACCCGCCTCAGCCTCCTAGAGTGCTGGGATTACAGGCGTGAGTCACTGTTCCTGGCCCATTTTACAGCCTTTTATTTTGTTCAGTTTCTTTATTGTCTTCCCAACGTCCCCCCACACACACTGCACTAAAATGCAAGCTTCACGAAGGCAAGGACGAACTTTTGCCTGTATTGTTCACCTCAGTGTCCCCAGAGCCTAGGACAGGCGTTGGCATATTGAGGGACACTCAATAAATATTTAAGGAGTGAATAAACAACTGAATACCCGATAAATGCATGTATGAATAAACACATTATTAGTTATTCGGAATATGAAGATTTGCGGAGAGTGGACAGCCTGGGATTGAGGAGACCGGCTGGGACTGGGAAATGGGCATTCCGGCCCACCGCAGTGGTCCAGAGCCCCTGTCTGGGCCACTAACAAGTTGCTTAGCAACTCGCCGCCCGGCCCTCGGCCACCACTAGAGGGCGAGCGGGCGGGGAGACGTGCACGCGCGCGCGCGTGCAAGCGTGTGTGCACGCGTGCGCGGCGCGGGCTTGGGAGGGAGCACGTCACTTCCTGTTGCCTTAGGGGAACGTGGCTTTCCCTGCAGAGCCGGTGTCTCCGTCAGCGTCCCTGCTGCATCAACCGGAGCTGGAGTCGGATCCCGAACGCACCCTCGCCATGGACTCGGCCCTCAGCGACCCGCATAACGGCAGCGCCGAGGCAGGCGGCCCCACCAACAGCACGACGCGGCCGCCTTCCACTCCCGAGGGCATCGCGCTGGCCTACGGCAGCCTCCTGCTCATGGCGCTGCTGCCCATCTTCTTCGGCGCCCTGCGCTCCGTACGCTGCGCCCGCGGCAAGGTAGGGTCAGCGGGAAAACCGGGCACTTTCCACCCCCATACCGAACACGGCCGACATGGGCCCTTCCTAGGCGGGACAGACACCTCCTCTCCCCGGACACTGAATCTTCCCAGCCCTAATCATCGCCGTTCCCTCTATCTCGGGCCCACATTCCGGGGCTGGCATTTCCTGCCCCGGGATCTGGGCACCGACCCCCGACCAGAGTATGACACCTTCCCCAATAGGAACTTGCTTCTGCTCCTGACTCGGACCCTGACCTTTCCCTCCCTGTGCATCATGCCGCGGCTGGGAACGCTGTCAGCCGGTCCCCCACTGCGACTCGGGCACTGATTGTTCTGAGCCTGTTGGGCCCAGGCAGACCAGCCCCATCTATACCTGATGGATACTGGTCCTCACAACTTACTGAATGGTAGAATTTCCTGTCATCTCCGGTTAGGAACTCTGCCTCGGCCCACCCCAGGGCCCTTTCTACCATTCAGACCCATCCCTAGAGTCTGACTCCTGTCTCACTGGAATCTATGGCACCTTATGTGCTCTTAGTGCCCCCACACCTGGCCCTTGCCCCTGCCTCTAAAACAATGCTCTCTCAGTCCCCAGTTTTTCACATCACTTTCTGGAACCATCCCAGTCAGCTAGCTCCTCAGAACCTGGCATCTTGATGCCTCTACTTTCCAAGTAGGCATGGACGTCTTATTTTCCTGGTTTCCTCTCTCTAAACTACCATCCAACCTTGGACATGGCCTAGTCAAAACCCAGACCTTGTTCCTAACCTGTAACCCTTTTCCTACCCAGCCTTTGACCCTACCTTAAAATAGCTTTTCTCCCCATACCTCCAAGACAATCCCCCCACCAAACTGGGCCTGCCTGCTGGGCCACTGTTGGCCCCTCTTGTGAGACTGGGCCAGACTCCATCCCTGGCCTTCCTCAACATCTGTCCCATTGGATACCTAGGAGGACTCCAGCACATTTCACCTTCTGCTTCCCCCTCCCCCTTCCCTGCCCCACGTCTTCCCTATATTAAGCCCTCTGTAGCCTGTTGTACCAATGGCTTCTCACTTCCTGGCATCCTCTCCCTTCCTCCACAACCTCTTAATCTGCACCTCCCAGATGCTCCTCCCCCACCCAGACCTGAAGATGGACCTAAGTGGAAACTGTCTTGCCCAAAGAGGGCAGGCCCACAAAGCAGCTGCCACTTTTGAAACTGCTGAAGCTGAGGTTCTCAAAACACTACCCAACTTGAGCAGTAGCTGAGGCCTGCCACCTTCCTTCCCCAAAAGCAGAGAACTCACTACTGGCTCTGTATGTGATCAGATGCAAAGGAAAGTAGTTAGGTAGGGCTTAGGCTGAGAGACTCAAACATGACTCCATTTTCCTTTTTATTTGGCTTTTTCTAAGCAGAGTTCAGGTGATATTAAGCCTCTCTACTATGCCTGTCGGGTAGACACTTAGTGTAGAGAGAAGTTCTGAGATAAACCAGGACAGAGGAGGCGAAGGACAGCTGGCATAAGGCTAGGCAGCTTGATCTGAGCTGCTCTCCAAACTGAGTAATTTTCCCTGGCACCTCCTGTAGGTGGATCACTAATCTCTGCAGAAAACACCTTCCAGGCATCAGTATTTCCTGAACTTCCACCACTGTCAGGGGTAAGGGAGGATTGCTGCAAAGACGAGTAGGTCAGAGCCCTGTCACCAAGGAATTCGGGAGCCTGGGTGAAAGAATAATAACTAGATCTGTGATTGTAATACAAACAATGCTACAAGGTTTAGGGAGAAAGATTGAGCACATCTGGGACAGTGCAGGGAGGCTTTGTGCTAGAGGTAGGCCTGAGCCTTGACATAGAGATAGAATTTCAGCCAGGAGAAGGCATCCTAAGCAGAAGAAACCAGGTAAGCAGAGAGGCATGGAGGCAGGAGGCTACGAGGCAGTTCAGGAAATAGTGGAAGGTATGGTGTGGCTGGAACAGAGGGTATGGAGAGGAGAAAGCCTTAGCCTCTGAATACCTCTCCCAAGCATCTCCTGCAGGGCAGCAGGGTGTGGAGGACTGTATGAATTTACAAACAGGACCTGACCATTAAGAGCCTGCCACCACCAATGACCCAGATGCTGTAAAACTTGCAAAACCTTTATTCCCTTTGATGCTCACAGCAACTGAGGTGGCAGGCAGAGCCAGTTTCATTATCCTCGTTGTACAGAAAAAGAAACTGAGAGTCAAAGAAATGACTTCTGAAGATCACTCTGCCATTTAGGGGCAGAACCAGATATGCCTAGTCCTAGTCCAGGGCTCTCTCCTAATACAGGCACCTTTAAAGACAAGCAGCATTGACCTAAGGAAAGGACAGGCCAAATGACTTCCTTTCCACCCTGAGTCGTTTCCCTGGTCATGTGAAAAGGAGAGAGAAGAGTTAGTGTGGGGACCCAGTTTTGATTTCCCACCAGTGTTAGACCCCAAAACCAGTTGGGAGAGAGGGAATGTGAGGACAGAATTCTCCCCAGGGGTCAAGGTGTCCATAACAGGCAGGGAAAATTGTGAAATCATGGAGAGAAGAAGGTAGAGCCTCCAGGAGTATGTTGTCAAGAAGTAGCCTTGGGAGGAGCAGTCTCAGAGCAGCACGCATCACTGTCAGAGGCCTACATCCCAGACAGAAGCGAATCTGGCCCAGGCAGTAGCTGCACATTGGTTTAGTAGCTGCACAGTAAACATTGGTTTAAAGGGCCCTCAGTGAACAGGACTGGGTGCCCGCTCTGGGCCAGGCTCTGGGCTGGGTACCAGGAGTTCCGGGGCAAAGAAGGCCAAGCCCTCCCCTCACTGAGCCCAGTCACCCAGGAGAAACAAGACATGTGACTAGCCAAGTAAATAGAGTTCTCATAGGCCTCCTGGAGGGGGCAGCAGTTGTCTTTGCATGGATGGGAAGAGTCCAACAGGCAGAACAGGTGAAGGTGGGGTGGGGGACCACAAGATGTATTCAGGGAGGCAGTGAGGAGTATGGTGTGAGCCCAGGAGAGGGACTTGGATGTAGTGACAAGATGTTCAGGAAGCCTGTGGCCTTTCTGGGGAAGAGAATCCTGAAAGCAACGCAGCGGTTAATCGTTATTGTTACAAAAATACTATACACTTGTTAAAAAAAAAATCAAGCAGTGCAGAAGTATAAAGGAAAAGCCTCCTGGGCACTATTCCTTGGAAGCAACCCAATTGGCTGTTGGGTATATAACCTTCAAGAATTTTTTCTGTGTATACACAAACATTGTATATGTGTTTGTGTATATAGACATATGTAAATTTATTTTTATAAAAATTGGATTGTATAATACATATTTCCCTGCAACTTGATTTTTTTTTTTTTTTTTTTTTTGGACGGAGTTTCACTCTTGTTGCCCAGGCTGGAGTGCAATGGCGTGATCTTGGCTCATTGCAACCTCCCCCTCCCAGGTTCAAACGATTCTCCTGCCCCAGCCTCCCGAGTAGCTGGGATTACAGGTATGCACCACCACGCCTGGCTAATTTTGTATTTTTGGTAGAGACAGGATTTCTCCATATTGGTCAGGCTGGTCTCGAACTCCCAACCTCGGGTGATCTACCCTCCTTGGCCTCCCAAAGTGCTGGGATTACAGGCATGAGCCACTGCACCCAGCAATTTTGTTTCTTTGACAATATGTTGGCCAGGCACGGTGGCTCATGCCTGTAATCCCAGCACTTTGGGAGGCAGAGGCAGGTGGATCACTTGAAGTCAGAAGTTCAAGACCAGCCTGACCAACATGGTGAAGCCCTGTCTCCACTAAAAATACAAAAATTAGCTTTGCATGGTGGGGCACGCCTGTAATCCCAGCTACTCAGGAGGCTGAGGCACGAGGGGGTCTCGCTCTGTCACCCAGGCTGGAGTGCAATGGCACAATCTCAGCTCACTGCACCCTTCACCTCCTGGGTTCAAGCAGTTCGTCCGTCCGCCTCAGCCTCCTGAGTATCTGGGATTAAAGGCACCTGCCATCATGCCCGGCTAATTTTTGTATTTTTGCAGAGATGGGGTTTCACCAGGTTGGCCAGGCTGGTCCTGAACTCCTGGCCTCAGGTGATCCACCCGCCTCGGCCTCCAAAGTGCTGGGATTACAGGCGTGAGCCACCACACCCAGCCAGTACACTCTTCTTTGCACTTTGCTTTTTTCACCTAATATGTGTTACAGATCCAATCATGCCAGTACATAGGGTGTGGGTGTGTTCTTTAACAGATGTATGGTGTCCCACCTGTACCCCAGTTTGCTTAGAATGCTGGTTCTCTAGTATCTGGTCCCTGGGCCAGCAGTGTCAGCATCACCCCAGAACTTGTTAGAAATGCACATTCTGAATCAGAAGCTCAAGGTGGGCCCAGCAATGTGTGTTTTAGCAAGCCCACCTGGTGATTCTGATGCATGCTCAAATTTGAGAATTTGAGTCCTGTCCCCTACTGGTCATTTAGGTGGTTTCAGTCTTTTGCTATTACAAACCATGCTGAAATTAATATCTTTACACATTTTTATTTCACACTTGTCTGTGTATTTGTAGGATAAATTTCTCAAAATTGGTGGGTCGAAGGCTATGCACACTTTTTTTTTTTTTTTTTTTGAGACAGTCTCACTCTGTCGCCCAGGCTGGAGTGTGAGTGCGGTGGCACCATCTCAGCTCACTGCAACCTCTGCCTCCTGGGTTCAAGCAATTCTCCCACCTCAGCTTCTCGAGTAGCTGGGATTACAGGCGCGCACCCACCACACCCAGCTAATTTTCATATTTTTAGTACAGATGGGGTTTTACCATGTTGGCCAGGCTGGTCTCAAACTCCTGACCTCAGGTGATCTGCCAGCCTCGGCCTCCCGAAGTGCTGGGATTACAGGTGTGAGCCACTGTGCCCAGCCCACACTTTTTATTTAGATAGATTTTACCATATGGTCCACTACAGAGGTTGTATCAGTTTACTTTCCCACAGCAATGACCTCAATTCTTGTTTAATGACTGTGGAGTAGTCTGTTCTCTAGAGGTTTTTGTTTTTGTTTTTGTTTTTTTTTGGTTTTTTGAGACAGAGTCTCACTCTTTGGCCAGGCTGGGGTGCAGTGGTGTGATCTTGGCTCATTGCAACCTCCGCCTTCCGGGTACAAACAATTCTCGTGCCTCAGCCTCCCAAGTAGCTGGAATTACAGGCGCGTGCCACTACACCCAGCTAATTTTTATATTTTTAGTAGTGACAGGGTTTCACCATGTTGGCCAGGCTGGTCTCAAACCCTTGACCTCAAGTGATCTGCCCGCCTTGGCCTCCCATAGTGCTGGGATTGCAGGCATGAGCCACTGTGCCTGGCCTCTCCAGAGGTTTGTAAGCAGGTACATTATACAATCAGGTATGGGCTTTAGAAAGAGCTCATGGCAGGGTGGGTGATAGGCAGGAGGGAAAAGTGTAATGTTGGTGCAGGGGTTGTGAAGACAGCAGTGGGGGTCAAAGGATTGGGGTAGGAAGTTAGGTCAAGAAAGGTAACCTTGGAGAGCTGAGTGACTGGATGTTGTGGTAAGGAGTGGAGACCCTGGAGTTTCCAGCTGGGGCAACAGTAACAGAATGGCCCATGAATTCCGGATCATTTCCAGGGCATGGCATAGACGCAGTGCTCCGAGAGCTTGAGCCGTGCCACTGGCTTGAAGCAGGCATCTGTCCTCTCTTACAGCTTTTGTTTCCGCTCTGATAACAACATGCAGAATGTCACTGGAAGCTACATTTACTTCTGCTGTTTGTGTCAGGTTTTTCCCCCACTCTCTAATTGTGTTTCGTGTTGCAGGAGCTATTGTATTTACATATACACATCTGGTTAAAAAATCCCAATTGGATTGGTAAAGAATCCTAACAACTTTTTAGTATTTTTGTAACTACAAAGATTAACTGTTCAGTTACCTTCAGGATTCTGTTCCTCAGAAAGGTTGCAGGCTTCCCAAGTATCTTCCTGTTACAACTTTCCAACAGAAATTTCCGGATAAGAAAGATAGAGGTCTTCTAGAAAACAGCTGCCAAGAGTTTAGGGTCTGGAACTGGACTGCCTCAGTTTGAATCCTAGCTCTGGCACTCACCAGCTGTGTGACACTAAGCAAGTTACTTCACCTCTCTAGGCCTCTGCTTCCTCATCTGTAAAAGAACTATTAAAAGTACCTTTCCGGCTGGCTGCAGTAGCTCACACCTGTAATCCCAGCACTTTAGGAGTCCGAGGCAAGCGGATCACGAGGTCAGGAGATCAAGACCATCCTGGCTAACACGGTGAAACCCCGTCTCTACTAAAAATACAAAAAATTAACTGGGCGTGGAGGCACATGCCTGTAGTCCCAGCTACTCGGGAGGCTGAGACAGGAGAATTGCTTGAACCCAGGAGGCAGAAGTTGCAGTGAGCCGAGATTGCGCCACTGCATTCCAGCCTGGGCAACAGAGCGAGACTGTCTCAAAAAAAAAAACAAAAAAAAACACACACACACACACAAAAAGTACCTGCTTTGTGGGGTTTTTGTGAGGATGAAAACATGTAAAGTACCTAGAACAGTGAAGTAATGTTATTGTTATTACTATTATCGTCAGATTTCAGGTCTTCCCTTCTTTTTGTTTGTTTGTTTGTTTAATAGAGGCAGAGTTTCTTCATGTTGCCCATGCAGGTCTCAAACTCCTGGGCTCAACCGATCTTCCCACCTTGACCTCCCAAAGTGCTGGGATTCCTGTCCGGTCTCCCATTCTGACTCAACATTGCAGCATGGGATATTTATAAGTCACCCACAAAGGAGACCAGAGTCCTCTGTGTGATGGACAGGATCTGTCCAACCTTGGTTTGTCACTGAATAAGATTAGGCCTTTTCCCACCCAGAGTGCTGAGCTGAATTCAAAGGAATATGTGGAAATGAGCCATAATACTGGTTTGTAGGTGAAGCCACAGAGTCCTGTGTATCCTTTGACAGCCCTGAGCCTCTGCATGTGCACATCTTTCCGCTTGATAAGTACTTCCTTTCCTTGTACACAAAGCAGACTCCTCCACCTGGGAGTGGTGGCTCACGCCTGTAATCCCAGCACTTTGGGAGGCCAAGGCGGGCAGATCATCTGAGGTCAGGAGTTTGAGACCAGCCTGGCCAACATGGTGAAACCCTGTCTCTACTAAAAATACAAAATTAGCCGTGTGTGGTGGTGCGTACCTGTAATCCCAGCTATTTGGGAGGCTGAGGCAGGAGAATCACTTGATTTGTAGTGAACTGAGATTGTGCCATTGCACTCCAGCCTGGGCAAAAGGAGCAAAACTGGGCAAAAGGAGTAAAACTCCACTAAAAAAAAAAAAAAAAAAAAGCAGACTCCTCAACCCAGTCAGCATTTATCTGGCTCCAAACTACCAGACCCTGTGCTTGACCATCAGGGCCTTGCTTAAGTGGTACCTGCTCTTGCCACCTCTGACTCCTTTACTTCTCTGCAGAAATAGTGTCTTGTTGGCCTTCTCGTGATTCCCTTGTGCTTAATAATGATACAAATGGTGTATACAGTTTACATGATGACTCAAGGCACAATGCTGAGTACTTCCAAAGCAGAAATCAGAATCCTCACAACTTATTTTACAGCTGAGGAAACCAAGGCTTAGGGGGAAAAAAAAAATCACTTTCCCAAGGTCCCACAGCTGGGAAGAAGTAGAGCTGGGAGTCCAAATGGGCTTCCTGACCTCAGAGTCCCTTCATAACTGCTGATGTTCATACTGTGTGTCACATTGATAAACGTGTCTGTTGCATCATGTGTCACACTGCGTTATAATAGCCTGTTTGGGGTTTTGTTTTGGGGGAGGCTTTGTGTGTGTGTGTGTGAGCCAGAGTCTCACTCTGTTGCTGAGGCTGGAGTTCAGTCACACGATCCCCACTCACTACAGCCTCCACCTCCCGGGTTCAAGCAATTCTCCTGCCTCAGCCTCCTGAGTAGCTGGGACCACAGGCGCACAACATCACACCTGGCTAATTTTTGTATTTTTAGTAGAGACGGGGTTTCACCATGTTGGCCAGGCTGGTTTTTTTTTTTTTTTTTTTTTTTTTGAGACAGAGTCTCGCTCTGTCACCTAGGCTGGAGTGCAGTGGCTCAGTCTCGGCTCACTGTAACCTCTGCCTCCCAGGTTCAAGCTATTCTCCCGCCTCGCCTCCCGAGTAGTTGGGATTACAGGTGCGCACCACCATGCCCAGCTAATTTTTGTATTTTCAGTAGAGACGAGGTTTCACCATGTTGGCCAGGCTGGTCTCAAACTCCTGACCTCAGGTGATCTGCCCGCCTCCGTCTCCCAAAGTGCTGAGATTACAGGCATGAGTCACCATGCCCAGCCAGTTTTGCTTTGCATTCCATAAAATAGAATATATGTTCTCTGTGATACGTATCATGTCACAGTATTAACCTACCTGCCTGTGAGTGCGTCAAGATCAGGAACTCATTTTTGTATCCATACTACTGCTACACAGGAAATGTATTGAATGTGTGGAGGTGCTCAGAGGGGATGAGGAACTTGCTCAAGTCCAACAGCACACTACTGGCAAAAGCAGAAGCCAAGGGTTGGGAGAGAATAGGGAAGGAAGGAAACCGGGCCTCTCATGTGGGTATTGCTCACCCACCCCGCTCCCACCTCCTGGCAAAGCCATCCAAGTGACTCACATGTAGCTGCCTCCAGTGGCTCCAGAGGGGATAGTCTACCTTCCAGCCCAGTGCCTGGGCTGCCTCAGCCATGCATAGGCAAGGGTGTGGTTAGGGGCCTCCTCACTCACCTCTCCCTGATAGTCACAACCCCCAATACAAGCACAGTACTTTACAGTTTGCCAGGCTGTTTCGCATCCCATATCTCATTTGGTTTAAGACTCTTATGGGACTGGGTGTGGTAGGTCACACCTATAATCTCAGCATTTTGGGAGGCCAAGGCAGGAGGATCACTTGATGCCAGGAGTTCAAGGCTGCAGTGAGCTGTGCACTCCAGCTTGGGCAATAGAGCAAGACCCTGTCGCTTTTTTTCTTTTTTTTTTTTTTTTAAAAGCCTTTTTTTAAAAGAAGGCTTTTAGACCTTTTTTGAAGTGAGGCTAGAGATTATCCTCCTGTTTGACAGAGAAGTAAACACAGTCACTCAGCATGCCATTAACAGAGCAAGGAATACCTTGGATACAGTTTATGTGTAGCATTTTACTTATGTATGAACTATATCTGTAGGGAGAATTCCCACAGGTGGAATTGCTTGGTCAAAGGGTATGTGCATTTGTGATTTTTTATGTATTGCCTAGTTGCTTTCTACAGGAAGACAGATTGACTCCCATAGGCAGTGTGGGAGACTACCTCTTTCCCCCATAGCCCCACCGACTCAGTATGTTACCCAGTGTGTGGATTCTTACCTTTCTGATAGACAAAAAACAGAATCTCGGTGTGCTTTAGTTTGAGCTCATTAAGAGTGAGAATAAACACTCTTTTTTTACTATTAAGAGCCATTTGTAGTTCTTGTTCTGTGGCTCTTCTTTTTGTATCTTTGGGCATGTGGAAATTTCAATTTAATGCATCCTGCCAAATTGCCCTCCCCAAAAGGCTGGACAGGTTTATACTCTAGGCCAGTGCCGTCTATGTACTTCCTTTAGCCGGGCACAGTGGCAAATGCCTGTAATCCCAGCTACTTGGGAGGCTGAGGCATGAGGATTACTTAAGCCCAGGATTTCGAATCTAGCCCACACCTCCCTCTCCTAGTAGTCATTTTGTGGCCTTACTGCCCTCTGCCCCATCTCCTTCCCTCTTTGCAACCTTCCACCTGGGACACTAGGGCCTCTCTGAGCCAGCCTTACCTTCTCCAGACACCCTCTCTCTTAGCAGGTTTTTTATTGTTGGTTTTTGTGAGCCAAAATATTTGTGAGTCTCCGTAACTGAATGTGATCCCGTCTTCTAGGGATGCTGGTGTTTTACTCGCAGGATGGACATGGTGATGGTAGAATCTCAGGCACTGTAATGAGTCTGTGGCTACTATGGAAAGGACTTCAGCATGAGCAGAAGTCTAATCTGGCATTGTTAGGACTTTCGGTAGCCATGATACAAAACAGTTGCAGAGTAGGCTTGTCCCAGTGGGAAAATCTGGAAGGGCTTCATGGCAGTGACATTTACTAGGCCCTTGAGGACTGTGAGGATTTTGCCTAGCAGAGAGAGGGCAGGTAGAGAACACTGTGATCCTGAAAGCTTTTGACCCTGTTTGGAATACAAATTTATACCAAAAAAAAAAAGAAAAGAAAGAAAATAAATTTATACCAGTACTATATTATCATTGATAAATTTTCATTAGAAACTTCTGGCTGGGTACAATGGCTCACGCCTGTAGTCCAGCACTTTGTGAGGCTAAGGCCAAGAGTTTGAGACCAGCCTGGCCAGCATGGTGAAACCCCCTCTCTACAAAAAATAACAAAAATTAGCCAGGTATGGTGGCATGTACCTGTGTCCCAACTACTCAAGAGGCTGAGGCAGGAGAATTGATTAAATCAGGAGGCAGAGGTTGCAGTGAGCCAAGATTGTGCCACTGCACTCTAGCCTAGGTGACAGAGTGAAACTCTATCTCAAAAAAAAAGGAAAGTTCTTCACCATAAATTCTCTTTCCCCTCCTCCCCCCAGACAGAGTCTCACTCTGTCGCCCAGGCTGGAATGCAGTGGTATGATCTTGGCTCACTGCAACCTCTGCCTCCTGGGTTCAAGTGATTCTCCTGCCTCAGCCTCCCATAGCTGGGATTACAGGCGTGTGCCAGCACACCCGGCTAATTTTTGTATTTTTAGTAGAGACGGGGTTTCACCATGTTGGCCAAAGCTGGTCTTGAACTCCTGACCTCGTGATCCACCCACCTCGGCCTCCCAAAGTGCTGGGACTACAGGCTTGAGCCACTGTGCCCAGCCTTCTTTGGCATAAATTCTGTGAAGCTAATTTATTCCTATGTTGGTCTGTTACTCCATTTTTAATTCTTTTCATTTTTATAACACTGAAATTGTTTTTATTGCATTTAGTTCTTTTTCATGTAAATATTTATCCTTCATCAGTTCTTTACCCACATCACATTCTTGCCAACTGTAGCATCTGCCATTATAAATTTAATTGTGGCTTTTATTTTTACCATTTTCAAGTCTGCCAGTCAAATTTCTTAAATTTAAGTTTTGTCAAGATTTGCTTCTCCTCACAGTTGGTGTCTCCCTATGTGCAGTTTCAGCCATTGTCTGTCTTGTTTGTTGTTAATTTCAACTCATAATATTAATTACCTACTGGATGACAGAATAGTCATTTTTCCCTCTTAGCTGATCCATTAGAAAATTGAAAACAATTGTCTTCGAGAGGTCTGAAACTGCTGTGGCATCACTCGTGTCCAAGTTTTCTTCTTTCAGTTATTCCATACTGGAATGGCCTCTGCCATAGCCCCTCTCCCCAGATGTGTCACACATGCCCTGGGTTCTCCTTGGTCTCTTGATCAGGGTCCAGATCTCCTTATGGCAGAATGGCAGGATCGGCCAGTCGTGGTGGCTCACACCTGTAATCCCAGCACTTTGGGAGGCCAAGGCAGGTGGATCACTTGAGGTCAGTTCAAGACTGCCTAGCCAACATGGTGAAACTCCATCTCTACTAAAAATACAAAAATTAGCTGTGCATGGTGGCACATGCCTATAGTCCCAGCTACTCGGGAGGCTGAGGCAGAAGAATCACTTGAACCCAGGAGGTGGAGGCTGCAGTGAGCCAAGATTGTACCACTTCATTCCAGCCTGGGTGATAGAGCAAGACTCGGTCTCAAAAAAAAAAAAAAAAGTGGCAGGATCAGAGCATCCTGCCCCAGAATGAGGCAGGCAGCATCCCTAGCCCAGGAAACAGCATTTGCAGAGCCTTGCAGGAACACATGGGAACCAGCCGTGCTGAGCTATTGCCATTCTTCTCTCCCCTAGAATGCTTCGGACATGCCTGAAACGATCACCAGCCGGGATGCCGCCCGCTTCCCCATCATCGCCAGCTGCACACTCTTGGGGCTCTACCTCTTTTTCAAAGTAAGTCTTTTGCCACCTGTTGTGTCATTTGATCTAAATGATTTTATCTTATTTTATTTTATTTTTCCCATCACAAGAGCCATGCATGTTCATTTATAGAAAATAAAGAAGAGAGAAAAATTAATAATTCACCCTTAGACCTACCCAAAGACAACAACTGTTAGTGTTTGGGGCCCTTTCTCACTAGTCTGTATTTCTTTTCTCCATGTAGCTTTTTGTTTTGTTTGTGTGATATCAGTTTGGTTTCATTGTGCTGTTTATGTTGGGATGGGGTATAGCTTGTGCCCAGACATACCTCTACCATACTAATGGCCTTTTTTTTTTTTTTTTTTTTAATTTATCGAGGTTTATTTTCCCAATAAAAGTTATACAGGCTCAGTGTTGAAAACCTGGAAAACACAGAAAAGTAAAAAGGGAAAAACAGCAGTCATCCAAAACCCCACTACCAGAGACAGTCACAGTTGCCCTTCGGAGGTGTGTCCTTCCACTGTTTCTCCCTGTGCATGGTTTCTCCGTAGCTGTGACCACATGGTGTATTCAGTTTGTGGCTGCTTTTTTCACTTCACATTAATAACATCATAAACATTTTCTCATGTTACTGCAAACTCTCTTTAGTTGTACTATTTTCTGGATTATAAAAGTAATATATTCAGAAAAACTAAAGAAAGTATATCAATAGAGGAAAAAATAAATTCCACAACACAGAAGTAGTCATTAACAATTTGGCGTATCTCCTTTTGGGCTTTTTATTTATTTATTTTAGGACAGGGTCTCACTCTGTCCCCCAGGCTGGAGTGTAATGGCGCCATCACAGTTTACTGCAGCCTCAACCTCTTATGCTCAAGAGATCCTCCTGCCTCAGCCTCCCAAGTAGCTGGGACTACAGGCACGCGCCACCACACCCGGCTAATTTTTTCTTTTTTGAGACAGAGTCTTGCTCTGTCGCCCAGGCTAGAGTGCAGTGGCGCAATCTCGGCTCACTACCACATCCACCTCCTGGGTTCAAGTGATTCTCCTGCCTCAGCCGGCTGAGTAGCTGGGAGTAGATACACACCACCACACCCAGCTAATTTTTGTATTTTTAGTAGAGACAGGGTTTCACCGTGTTGGTCAGGCTGGTCTTGAACTCCTGACCTCATGATCTGCCCGCCTCGGCCTTCCAAAGTGCTGGGATTATAGGTGTGAGCCACTGCACCCAGCCAATTTTTTCTTTTACTAGAAATAAGATTTCGCTTTGTTGCCCAGTCTGGTTTCAAACTCCTGGGCTCAAGTAATCCTCCCACTTCTGCCTCCCAAAGTGCTGGGATTACAGGCGTAAGCCACTGCATCCATCCACTGGATCTAACCCCCATCCCCCACGGATGGATGGGGGACTCCAGCCTGGGGGACAGTACGCCTTTTAAAAAGTGTATGTTTAGCTTTTTTTTTTTTTTTTTGAGATGGAGTCTCACTCTGTTGCCAGGCTGGGGTGCAGTGGCACAATCTCGGCTCACTGCAACCTCCGCCTCCCAGGTTCAAGTGATTCTCCTGCCTCAGCCTACCGAGTAGCTGGGACTACAGGCACGTGCCACCATGCCCAGCTAATTTTTGTATTTTTTAGTAGAGATGGGGTTTCACCATGTTGGCCAGGATGGTCTCGATCTCTTGACCTTGTGATCCACCCACCTTGGCCTCCCAAAGTGCTGGGATTACAGGCGTGAGCCACCGTGCCCGGCCTGTTTAGCATTATTATAATCATAACTGTAGTGTTAGATCTTCTTTTTTTTGTTTATGTTAGTTTTTTCTTTGTTGATTGGTTTTTTTAGAGACAGGGTCTCACTGTTGCGCAGCCTGGAGTTCTCTGGCACAATCATGGCTCACTGCAACCTCAACTCCTGGACTCAAGCGGAAAAAACTGGCTGATTTTATTTATTTATTTATTTTTAGAGACAGGGTTTCACTGTGTTGCCCAGGCTGGTTACCAATTCCTTGGCCTGCTAAAGCACTGAGATTACAGATGTAAGCCACCATGCCAGGCCCTTGTTTTGTTTATTTTGTTTTGTTTTTGAGAAAGGGTCTTGCTCTGTCACCCAGGCTGGAGTGCAGTGGTGCAATCATGGCTCACTACATCCTCGACCTCGTGGGCTCAAGCGATCCTCCCACCTCTGCCTCCAGAGTAGCTGGGACTACAAGGCGTGCACCACCACGCCTAGCTAATTTTCGTGTTTTTAGTGGAGATGGGGTTTTGCATGTTGCTCAGGCTGGTCTCGAACTCTTGGGCTCAAGCTATCCACCTGCCTTGGCCTTGTAAAGTGCTGGTATTACAGGCATGAGCCACCACACCTGGCCCCTTCTTGTTCTTTTAATAGTACATCAACTTTTTTCCTGGTCATTGAAAATTCCTCAAGGATGACTTTAATTTACATCTTAAAATGTAGGCTGGGCGCAGTGGCCCATACCTGTAATCCCAGCACTTTGGGAAGCCGAAGTGGGTGGTCAGGAATTCATCTGAGGTCAGGAATTCGAGACCAGCCTAGCTAACACGGTGAAACCCCATCTCTACAAAAACTACAAAAAAATCCATCCTGGCCAACATGGTGAAACCCAGTCTCTACTAAAAATAACAAAAATTAGCTGGGCATGGTGGCGTGTGCCTATAGTCCCAGCTACTTGGGAGGCTGAGGCAGGAGAATCACTTGAACCCAGGAGGCAGAGGTTGCAGTGAGCTGAGATCACACCACTGCACTCCAGCCTGGCGACAGAGCAAGACTCTGTCTCAATTAAAAACAAAAAAAGGCTCAATTAAAAAAAAAAATACATGTAGGCCTGGTGCAGTGGCTCACCTGTTAACCCAGCACTTTGGGAGGCTAAGGTGGGAGGATCACTTGAGCTCAGGAGTTACAGACCAGTGTGGGCAACACAGTGAGCCCCCATCTCATTCATAAGTAAATAAATAAATCAATTCATCAATAATGTATATCATTTAAAAAATTTGTTGCCAGCCTAGGCAACAGAGCAAGACTTCGTCTCAAAATTTAAAAAAATTTTTTTCAACCTAAAGTACAAATGAACCATAATCCTCTCCCCAGTAGTTTCCTGTGATTCTGTCATGCATAAAATCTATACTTATGTTAAATTATATATATTTATATATGTATCAAATACATGATTCTTACCACAGAGGTATTTTTATATCAACAAAGTCAAATTACCCCATTCTTTCATTCTTTTTTTTTTTTTTTTTTTTTGAGATAGAGTCTCGCTCTGTCACCAGGCTGGAGTGCAATGGAGCGATCTCAGCTCAGTGCAACCTCCGCCTCCGTGGTTCAAGCGATTCTTCTGCCTCAGCCTCCCGAGTAGCTGGGACTACAGGTGCGTGCCACCATGCCCAGCTGATTTTTGTATTTTTAGTAGAGATGGGGTTTCACCATGTTGGCCAGGATGGTCAAGAGACCTTGTGATCCGCCCGCCTCCCAAAGTGCTGGAATTACAGGCATGAGCCACCATGCCCAGCCTCTCTCATTCTTTTTAACAGCTGTTCATGGTTCTGTTTTACAGTGTACCCTGAGGGTGTTTAAAATCTGTCCCATGTTGGGGGTATCATAGCAGTATTGTCGTGAACACTTCATACACCTAATTTGTGCACTTATTTTCTTCAAGTTTATCTGCAGTAGGTCTACCAAGTCCAATGCATCTCCATTTGTAATTAGATAGTGCCAAATCACCCTCCAAAAAGATTGTATCATTTTACATTCCCACTGACAGTTACAAGCGTGCTGGCCTACCCAGGCGCTCACCTGCATTGGATAGCACCAAAATTTTTAGTTTTTTCCAGTCTGTGAGTGAATAAAAAAACTTTTTTTTTTTTTTTTTGAGATGGAGTCTCACTCTTGCCCAGGCTGGGGTGCAGTGGCACGTTCTCGGCTCACTGCAACCTCCACCTCCCAGGTTCAAACAATTCTCCTGCCTCAGCCTCCCAAGGAGCTAGGATTACAGGTGCCTGCCACCATGCCCGGCTAATTTTTGTATTTTTAGTAGAGACAGGGTTTCACCTTGCTATAATCCTGGCCTCAGGTAATCCACCTGCCTTGGCCTCCCAAAGTGCTGGGATTACAGGTGTGAGCCACTGCGCCTGGCCAAAAACATAATTTTTTAACACCTATTTCCTATTTCATAGCTCCCTCATTTTTTTTTTTTTTTTTTTTTAGAGATGAGTTCTTGCTCTGTTGCCCAGGCTGGAGTGCAGTCACATAATCATAGCTTACTGAAGCCTTGTTCTCCCAGGCTCAGGTGATCCTCCCGTCTCAGCCTCCTGAGTATTTGGGACTCTAGACGTATGTCATTACACCCAGCTATAAATCCTCTTTTTTTGTTGTTTTTTGTTGTTGTTGTTTTGTTTTCTTTTGTTTTTTGAGACAGAGTCTCTCTCTATCACCCAGGCTGGAGTGCAGTGGCATGATCTCGGTTCACTGCAATGTCTGCCTCCCAGGTTCAAGTGATTCTCCTGCCTCAGCCTCCTGAGAAATGCTCTTTTTAATGGTTACAGGGTATCCCCACGAGCAACCAGCCTGGGCAACATAGCAAGACCGCATCTCTACAAAACATTTAAAAATTAGCCAGACATGGTGGTGCAGGGTTATATTCCCAGCTACTCAGGAGGTTGAGGCTGAAGGATGACTTGAGCCCAGGAGTTCAAGGCTGTGGTGAGCTATGATCATGCCGCTGCACTCCAGCCTGGACACGAATGTTACCCTGACAATAAAAGAAAAATATCCCAGGCCGGGCGCGGTGGCTCAAGCCTGTAATCCCAGCACTTTGGGAGGCCGAGACGGGCGGATCACAAGGTCAGGAGATCGAGACCATCCTGGTTAATACGATGAAACCCTGTCTCTACTAAAAAGTACAAAAAAACTAGCCGGGCGAGGTGGCGGGCGCCTGTAGTCCCAGCTACTTGGGAGGCTGAGGCAGGAGAATGGCGTGAACCCGGGAGGCGGAGCTTGCAGTGAGCTAAGATCTGGCCACTGCACTCCAGCCTGGGCGACAGAGCGAGACTCCGTCTCCAAAAAAAAAAAAAAAAAAAAGAAAAATATCCCTATAAGCAGATACAGCACAGTTGACTTAAAGCATCCCCCTCACTTTAAACAGAAAATGTCATTCTGATTTTTACTCTAAGAAATAAGAGTGCACTAAATAACATTGACTGTTCACAGATTTATTTTTCTTTTTTCCTGGACCTCAGGTAAAGAGCTGAATTTAGGCCAGGCACAGTGGCTCACTCCTGTAATCCCAGCACTTTGGGAGGCCAAGGCAGGTGTATCATGAGGTCAGGAGATCGAGATCATCCTGGCCAACATGGTGAAATCCCATCTCTACTAAAAATACAAAAACTAGCGGGGCATGGTGGCGCACTCCTGCAATCCCAGCTACTTGGGGGGCTGGGGCAGGAGAATAGCTTGAACCAGCGAGTTGGAGGTTGCAGTGAGCCGAGATTGCGGCACTGCACTCCAGCCTGGTGACAGAGACTCCATCTCAGAACAAAACAAACAAAAAAACAGCTGAATTTATCAAGTGCCTTGGTTCATAGCATACCATCCTTGATCTATGCCAGGCCCCCGTACTTTGTTTTTTTTTCTCCCACTTCACTCCAATATCCACCTCCATTTCCCACCTTCATTTCTCTCTCTGCCAGAGGCAGCTGCTTTAATGCATTTGACTTCTGTCCTTAGATGTATATGTTTGTTATAAAATATATAGTGTTGGTGTATCTGTGTGTATGAGTAGGAATTGCATTTCCATAAATAGAACTGTGCATTGCATCTCCCTCTGTTTCCTTTTCCACTCTCTGTACCTTAAAATCTCTCTGTGGATCTGTGTACATCCAGCCCATTGCTTCTGCCTTTGCTTTTGGCAGATATTTCTGAAGTCTTGAGAGACCTTCTAACATTTTTAGTATTTAGGATTCTTTCCTTAGACCAGATGCTCCCAAAAGGAATTTCTGGCAGCAGTGGGTGTGAGCATTTTTATTTAAGGCACTGGCTTCCTAATGCTCAGCCTTTCCTCCTCTCTAGGCAGGTAAGCCTCAGTCTGCCTCGTGCCAGAAGCACAGAGTATACCTCTTCCCCATGCCTTTAAAGTGTCCCCAGTAAGATTTCTGAAAGGCAGCTGCCTGGACAGCACAGCCACTGGGCTCCTCCTGGACTCCCCCCTGACGTCTGGCTGGTTGGTTTGCTTAACAGAAAAACAGCCCACCACAGCGGCTCTGCCTCAGCCCTTTTCCTCCCCTCCTCCTGGTTGGGGCACTGGAGGTTGTAACTGCATTGTACCTTTTTAAAACTTCAGGGCCGGGTGCAGTGGCTCACGCCTGTAATCCCAACACTGGGAGGCCGAGGCGGGCAGATCACCTGAGGTCAGGAGTTCGAGACCAGCCTGGCCAACATGGTAAAACCCCATCTCTACTAAAAATACAAAAAAGTTGATTAATCAAGCGCGGTGGCCCATGCCTGTAATCCCAGCTACTGGGAAGCTGAGGCAGGAGAATCGCTTGAACCCAGGAGGCAGAGGTTGTGGTGAGCCGAGAACATGCCACTGCACTGCAGCCTGGGTGACAGAGTGAGACTTCGTCTCAAAAAAAGCAACAAAAAAACTTCGTATTTTCCTGTTGCCTCAACATCCCACCAACAGGCCATGAACACTTTGCCCAGGTGAACAGGTACCTGTGATAAGGCTGGTCCCTGCCACAATTTCCCTTCTCGCCCTCCTCTACTGTGACCTAGTGACATTCAGACATATCAGTGAGATCCCCTTTTGCTTGTGTGTTTCACCCTGAGCCCCAAGAAAGGCACTTGGCCATGGGTCTCCTTCTGTAGGACCTATGAGTATAATAAATCCTTTCATTTCATATACCTCTCTCTCAAGGACTTTCACCTTGAGTTTAGAATGATCCCATCCTCATCACCAATTGTGTTGTAAAAAGGAAGTTCCCCTTGTGAGGTTTTTTTTTTCTTGTTTTTAGAGACAGAGTCTTACTCTTTCACCCAGGCTGGAGTGTAGTGGTGCGATCATAGTTCACAATAACTTTAAACTCCCAGGCTCAGGTAATCCTCCCATCTCAGCCCCCTGAGTGGCTGGAACTACAGGCATGCACCACCATGCCCGCCTAATTTTTTTTTTTTTATTTTTTGTAGAGTTGGGGTCTTGCCACGTTGCCCATGCTGATCTTGAATTCCTGGCGTCATGCAATCCTCCCGCCTTGGCCTCCTAAAGTGCTGGGATTACAGGCACAAGCCACTGCACTCAGCCCCCTTTATGAAGTCGTTAAGGATCACTCGCACACAGCCACAGAAACTATGCTCAGAGAGGCTTATGAAATTACAGGATTTACTATACTCACATGTTCTAGAGAAGGAGGCATGCATGCCACACAGGGGGCCATATGGGAGGAGCTCCGAGGAAGCCACTTAACCAAGCAGGTGAAGAGAAAGGGGAGAGGACAGAGAGAAGGAAGGAGAGGGGAGGACCCCTGGGCAAGTGCCTTTGTTGGGGCTCAGGGTGGTACAAGCAAAGAGCATGAGGGGATTTACCAGTATGTTTGTATGGTATTAGGTCATAGAAGAGGAGGACCAGAGGCTAGGTGCCATGGCTCACGCCTGTAATCCCAGCACTTTGGGAGGCCAAGGCGGCAGATCATTTGAGCCCAGGAGTTCAAGATCAGCCTGGTCAACATGGTGAAACCCTGTCTCTACAAAAAATACAAAAATTAACCAGTGTGGTGGCACACACCTGTGTCCCCAACTACTTAGGGGCTGAGGCAGGAGGATCACTTGAACCCTGGAGGTCGAGGCTGCAATGAGCCAAGATGGGGCCACTGCACTCCAGCCTGGGCAACAAAGTGAGACCCTGTTTCGAAAGAAAAAAAAGAAGAAGAAGAAATGGGCCGGGTGCAGTGGCTCACGCCTGTAATCCCAGCACTTTGGGAGGCCGAGGCAGGCGGATCACGAGGTCAGGAGATCGAGACCATCTTGGTTAACACGGTGAAACCCTATCTCTACTAAACAAAATACAAAAATTAGCTGGGCATGGTGGCAGACGCCTATAGTCCCAGCTACTCGGGAGGCTGAGACAGGAGAATGGCATGAACCCAGGAGGCAGAGCTTGCAGGAAGCCAAGATCGCACCACTGTACTCCAGCCTGGGCGACAGAGCAAGACTCCGTCTCAAAAAAAAAAGAGGAGAGCCAGAAGGAGAACCTGGGCAGAATGTTCATAGTCTATTTGTGGGGATGTTGAGGCATCATCTGTAAAATAGGTTTTTAAAGTAAGTTTTAAATTTTTACAATACGGTAACATTTCACAAAATCATAGCATTTACTTTATCCCACCTTATTTAAAATTGATTCCCTTGAGGCAACTCAAAAAATTAAACCCAACAGCATAAGAAAAACAAAAGAAATAGAGTTAAAGGAGAAAATTAAAATAAGATAAAACAACCCTTGGTTGAGGACTACACCCATACCCCATGCTCTAAAGCCTGTCCTCTTGCTAGAAATGGGCTTAGTTGTGGCTCTGGCTTTTTAGCAGCCAAAGCACAAAGGAAAGTGAGACCTGGTGCCCAATCCGCATGGGTCACAGTGAAACCACCCAGAAGCTCAGAGGTGTGGCCTGAGAGCAGTTTGCCCCAAGGGCTCAGATTGAAAGAATGCAATGTGAGAGGTATGCCACATCTTCATAAATAAAGCACAATTCATATGCCTACAAAGTCTGCTCATAGGTCTTTTTCTTGTAGCACTAACATTATGGACCACCGATTTGCCCTTCCATTCAGTCATTCTGCATTTATTGAGAGCCTGCTACATCAGGCCCTGGCTGGGTACTGGGGATACTGAAGTGAAAAACACAGCTGACCATCCCTGCCCTCAAGAAGCATCTTGTTAAGCGCTAGAGACAGACACCAATCACATAGATAGATGTGAAGTTACACCTGTACAAAGTGCTGTCAAGGCGAGGTCCATAGCACTAGGAAAGCATGGAAGAACCAGCTTCAGGGTGAAGCTTCTGCCCAAGCCCCTTATCCACAACAGCACCTGCATTGACCTAGCTCAGCCGAAACCCCAGGAGTCATCCTCCCTGCCCCACCAAGCCCTCATATCCAGCCCCTTCACACATCTTGCAGCTCCAATTCCAGAACAGATCTGGAGGTTGGGTGCAGTGGGTCACACCTGTAATCCCAGCACCTTTGGGAGGCCAAGGCAGGTGGATCACCTGAGGTCAGGAGTTCAAGACCAGCCTGACCAACATGGTGAAACCCCATCTCTACTGAAAATACAAAATTAGGCGGGCGTGGTTGTGCATGCTTGTAATCCCAGCCACTTGGGAGGCTAAGGCAGGAGAATCACTTGGACCCAGGAGGTGGAGGTTGCAGTGAGCCAAGATTGCACCATTTCACTCCAGCCTGGGCAACAAGAGTGAAACTCCATCTCGGGGAGGGCAGGAGTAGGGGGAGCAGAACAGATCTGGAATCCTTACACTGCTTATCACTTCCCCTCCATCCCCCTAAGCCAGGGCGCCATCCCCCTCCTGCTCCCGCTTCCTCTCTTGCCCTGCAGGGTCTTCTATACAGCAGCAGAGGGGTCCTCTCATGCTGTCTGATCATGTCAAACCCTGCCCTCAGCACTCCAGTACCAGCCTGTCTCATGCAGGTGAATCTAAAGACTTTCCCATGGCACTGCAGGGTCTGGCTCCCTCTTCCCACCCAGCCTCCTTTCCTGACACTGTGCCCATGCTCCCTTAGCTCTAGGCTCACAGGCCCTCTGTAGTCCCTGCACACATGAACATGCACCCACCTCAGGACCTTTGCACCTGCTCCCTTCATTTATGACTCTCGTCCTATGTCCTCTCTTCCAGAGCGTTCCCTGACCACCTGTCTAAAATAGCAGCTCTGCCCTTTCATTTTCTATCTCCCTGCCCTGGTTTGTTTTTCTTAGTGCCCATTACCACCTAACAATATATGTAACTGTTTCTTTCGAGATTCTTTCTCCCTCACTGGCCCATGAACTCTAGGAGAGCAGCAGCTTTGCCTGATTCCTTGCTGAATCACTGATGTCTAGCACAATGCCCTGCACATAGTAGGCAATCAATCAATATGGGCTGAATTACTGAGGGGTTGATTGTGTCATGGAAACTATGTGAGCAAAGCTTCTCTGATCTGGGAGCTAAAGAAGGTTGAGTAGGGGTGGCCTCGGTGAAGACAGACGAGAGGAGAACATCTCAGGCAGCAGGAGAGCTTGTCCACGGCTGCCTGTGGGTGGGCATGTAGCACACACATCACACTGCAAAAAGGCCAGTGTGGCTGCAGTGTGTAGAGCAAGAGCATGTGTGAGCCAAGGCTCAGGAGACCTGTGGTGGCCACCACGAGGGCAAGAGGCCAACAGGTGGATGTGAGCTTTCAGCTTATGAGAGCAGAAGTTAGCTGCAGAAAGGCTTCCAGCAAAGGAGTGATATGATCTGACAGGTGTTCAGCAGATTCCAAAACAGCCCTGCTTGAGAGTGGCCAGGTTCCCTACACCCCACACAACAGCACATTATTCCCTCCAGCTTAGAGACCATCATAGTAATAAATTCAGCAGTGATGCAGCAAACATGGTGCACCATGGCATAGCCTTTCCAAAGTCCAGAATTAACACGTGACCATTGACTGGAACATCGTGACAGAATATTTCTCAAGTTTCACCTAACGACAAAAAGACCAAGAAGCAGCTGTCAGGGATGCCGTCATAGCTTCAGCCATCACTGCAGGAGGAGTCATCAGAAAGTAGAATGTGGAAAATGGAGTGGGAAAGATGTCTTGTAACTAGCATGCTTGGAGCCTGGGTGGCCACTCTGTAGGGGCTCCCTGGATGATTAAACAGGGAGAAGGAAGTGTGGAAGAGTGAGTTCTGAGGTTCCAGCAGCTCTCTTGGGCTCTATACTGAAGACTCCCTTATCCCTTCAGAACCCCTGTGCAGCACTCTGAGCACAAACATAGTTGCTTCTCTCCAGATAATAGAGCCACTAAACGTAAACCTGCAGACCCCTTTGCAAGGTACATCTGGGGGCTTGAGGTTTCTCCCTTTCCCCACAGCTGCAGAAACTAGAATGCCACTAGTATTGTCTGAAACTCTTCCTGACAGTCCCCCAACTCAAGAAGGGTAAAACCAACCTCCAGAAGAGAAGCAGGGACTCTGGTTTCCTCACAGCCACTGGCAACCCTAACTTCCTGTTTCTCTTTGTATTTCTGCCTCAGATATTCTCCCAGGAGTACATCAACCTCTTGCTGTCCATGTATTTCTTCGTGCTGGGAATCCTGGCCCTATCCCACACCATCAGGTCAGAAGGCATCTCTCTGCAACATTTGAAGCAGCTTTCTCGGGAACCAGTACAGGGTCTTGGATGAGAACATGACTTTTGGCATCACTCAGAGCCAGGTTTGAATCCTGGCTATAAAACTCAAGGGACTCTTTCCCCTGCACACTGTAGATGACTAGGACAAGAACAATGACCTCTCTGGGCCACAGTTTCCTTATAGAAATGATGAGGATCTGGTGGGTGTTTCCACCACCACAGCTGTTGGGAAAGTGATTTGTGAGCAGTAATGTCATGTTAGTTGTGACAGTACTCAGGTGAGTAACACCAGTACCACCTGCCGGGTGTTGTGGCCTAGCTGTGTGCTAAGCGTCATGCTGGGCCTCTCACACATGATCTTGTTTCATAAGGAGCCAGAGGCAGCACAGTAAAAAGTTAGGAGCGTGGGCTCTGGAATTTGACTACCTTTGAGTCCAGACCCTGCCACTTAATAGCTCTGTGATCTTGGGCAAGTTACTTAATCTCTCTGGCCTCAATTTCCTAGTGAATGTGGAGAAAATAATAGTACCCTTCCCATGGGGTCATGTGGAAAGCTTTAGCACAGTATCTGGCGATATAAAGTGTTCAGTAACTATTAGCTGTCACTGTCATTATCTGTGTTAACCTGCCAGACAACCTTATATGGGTTGCTTTTGCTTTCACACCTGTATGATAGTCATGGAAACTGAAGCCCAGAGAGGTTAAGAAATTTGCTAAGATCACACCGCTAACAAGCAACAGAGCCAGGATTCAAACCCAGGTGTGGTCCAGAGCCCATCCTCTTCCCACTGCTACCTTAACTCAAACTGCCACACACTCATGTCCTTTCAGTGGGGAGAGTGGTTCATTAGGGGGGTTGCTACTTGTGTTTTGGACAGGCCAGTTCTCCACTCTACAGGACTATCCCACACATTACAAACAGTTGGCATCCTTGCCCTGCTCACCAAATGGGAGTTGCATACCCGTCTTCCCCAGCTTGTGACTACAAAGATGTCCCAGTATGTTTCTGTCTACCCCGTTGAAGAGGTGCAGCCTCAGGCTGAGAAACACTGATAGACCAAGAGGTGGCCAGGGTTCCCAGAAGGAAGGAACTCAACTTGAACTTAGCTTTCTTTGAAGGGTAGGAAACCTGGAAGACATACAAAGGAGGGAGAGGTCAGGTGCTGGAAAGTTTGTGCACATTGAGGGCATAGGCAGAATCTGCTCCCAAAAGCACTGAAAGCCAATATGAGGCCAGGTGGTGGCTCACCCTGTAATCCCAGCTCTTTGGGAGGCCAAGGCGGACAGATCACGAGGTCAGGAGATCGAGACCATCCTGGCCAACATGATGAAACCCTGTCTCTACTAAAAATACAAAAAAATTAGCTGGGCTTGGTGGCACATGCCTGTAGTCCCAGCTACTCAGGAGGCTGAGGCAGGAGAATCGCTTGAATCCGGGAGGCAGAGATTGCAGTGAGCCGAGATCGTGCCACTGCACTCCAGCCTGGTGACAGTGTGAGACTCCATCTCAAAAAAAAAAAAAAGGCCAATATGAATGTGACTTCATTCTTCCAGGCACACTGGCAGGACAGTGTGGTAGTCAGGAGCATGGGGTCAAGAGGCAGGCAGCCTTGGGACCAACACCTGGTGCTGCCAGCTCTAATTTGTGTAAGTTACTCAAGCTCTGAGCATCAGTTCTTCTACCTATAAAATGGAGAGACTGCAGATACCTCTTCAGAGGTGTGGGGAGGGTCTAGTGAGCCCCAGGCTGTAACATTCCTAGAGCACAGTGCCAAGCACACAGTGAGCCTAGTGGCTGGCCCAGGGTTACATAGCTGGGACTTCACCTCTTGTCTTCCAACTGAGGTCATTGTTGTCCTCACCTGCACTGATTCTTCACCCACAAAATTTTATTCTAGCTAGCTTGGGAGAATTCTAGTCCAGCCCTGCATCCTGAAAAATGGAGGCCCAGGCAACCTGAGTGACTTGGACCCAACCAAGATAATGGCAGGCCCAGTCACCCTTGCTCATAGGACATACCTGTCCTTTCGTGGTAGACCTGGGGTGGGGTGGGGGCAGTCACTTCCAGACATTGGGTGTCCTTTCCCATGCTGATTAGGATCCTCCCCAACTCTAGCCCATCCTACCCTAGCATCTGTGAGAGGCTTGAGACCCCCAGGTCTCGCCACAGCCCAGCCTCCACCTCAGAGAGAGCCCAGTGTGTTTTGAAAGCCACTGTTAGGCTGTTTGCTGAGGAACTGATTATTTAACATTATCGCAACAACCCTACAATGAAGATCTTACCTCTACCCAGCTGTCTAGGCGCGGTATTATGAACCTTTATCATCTCGACACCAAAGACTTTTTTTCCCTTTTAGAACAATAACTAAGGGACATTGTCCCAATTTCTCATAGATGATTAATCTATGTCAAGAAATAATTGAGGCTGGGCATGGTGGCTCACACCTGTAATCCCAGCACTTTGGGAGGCCAAGGCAGGTGGATCACCTGAGGTTAGGAGCTCAAGACCAGCCCAGGCAACATGGTGAAACCTCATCTCTACTAAAAATACAAAAAAGTAGCCGGGTGTGATGGCATGCCCCTGTAATCCCAGCTACTCGGGAGGCTGAGGCAGGAGAATCCCTTGAACCCAGGAGGTAGAGGTGGCAGTGAGTCAATATCGTACCACTGCACTCCAGCCTGGGTGACAGAGGGAGACTCCATCTCAAAGAAAAAAAAAAAGAGGGGGGGGGGAGAGAGAGAGAGAATTGATTATCTTTTAGCCACTTCATAATTTTTATAGATAGATATTATCAACAGAAAATTAAAAGCCAACAGCAGCTAAAAGTGCACATGGTAAAATGTATGAGTGACTAGAAACTAACAGAAGAATCATTTTCTTAATGAAATTTAGAGCAACAAAATTTGACCTGGGAAAACCATACCTTTTAAAAATAATGGATCGGCTGGGCATGGTGGTTCACACCTGTCATCCCAGCACTTTGGGAGCCCGAGGCCGGTGGATCACCTGAGCTCAGGAGTTCGAGACCAGCCTGGGCAACATGTTGAGACGCTGTCTCCACAAAAAATACAAAAATTAGCCAGGTATGGTGGTGTGTGCCTGTGGTCCCAACTACTCGGGAGGCTGAGGTGGGATGATCGCATGAGCCTGGGAGGCAGAGAGGTTGCAGTGAGCTCTGATTGTGCCACTGCACTCCAGCGTGGGTAACAGAGTGAGACCGTGTCTCAAAAATATAAAAATAAGAATAATGGATGGCTGTAGGCAGAAGGGATGCTCACCATATGGGGCTAAAAAATTTGATGGGGACCAAAAACTGTCAGATGAAGGAAATCATTATTGTAAAGTTAACACGGAAAAGAACTGAATCCAGTGAAAATAATTTTAGTAAGTAAGGGATTATTTGATCATGCTTTTTAGAAAGTTGGTCCACTAATTAAATTGATGTTTCAATTAAATTGAGTTTTCTTAAATAATTTCTCAAGGAAAGGCTACAGTGTTGTTAGAATTTTGATCAGCTGCCTGTATCCATAAACTTAGACCTTCCTCAGGATCCGAACAACAGATCCAAAGGTTTAAGACAGGGAAATTGGGCTCAGAGGGGTTATGTGACCACCAGGATTCACAGCTGGTAAGGGCAGAGTGAGGTTTTGAGCTCAGGTCTGTCTGACTCCAAAACCCCTATTCTTTACAGTTTTGGCAAAAGTGAAGTTGGGGGAGCTTAAAAGAGGGTGGGCTGGCCACCTCCTGTCATTGAGCCTGTGGTCTCCTGGGGACTGGCAGAGGAGAGGCCTGCTGAAAGGCTGTAGAGAGCTGCACCTGAGCTGTGTCAGCACAGGCTGAGGTTCTTAGGATCCCCTCCACCTCCACTACCACTTCCAAGCCCACATTAAGCCTCTTTGGGAACAAACCCCAGCTGGGGTATTGGAGGAAGGCAGGGGCCACAGCCTGCCTTACCTTGTATAGTCACCAAGATTCAAACCCAAGACATCCTTCCTGCAAAGGGAACCTTGGCTTACTTCATCATCTGTGTCTGAGCTCGTGCCCCACCCAGCTGACCTTAGAGGGAGGAAAAGCCCAGAAGGTCCAGATCTGCCACCCCAGAGGAGGAAGCCACGTCACCAGTTTCACTGACCCTGCCTTCCACCCCCAGGGGAGAAGCGCACCAGGATGTGGCTTGTCAGTGGGAAGGAATGACCTTTACGTTTGACATGAGCCATCAAGGGCCAGGAAGAATCTCTGCCTGCTACAAAAGTCTGCATTCAGAGTCATTCAGTAAGCATTTAGCAGATGTCTAGCAGGCACCAGGCATCTTCACCCCAGGGTAGGGTGAAGATGATGAGACAGGGCCTCGTTCTCAAGTCCACAGACTCAATGCTAGCCTAGTCGCTTGACTCTTCCCCTGTGTAGTGCTGAGCAGCCTCTCTTTTCTCAGAATAACAGACACCAATCTGGAGACTTGCTACTTGAAGTTGAAGCTGCAGTTAAGTTTATAGGGTACCAAGTGCTCATTCAATCCTCTCAGTAGCCCTACAAGAAAGGTGTTATAGCATTCCAGATGAGGAACAGTTGCACAGAGCAGTTAAATAACTTTCCCAAGATCAGACCACTAATAAGTGGCAGAGTTAGGATTTGAGCCCAGGAAGTCTGGCTCCAGAGTCCGTGTCTTTAACTGTCACACTCTGCTGGTTGAGAAACTGAGCACCAAGCTCCTAAGGAAGAGGCCGGCTAAGATGGGCAAAGGGCTTAGCTCTTCAGCCTGCTTTTCTGCCTCTGTCCATACCTGCACTCACACCCTGACTTCAGACTCCCCCAAAACTGATTCAGCAAACTAATCTGAAAGTAGCTTCCAGTCACCCACCCAGCTTCTGCCTCCCACCGCCTCAAAACCCTGTTGTGGGAGCCCATTTCCAATTCTGCCCTTACACCTGCTGCGCTTCTGTTCACAAAGCCCTACCATCATTCACACCACAGCTCTACAGGCTGGGAGGGATCAGCTCTTTGAAAAGTGGAGAAATGGAGGGCCAGAGATGGTTTTTTGTTTTTGTTTTTGGAGACGGAGTCTCGCTGTGTCGCCCAGACTGGAGTGCAATGGCACAATCTCGGCTCACTGCAACCTTTGCCCCTGCCCGGTTCAAGCGATTCTCCTGCCTCAGGCTCGTGAGTAGCTAGGATTACAGGCTCCTGCCACTACGCTGGGCTAATTTTTGTATTTTTTTAGTAGAGATGAGGTTTTGCCATGTTAGCCAGGCTGGTCTTGAACTCCTGACCTCAAGTGATCCACCCACCTCAGCCTCCCAAATGTTGGGATTACAGGCGTGAGCCACTGCACCTGGCCAGAGAGGGTTCTTGAATCTACATCTTACTCCATGCCACCAGGGTCTTTAGAAGAGAGTTCCCATCGAGCCTTCCGGGCACGGTAGCTTATGCCTGTAATCCGAGCACTTTGGGGCGCCGAGAAGGGTGGATCACAAGGTCAGGAGATGGATATCATCCTGGCTAACATGGTGAAACCTCATCTCTACTAAAAATACAAAAACAATTAGTCGGGCATGGTGGCAGGTGCCTGTAGTCTCAGCTACTCGGGAGGCTGAGGCAGGAAAATGGCATGAACCCGAGAGGCAGAGCTTGCACCACTGCATTCCAGCCTGGGCGACAGAGCAAGACTCCATCTCAAAAAAAAAAAAAGGGAGTTCCCTTTTCCCTCCCTTTTTCACTGTGATGTGGGTACTTCCTGGCCTGCCTCATTCCTGCTAAAGACTCCATGCCAAGCGAAGCATTCGTCCTGCCTTTCATATCTTCATAGCAATGCTCTGAGACAGGTGGTATTGTTAGCCCTGTATACAGGTGAGAAAATTGAGGTCCAGGGAGACAGAGCCATTGAAATGGTATCCCACAGCTGCATGGCAGAGCAGGCCTCAGGGCTGGGCCACCCAGGCTTGTAGCCACTCCACAGTACGGCCACGAGGCTGGGTCAAGAGGCCGTGGTTTGCTTATCTTGCTCTGAAAAAGGTCCAGAAAAGGTCTCTGCTTCCTGCCTGGCTGGGAGGTGGGGCATGCTGGGTAATCAGAGAGAATGCTTCTGGAGACAAGGCCAAGCTGGTCTTAAACAACTGAGGCCTTGTGGAAGGAGTGAATGTGATGGTGATCCTGCCCAGGGGCTATGATTCATCTGGCTGATTGATTCCTGCTGAGTCTGTAAAAATCTCAGGCCTGCTGTTGGAGAGCAGAATGTCAAGTCATGGAGTGGGGTGGGGGTGACTGTCAGGTCATCAACTTGATAGGCCTGGAAGGGAGTCCACAAATATGCTTCTTGACAAGGGACTCATATAGGTGGCATGTGGGCCAGACTTTGGGATCCTGTGCTCTCCCAAAAATGGTATTTTGCCTGAAAGTCTATCTGCTTCTGCTTTGCATTTCTTTGATGTTAACAAAAAGGCAGTACAGAAATCACTATGAGGGCAAAGACCTAGGTTTGAGTCTCAGCCAAGATATAGGACCCCTGTGTGACTCTGGGCAAATCACTTACCTTTTGAGGGCCTTTGTTTTCACATCTGTAAAGTGGGAACAATAACACCTACTTATCAGGACAGCTGTAAGGGTGCCAGCTGTAAATGGGGCAGGGGAGTGTTAAGGCTGACTGCCCACGGGGGCTCTGTTTGCCGACTTGCTTTGTCTTTCCTTCCAGCCCCTTCATGAATAAGTTTTTTCCGGCCACCTTTCCAAATCGACAGTACCAGCTGCTCTTCACACAGGGTTCTGGGGAAAACAAGGAAGGTCAGTGCTAACCACTTTCCCTGTAGTGTGCCTTGGGTATCTTCCTCTGCCATTCCCTTTGTCTCTCCAATATTGGGGTTCTCCAGTAGAGCGAATGATGGAAGAAGTGGGCTCTGGAATCTCATGGCCTGGATTCACATGCCAACTCTGCTACTACCTAGACATGGGACCCTGGGTGAATGCCTTACCTCTCTGAGCATTGGGCGTTTTGTTTTGTTTTGTTTTTCCCCATCTGTAAAATGAAAGTGTTAATCTAGGACCTCCTTCACAGTCATGTTGTTAAGATGGCGAGTCAGTAAGTGGAAGCATTCAGCATGCTGCCTGGCTCATAGTAAGCACTCAGTCAAAGTTGGCCTTCGTGATTATTTTATTCGTATATATTTTTAGTGTGATCAGTGCCTCACCTAAGGTTTGAAAAGGGGGTTCCACAGCTCTTTTTCAAAAATAAAAACTGACCAGAAACAGTGTCTCATGCCTGTAATCCCAGCACTTTGGGAGTCCAAGACAGGATGATCACTTGAGGCCAGGAATTTGAAACCAGCCTAAGCAACATAGTGAGACCTCATCTCTATAAAAAAATTAATTAAAAAAAAAATGCAAACTATGGGGAAGTGTGGAGATCCTGGAATTTGCAGGTTAGGGAATGGATTCAAATACTGTAACAAGATTATCAATGGCTTGACCAAATAGCAGGTATTTCTTTTTTGTTGTTGTTTTTTGTTTTTTGAGACAGAGCCTTGTTCTGTCACCCAGGGTGGAGTGCAGTGGCGCCATCTCAGCTCACTGAAACCTCAGCCAACTGAGTAGTTGGGATTACAGGCCTGTGCCACCACGCCCAGCTAATTTTTTTTGTATTTTTAGTAGAGATGGAGTTTTGCCATGCTGGCCAGGCTGGTCACAAACTCCTGACCTCAAGTGATCTGCCCACCTCAGCCTCCCAAAGCACTAGAATTATAGGCGTGAGTGAGCCACCACGCCCAGCAGGTATTTCTCTCCTGTAAAATACTGAGCATGTGAAATCTAGCTCTTTTTTTTTTTTTTTTTTTTTTTTTTTGAGACAGGGTCTCACTGTGTTGCCCAGGCTGGAGTGCAGTGGCACAATCTTGGCTCACTGCAAGCTCGACCTCCTGGGTTCACACCCTTCTCCTGCCTCAGCCTCCCGCGTAGCTGGGACTACAGGTGCACGCCACCACACCCGGCTAATTTTTTTGTACTTTTAGTAGAGATGGGGTTTCACTGTGTTAGCCAGGATGGTCTCCATCTCCTGACCTCTTGATTCGCCCACCTTAGCCTCCCAAAGTGCTGGGATTACAGGCGTGAGCCACCGTGCCCGGCCATAGCATTCTCTCTTACTGGTGCCTAGCACATGCTGTCTTGTCCCTAATCGGCAGCAATTTTATGTGATTGCTTTGTGCATCTCTAAGGAACCTCTATCAAAGAAACAATTGTTGATTTTTTTTTTTTTTTAAGGTTAAGCTTGGGCCAGGTGAGATGGTTCATGCCTCCCAGCACTTTGGGAGGCTGAGGTAGGTAGATGACTTGAGATCGGGAGTTCCAGACCAGCCTGGCCATCATGGCGAAACCCCGTCTGTACTAAAAATACAAAAAAAATTAGCCAGGCATGGTGGCGTGTACCTGAAATCCCAGCTACTTGGGAGGCTGAGGCAGGAGAATTGCTTGAACCTGGGAAGGCGGAGGTTGCAGTGAGCCTAAATCGCGCCACTGCACTCAAGCCCGGGCGACAGAGTGAGACACTGTCTAAAAAAAAAAAAAAAAAAAAAAAAAAGACTAAGCTTGGCCAGGCGCGGTGACCCATGCCTGTAATCCCAACACTGAGAAGCTGATGCAGGAGGGTCGCTTGAGCCGTGGAGTTGGAGGCTGCCGTAAGCCACGGTCACACCACTGCACTCCAGCCTGGGCGACAGAGCAAGACCCTGTCTAAAAAAATTAATAAATAAAATAGTAAAAAGGCTAAGCTTGTACCACAGAGTCTTCAAGGTCCCACACCCTATCTATCTCATGCTCCGCCATATACAGCGCTGGCCCTCGGGTCAGGGTGGTGTCATCACTCCACTGTCCAGCCAGAGGAAAGGAGAGGCATCCATATCCCGGGTCCATTTAGCTATAAGAGAAGCTTGAAAATGACCGTGAGTCGGCCTCATGTCCAGTTGGAACTAACTCATCAGGGTGCGGAGCTCCTGTCTTCTCTTTCGGCAAGGAGAAAGCATTCGTATCACTTCTTGCTTCTCAAGCCCTACTGTTTCAGCGATCCTCATTGGAGAGGAATCAGCAGTCGAAAAAACAGTGGGCCAAGCGCAGTCGTGACGTGGCGTTAAGAGAGCGGAAGTTGTCAGATTTCACCGGGCCGTAAAGCGCGCTGGCTGTGTCATCTTCCGGTTAGCGACAACGGCTCTGACCGTCCGGCAGTCCGCGTGGCGCCCGCACTGGCCTTCCTGCAGGGGACTCTACCGGAGCTTTGCCAATTCCGTTTGTTTGCCTGTTGTCGCCCGCTTCACCCTGGATCATGTTCAAGAAGTTTGATGAAAAGGAAAGTGTGTCCAACTGCATCCAGTTGAAAACGTCAGTTATTAAGGGCATTAAGAGCCAACTGGTAGAGCAGTTTCCAGGTATTGAACCATGGCTTAATCAAATCATGCCTAAGAAAGATCCTGTCAAAATAGTACGATGCCACGAACATACAGAAATCCTTACCGTAAGTGGAGAATTACTGTTTTTTAGACAAAGAAAGGGGCCTTTTTGTCCAACTCTAAGATTGCTTCACAAATACCCTTTTATCCTGCCACACCAGCAGGTTGATAAAGGAGCTATCAAATTTGTACTCAGCGGCGCAAATATTATGTGTCCAGGTTTAACTTCTCCTGGAGCTAAGCTGTACCCTGCTGCGGTAGATACCATTGTAGCAGTCACAGCAGAAGGAAAACAGCATGCTCTGTGTGTTGGGGTCATGAAGATGTCTGCAGAAGACATTGAGAAAGTCAACAAAGGAATTGGCATTGAAAACATCCATTATTTAAATGATGGGCTGTGGCACATGAAGACATATAAATGAGCCTCAGAAGGAATGCATTTGGGGGGCTAAATGTAGATATTGATTGTGTCGTACGTGTGTTTGTGTCTGTGTGTGACAGCGTGAAGACAATGCCTCTGTGGTTATGCTAAATAAGTTTAACAGATACTTTATAGAAAACAAATCAGGGTGCTCTTACCACAGAGGAAAAAACAAATTAGGGGACAAGCAGTAAGCAGTCGGCTACACTCTGGAATGTGAAAGGAATGGCTGGACTCCGTGACTCCCGACAAACTCCACAGCCTCTAGTTGTCTTCTTAGGAAGCTTGGAAGCAATCAAGAATGGTCTAACATCAAGATGTCTTACCACAGGGCCCTCTACAAAAGCAGCCTCGGGGACTCTGGCCTTTCCTTGAGACCTGCATCTCTTCCCTTCTTCATCGCCTGCTAGTGAACTAAGGCTGCCACTAACCTTCTTCATCTTTTGGTGGCAAAGTAGAAAGATTCCAGAATTAACTTAGACCTTTCTAAAGACCTGGGTTCAGTGGCAGCTGGCATTGACTGAGTACCCGCTATGTGCCAGGCACTGTGCTGCAGGCATTGTAAGGACTATCTTACTTATTCCCCACAGCAGCCCTCAGAGGGGATGCTGTTGTCCCCTTTTTACACATAAGAAAACTGAAGCTCAGAGAGGGAACTGCCTTCCCCAAGGTCACCCAGCTACAAGTAACAAAGCCTGTGCTTGTAACACCAAAGACCACTTCCCGCTGACCCTGTGCCAGGCTTGTAAGTTTCTCTGGGCCTCCATTCCCTCCTGTAGGAAATTGGAGGGGTTGGAGTGGCTCCAGTGAGCGCTCCCCTTCCTGAAACTCATACTAATCTAGGGCAGCCAAGACTTAGCCCCCCCCAGCCTGTGAACCTCTCGCAGTGCCCATAGCCATGCCCTCCTCCATCCAGGGGCTGACAGGTGGGAGGGGTAGCCCCGCCCCGGGGAGTGGACTTACCTGGCCTCTCTGCTCAGAGATCATCAATTATGAATTTGACACCAAGGACCTGGTATGCCTAGGCCTGAGCAGCATCGTTGGCGTCTGGTACCTGCTGAGGAAGGTGAGTAGCCGGGACCTGGGCAGAAGGGGAGGATGGGGTTGACAGGGCAGGGTGGGGCACAGCAAGCTGGTCTCACTCCCCGCTTTCCTCAGCACTGGATTGCCAACAACCTTTTTGGCCTGGCCTTCTCCCTTAATGGAGTAGAGCTCCTGCACCTCAACAATGTCAGCACTGGCTGCATCCTGCTGGGCGGACTCTTCATCTACGATGTCTTCTGGGTGAGTCAGGCAGGGATACCAAGGATGTCTGGCTCCAGGACCATCTCATCTTCCTACTGCCCTGCCTGTCTGGCCCAAGTGGCAGTCATCTGATAGAGAAGAGCTGTTTTGGGCTGAAGTTCCAGACCCCAGAGCAAGTCCTCTCTGGGCCCATATGTGAGATGGAGCCAGAGAGAGCAGATTCTACCTCTTTCTGAGAGCACACTCGTGCCCAGTGCCTTCCAACCACCTGCATATCTTCCTTGCCAGTAGGGGTGTTACCTAATCCCATGTCTCCTCGGCAAGGGAGTTGAGACTCAGAGAAGTTCAGGTAGGGGTGGAAGAATGTTGATGAATGGGCCCAGCAAGGGCATTGACCTGGGAGGACAGGCCATCTGTGCTCAGCTGCACACCAGCCCTGGCCTGTGATGCCTCTCACATTGACTCTGAGAGGCATCGCAGAGGGACTGAGGTCAGCTTGACTCGGGCACCCTTTTCCTGGCCCCAGGCAGCCTCTTCTCTTGAGTGGGTGGTGCTGGGGGATTTTATCACTTGGGAGGAACAGAACTGTGAACAAACATAGGCTGCCTGGCTTGGGCCATCAGAGGTCCTTTCTATACTCCCTCGAATTTCCCCTCTTTGTTGCCCAGAACCAGTATCAGTGGCCACTTCACCTCAACTTCAGATCTGCACCGGAGCCCCTCCCAGCTCCCCTCAGATTCCAGGCAACAGCACTTCTAGAAACCCAGGGACAGCCATTCTTCCCCCACAGCCCCTTACTTCCTTCATACTGCTCTTTTCTCCTTCTAGGTATTTGGCACCAATGTGATGGTGACAGTGGCCAAGTCCTTTGAGGCACCAATAAAACGTAAGTGACCACCCCGCCATAGGGAACCCCTCCCCTACCCCTGCCAGGCCATACCCCCACAGCCCGTTTCAGTCAGTACATCCCCCTATCTCTTCCCCATGTACCTCTTCCTCCTGTGGCTCTCCAGCCTGGTTTCCTTATCCTCATTGATTCATCTGACTGTGTTCATCATGCCCAGGCCCCGGCCTCTGGCCACTTGGTCATGGTGCAGCATGGTGTGAAATGAGGCAAAATGGGAGCAAGCATAGAGGGAACTGTTTAACCCAACCCGGGGGGCACATGCAGGGGCTTTCCAGGAGAGAAAACCTCTAAGCCGAGACCTGTAGCACCCCTCACTGGGGTCCCCTTGGCACCTGAGTGTCAGGTGCTATCTATCCCGTGCCGCTCAAACTGCCTTGGTTTTGTTCTTCAGTGTATCCACTCTTTATAAGTAATAGAAAATCCACCTACAGGTTAAGCGTCTCTAATCCGAAAATCTGAAATCCAGAATGCTCCAAGACCCAAAACTTTTTGAGCACTGACATGACACCACAAGTGGAAAATTCCACACATAAGGACTTAACAAACTGTTTCATGCAGAAAATAGCATTTTAAGTATTGTATAAAACTCTTTTTAGGAGGCTGAGGCGGGAGGATCACTTGAGGCTAGCAGTTCAAGACCAGCTTGGGTAACAACAAGACCCTATCTCTACAAAAAATTAAAATATTAGCTAGGTGTGGTGACACACACCTGTAGTCCTAGCTACTTGGGAGGATCTGAGGCAGGAGGATCACTTGAGCCTGGGAGACCCAGGCTGAAGTAAGCTATGATCATGTCCCTGCATTCCAGCCTGGATGACAGAATGAGACCCTGTCTCTCCAATTTATATGTATATAAATATATGTATGTATATGTGTACATATATAAAACTACCTTCAAACTATATGTATAATATGAATTTCATGTTTAAACTTAGGTTGTATCCCCAAAATATTTCATTATGTATATGCAAATATTCCAGAATTCAAAAAAAGTCTGAAACATTTCTGGTCAAACCATTTCAGATACGGCATACTCAACCTATATAACTGTCTTTAAACAGGGGGAAATTTTGTCATCTCACACTACAGCAAGCCCAGGGGTAGAAGGCTCAGAGTGGGTTAATAACCCTCTCTTCACCAAGAGCCAAGGTTACTTTAGGAGCATTCTCAGCATGTCCACCTGCCCCTTAGGTCATCCCTTCGTGGTCCCAAGATAGCTGCCGCAGCTCCCAGCATTGACTCTTCACATAGCCATGTCCAGAAAAAGAAAGGGGAAATGATGTCTCAGGGAGGGATGGTTTTCCCCAAATCTCCCGTGCAGCCTCTCTCATACTTTATTGGCCAAAACTGGGTCACAGGCCCAAGTCTAAACCATTCACCAGTGAGGGGGTTAGGAAACATGATTGGCTTAGAGTTTAAGCTTTAGACTAGTGGAGAATCACCTCCTGGGATTATAAGGCTCAAAGAGGGGAACAGAATCCGTCAGGCATGCTAGCAAGGAAGAGAGGAAGATGCTGCCGGGAGGGCAGGCAACAGTGAGCATGTGCCATGAAAGCACTGGCTCGTGGCGACAGGCAGTCGTCGGGGGAGATTGGGGGAGATTCCACTCAGGGAATCAAGAAACAGTTGTCTTTCTCATGACTCACTCTCCACCACTGTGGACAGCCTTTCTCCCTGCGTTGGGGAGAGCTTCATGGCCACAAACAGCTCCTGAATTCTGTGGTTCCAGCTTAGTGACCCCAGAGGAAAACAGGTTTCTCCCAGCTTTGGCCTCAATAAACCTATAAGGCCTGGCCTGGCCCGTAAGCCAGACACTCCCACTGGAGAAATGGAGGATCGCGATGGACAGGCCAGGGTCACTGCCCTCTCCAGTGCCTGGAGGCAGAGTATTAGAATTGGCAGCCCCCCAGAACCAAGTGTACAAGGGGAGGGCAGTTCTCCAGAGCAAGGGAACAGATGCTGGGCCAGCCGGAGCAACAGCTTTTCCCCACATGCCTTGATGGATGAGTCCAGAAGTGTCGAAGCCCAGAGAACCCAGCCAGAGTGTCAGGAAAATCTTTTCTGGGTCATGAAGGATGAATACACATTTCCCAACCATGCAGGGGCAGTATGGGCATTTGAAAGATAATGTACAGCTTCAGCAAAGGGCTGGAGGCAGGAAGGTGCATGGAGGGACCTGGGAGCAGAGAATCAGGGAGTGGGCGTAGCTGAGTTCAGGGAAAAGAGGCTGGAAAGAGGTAGGCAGAGGCCAGATTTGGGAAGCCAAGAATGCCTGTCCAAGGAGCTTGGACACTGCCCGTAGGCCACCGGAAGGCTCCGAGCAGCAAAGTGGTGCTGTCATATTTGGTTTCTGATACTTAGGGTCTGGTTTTCCGGGCTAGGGGGAAGACCCACTGCCTTCTACTGCTAGGACTAGAGCTCAGTGGCAGAAAGGCAGAACAGTGAAGTGCACATATGTTGAAGTCAGGCTGCCTGGACTTGAATCTCAGCTCTGCCATTTGTGGCCTTGGGGAGACTTGTCCTCTCTGAGCCCTGGTTTCTAGAACTGTAAAATGGAGACTATAGTCTCTGCCACTCAGAATTGAATGGTACCAGGATTGAGAGAGAGAATCTGCAAATCACCGTGCGTTGTACATACAAGGCAGGAAGAGGCAGGCAGGGCAAGGGTACCTATCCATGTATTAGGGAAGCACAAGCTTACCCAGAAACCCTGTGTACCTCTGTGTACATATTGTTGGCCAGATGAAGGTTGCAGTGAGCCAAGATCGCACCACTGCACTCCAGCTTGGGTGACAGAGTAAGACTCTGTCTCAAATATATATACGTATATATATATATATATGTATGTATGTATGTATAAAAAATAAAATTTTTTTAAAATGGCCAGGTATGGTGGTTCACACCTATAATCCCAGCACTTTGGGAGGCTAAGGCAGGCAGATCACAAGGTCAGGAATTCGAGACCAGCCTGACCAACATGGTGAAACCCCATCTCTACTAAAAATACAAAAATTAGCCGGGCGTGGTGGCGCACGCCTGTAATTCCAGCTACTCAGGGGGCTGAGGCAGGAGAATCACTTGAACCCAGGAAGCGGAAGTTGCAGTGAGCCGAGATTGTGCCACTGCACTCCAGCCTGGGTGACAGAGCAAGACTCCATCTCAAAAAGAAAAAACATATTGTTGGTCAGAGCTGACCCCCTACCTGCAAGTAAGGAATTCAAGGAACAGGATTTTCCTAAGTGGCTTAGTCTTGCACCACACTTGACCTGTCACCTGGAAAGGCTGCCTCACACAAAACCAGGACTGGATTAGTAAAGAAGGCATGGGGTAGCAGTTAACAGTGTGTACAAATCATCTAATCTTCACTACTACCCTGAGGGGTCCGTTCTGTTGTCTACCCATTTCACAGGTGAGAAAACTAAGGCAGGTAAGTAAACTGTGCAGAGCACAGAGCTAGGGCTCAGACCCACAGACCCACAAGTCAGACTTTAAAACCCACTTGTAACTGCTCTGCTTGCAAGGCCCTATGGATGAAATCCAGTTACAACCTCGTTTTGCTATAACTAGACACAGGGAGACGTTTCTCCCTAATCTGTATTTATTCAAACAAGCTATCCAGCAAGATTTCTGAGTGAGGGGCCTTAAGGAATCTGCGGGTGTGTGGCATTTTCTCCCTCAGCAAATACAGAAGGAGCTTATAGCCCAGGCTCACCCTGCTTCAGAACAAGGGCCACCATCTGTCCATACCCCTGTTGTGAGATGGGAAACCTTGTAGATGTTGGCACTGTGTGGCTCTTTTCTTATATACTGGGCTTTAGTGTCAATCCCATTTAACCAAAGTGTTCTATAGCTACAAAAAGGCATTGAAATTGTATGGTTATTTGAGTTACAGCTCAGTAAAGGCATTAAACCTTCAGCCTAGATGACCCGATTCCTCCCCCCTCTAACCAGCTGTGACTCAGATGGAGACATTGCCCTGCATCCTCTCACCACCTCATCCCCCACGTCCCACCCAGAAACACAAATGTGTGAGTTTCATACAACAAGAATGCGGGTTAGGAGTCAAATTAAGCTGGGAATACAAAAATGGGGCGGGTGCCTATAATCCCAGATACTCAGGAAGCAGGAGAATCACTTGAGCCTAGGAGACAGAGGTTGCAGTGAGCCAAGATCATGCTATTGCACTCCCGATTGCAATCCTCATTGCCCTCAGCAATAGAGCAAGCCCCTGTCTCAAAAAAAAAAAAAAATACAAAGTAAACTGGGCTCCAGCTGACTCCTCACATCCCCGCCTCCCCCTTCAGTGGTGTTTCCCCAGGATCTGCTGGAGAAAGGCCTCGAAGCAAACAACTTTGCCATGCTGGGACTTGGAGATGTCGTCATTCCAGGTGAGCCTGCTAGGCTGGGGGTCATGTGAAAGGCGTGGAGAGAGTATTCTCTGGAGCAAGGGGATTACTGCTAAACAGACAGGCTTACCAGCTTAGAAAGAGAAAAAGTAAGGCTGGATCAGCCCGGGCTCTGGTGAAGGGTTCCACCTTAACATCTATTTACAGAGTGCCAATCAGGTGCCATGCTCCAGGCTGGGCCCTGGTCAGGCGTCATTGAACAAGACTGTCTTCACAGAGCCTCTGGTCTAGGTGAGCAGATGTTGCTCAAGAACTACAAAAATAAAAGTCTAATGACAGACTGAGGTACACTCTGAAAAAGCACATTTCATGACAATCTTAATGGACTGAACCCCTCTCACACACACCCACACGTACACATACCCCTTCCCAGCGTCTGCAAGCATCACAGATGTACCAGAATTGCCATAGCCCCCTTGCTGCTCCTCCCTGTGCCAAGATGTCTCCAGGGAGAACACACACGTGGGCTCCTGTGTCTGCACTCTCAGCAGAGGAGCATGTGCATGGAAACCTGCTTGTCTGCAGAAGCTGGCCTTTGAGCCCCTGGATCTGCGTGTGGGTTCTAGTCAGTGTGTCAGTGGGTATGGACACAGGGGCCCCGTCCACAGTCCAAGCAGGAGAGCACATCCTGCACACCCACAGCCTGGCCTCACCTTGGGGCAGGAGCAGCTCAAACTACCAGTCAAGAAAGAGACTAATGGCAAAGCTGAGCTGCCACTCTGAAGGCAGCTGAAGTGACTGAGGCTCAGGTGGTGTGTGTCTGCTGATCTGGGCTCAGTAGTGGGGGCAGTGAACCCAGGGGACGTACTTGTCTTCCTAGTCTCAGAGTCAGAGGGTTAGAAGCTTGCTTAAAAGAAGAAAGTTTTGCTGGGTGCGGTGGCTCAAGCCTGTAATCCCAGCACTTTGGGAGGCCGAGACAGGCGGATCACGAGGTCAGGAGATCAAGACCATCCTGGCTAACACAATGAAACCCCGTCTCTACTAAAAAATACAAAAAACTAGCCGGGCGAGCTGGTGGGCACCTGTCGTCCCAGCTACTCGGGAAGCTGAGGCAGGAGAATCACTTGAACCCGGGAGGCGGAGCTTGCAGTGAGCTGAGATCCAGCCACTGCACTCCAGCCTGGGCAACAGAGTGAGACTCCATCTCAAAAAAAAAAGAAAGTTTTAGGCCAGGCATGGTGGCTCACGCCTGTAATCCCAGCACTTTGGGAGGCCGAGGCGGGCGGATCATGAGGTCAGGAGATGGAGACCATCCTGGCTAACACAGTGAAACCCTGTCTGTATAAAAATATAAAAAATTAGCTGGGCATGGTGGCGGGCGCCTGTAGTCCCAGCTACTAGGGAGGCTGAGGCAGGAGAATGGCGTGAACCCAGGAGGCGGAACTTTCAGTGAGCCGAGATCGCGCCACTGCACTCCAGTCTAGGCAACAAGCAAGACTCTGTCTCAAAAAAAAAAAAAAAAAAATGGTTTTACCTGGGCACAGTGCCTCACACCTGTAGTTCCAACACTTTGGAAGCCTGAGTGGGGAGGATCGCTTGATGCCAGGAGTTCAAGACCAGTCTGGACAACATAGCAAGACCTCATCTCTACCAAAAAAAAAAAATTAGCCAGTTTATGGTGGCTCATGCCTGTAGTCGCAGCTACTCTGGAGGCTGAGGTAGGAGGATGGCTTGAGCCCAGGAGTTTAATTAAGGTTGCAGTGAGCTATGATTGTGCCACTACACTTCAGCCTGGGTGACAGAGTGAGGCCCTGTCTCTTAAAGAAGAAGGTCTGGGCGAATTGTGAGACTATATATATATATATATGTGTGCGTGTGTGTGTGTGTGTGTATATACTCCTGACTTCAGGTGACCTACCCACCTCGGCCTCCTAAAGTGCTGAGATTACAGGCATGAGCCACCACGCCTGGCCGACCCTGTCTATATTTTTTTAAAAGAAGAGGAATTCTTTTAAAGCAGCAGATTAAAGGCTGACTTACTTTCCAGGGCAGGATGCTATTAGCAATTCTGATCACCTAGGGTGATACAGGCACTTCTATTTGTGACAGTTGCATCTTGTGACACATGGAGGTGACACAGAGGCTTTCCCTGTTTTACCAGTGAGGAAACTGAAGCTCAGAAGTAAAGGGACTGATACAAATTCACACACTAGTAAGCAACAGGGCCAGAACTCAGACCAGCGCTGTCCAACTGCGAAAAAGGCTATGCTGTCAGAACTGCTCTTACAGCAGTACTAGCAGTAATAAGATGGTAATCGCAACAGCTACCATTTATCAAGCACCTGTTGTGTACCAAGAATGGTGCTAGGTGCTTTTTATATGTTATCTTTACTTCTCCCAACAGTCCAGTGAGATAGAGGGCATTCACATTTTACAGATAAGGAAACAGGTTTGACTTGCCTGAGACCATGGGGGTGTGGGCTTGCACCCATGTGTCTTCATAATTTGCAGTGCTGTGAGGCAGGGAGACTTGCTTCCCCAGTAGAAGGCATCTCCGTCAGAAAGAAGAAATGGAGTCCTGTAAAGCATTTGACTCACTCTCCAGGGCACGGTCTGTCAGGCACCCCCACAAACTTCTCCTGTGTCCTTGTCATAATTTCTGGGCTTGAGACAAGCACAGGGTATCTCGGCATATTTGTCCTTCCCCCACCTTCTATATATATCCCCAGTAGTCCCGAAATCACAATAAATGTAAGTTGATCACAGAGTCTCAGTGGAGCGTTGCTTGGAAGGCCAGATGCACTTTAGGAGTGAGAGCCCCGGCCGGGCGCGGTGGCTCAAGCCTGTAATCCCAGCACTTTGGGAGGCCGAGACGGGCGGATCACGAGGTCAGGAGATCAAGACCAGCCTGGCTAACACGGTGAAACCCCGTCTCTACCAAAAAAATACAAAAACTGGCCGGGCGAGGTGGCGGGCGCCTGTAGTCCCAGCTACTCAGGAGGCTGAGGCAGGAGAATGGCGTAGACCCGGGAGGCGGAGTTTGCAGTGAGCTGAGATCCGGCCACTGCACTCCAGCCTGGGCGACAGAGCGAGACTCCGTCTCAAAAAAAAAAAAAAAAGGAGTGAGAGCCCCTGGCAGAGCTCTGACTCTTGGATTAGCTGGAGAACACTTGTAGAAATCAGCCGCCAGGGGGCGCTGAGTTCCCAGTTGTTTCCAGAATAACCAGTTGTCTGCTCTCTCCCCAACCAACTCCCTACTCCTACAGAGTATTCATCGAGAACTAATTCATTTCCCTCTTTAAAATTAATCATATGTTGACAGGCAGTGCTGCTTTTTTGTTTTTTTTTTTTTGGAGATGGAATTTTATTTTGCTCTTGTTGCCCGGGCTGTCGTGCAATGGCACAATCTAAGCTCACTGCAACCTCAGCCTCCTGCATAGCTGGGATTACAGGCATGTGCCACCACACCCAGCTAATTTTGTATTTTTAGTAGAGACGGGGTTTCACCATGTTAGGCTGGTCTTGAACTCCTGGCCTCAGGTGATCCACCTGCCTCAGCCTCCCAAAGTGCTGAGATTGCAGGCGTGAGCCATCGTGCCCGGCCAGGCAGTGCTTCTTATCAATGCCTTCCTTGAAGTAAATGAGACTCAGAGCCCAGTGAGGGAGGCAGACACACAGGGTGTGTGTATAGCACAGGGGCAGGACTGCTTGGCTGTGTTTTGGGGATGCTTAGACTTCTGGGATGTCTCTCTTTTTTCTTTTTTAGCAGAACCATTGCTTATAATTGGCTTGGTTTTGAAGTTTCAGAGTGAGGTGGGTAGACTGAGGTAACCCTCTCCTGTGCTCCTGTGGAGCCTTCAAATGGCCTGCTACTTGCCCCTCCTTCCCCATCCAGCCACACAGCTGCCACAGGGACCGTTTTCAAAATCTGTTTAGGTTGTTCTGCTCAGAACTCCTCCAGGGCATCTCTTCACTGAGGATAAAGACCCAACTCCTCCCCATGGTCCTCAGGGCCCTGCAGGGCTGGTCCATCTCATCTCCTGCCGGTGGGCAAGCTGCCTTAGTGGCCCCTCAGTCCCTGCCACATCTCTGAGCCCTCTTTCTCCAGGACCTTTGCACGTGCTGTTCTCTCCTCCTGGCATGTGGCATTTCCAAGAAGCCTTCCTTCTTTCCCCTCCTTCGCCCCCGCCCAGCCTAGGTCTCATCCTGTTATACCTTCTCAAGACGTGGGAAGCACATTTCTCCTGCCTCAGCCTCCCGAGTGGCTAGAATTACAGGCGTGCATCGCCATGCCTGGCAGATTGGGGGGAGGGGGGGTTGTTTGTTGTTTGTTTTTTGTTTTGAGATGGAGTCACTCTGTCGCCCAGGCTGGAGTGCAGTGGTGTGATCTCAGCTCACTGCAACCTCAGCCTCCCAAGTAGCTGGGACTACAGGTGCCTGCCACCACACCTGGCTATTTTTCGGTTTTTGTTTTGTTTTTTGAGACAGAGTCTCGCTCTGTCACCAGGCTGGAGTGCAGCAGTGCGATCTTGGCTCACTGCAGCCTCCACTTCCTGGGTTCTAGCAATTCTTGTGCCTCAGCCTCCCGAGTAGCTGGGACTACAGTTGTGTGCCACCATGCCTGGCTAATTTTTGTATTTTTAGTAGAGACGAGGTTTTGCCATGTTGGCCAGAATGGTCTTGAACTCCTGACCTCGTGATCCACCCACCTCGGCCTTCCAAAGTGGAAGCACTCTTTAACAGTTACAGTCTCACAGTGATGTCCATGACTATTTGAGGTATGTCATAGTGTGGCTACCCTGTCCCCCTGGCTGAGCTCTGCGGGAGCAGTTATTTTGCCTACTCCTGCATTGTCCATAGCGTCTGGTACGTAGGCACTTGATAAGCATTTGGGCAGTCACAGTGTGACCGTATGGTGCGGTGAGGGACCGGGTCATTGTCCCAGGCCAAAGTAAAATCCCGGGCCACTCTCATTGTTCTAGGCAGAGAAATGGGACTTTCTGCTGGCACTTGAGAGTAGTGGCCACACCCTTGGTCTCCAATGATTGCTCCAAGATGGAACACCAGGTCAGGGACCAGGACCCAGTCTCTTGTTAGGTCACTGCCCGGCTGCTTCCCTTTCACTCTCTAACCCCGGCTTTCTCCCACAGGGATCTTCATTGCCTTGCTGCTGCGCTTTGACATCAGGTGAGTGAGTGAGGGCCTGCCCCAGCATGGGGTTCTCCAGGGATTCTCCAGTGGCCTTCAGGAACCCAGAGAAGGTACCTCAGGGGACCAGACCCTCCACCCCATAGCAGCCAGAGCAATTCTGATTTCATCTGCATTTTGCATCTTGAAGTTCTAAGTGTTTGAAGAGCTTGTGGTCAAAAAAATGTTTTAAGAATCACAGGCCAAGAGTTTTAAACCCACAAGGACCTGGTGGTACTCACAGTGCTTTCTCACTGTGTGACCTTGACAAGTGGCCTGACCTCCCTGAGCCTCTGGTTTCTCATCTTGAGTTAATAACAAGAGTTCCTACCATGAATATCTGGAGAGAGTGCTAAGCACATACTGACCTCAGCTCTTGGTTGAATCCTGGTTGCAGTCATCATCATCATCTTTTATCAGCCTAGGGTCAGGTCACCATGTCTCAGCTCCTCTAGCTGTTCCCTGCCCTCTCTTTACTCAGACATTTTTCAGTCTGTTGTAGACAGCACGAGGAAGAGAAGGTGGGCCAACTTAGGTCAGCATTTAAAACACAGGAAAGGTCTTATCCGAGTTAATGCACCTGTGTGCAACAGGACTTGCCGTCAGCAGGGGGCGCCAGCAACAGCTCCATTCATTTTATGCTCCGTCATCTGTGAGGGCTGGCAGTGTGTGCACTTAACTTTGAGGTGGTTTGTGAACTCTTGGTTTCCTCATGCCTGATAGTTGCAAAAGCAGTAATAACAGTGACAGTGATAATGAGAGACTTACTACCAGCATCATTGAAATCCAGTTTCCATGTGAAACTTAGGTTTTTCCCCACTCACATACACCTGGGTTATTAGTGTAGTGCCACTTCGAACCTTAGGAGCATATGGGCTCATAGTCACCTTTGGAAGAGACCTGGCCAGTCTGTAAGTAGAGGGATGTCTGTGCCAGCCATGTCTACTCCTGGCTGTTCAGAGGTAATACAAAGTGAAACCCATCAGAAACCCCCAGGCTATTTGCTGGAAACAGATTCGACTGCCAGCACCCTCAGAGACAGAGTCTCATTTCTAGCCTGGGCTCACAGCATAAGCAGCTCCTCAGCTGATTCCAGAATCAGTGCAACATTCCCAAAGGGAGTCACTTGTACCCAAATTCTCACGATAGGCGAGTTTTCAATGTACTTGCAGCTGAAGGCTTAGAAGCACCCAGGACAAGGAGAGAAGGGTGTCAGAAGCACTTATTCATTCCACAAATGTTAACTGAGTCCATAGTACTGGCTGGGCACATCCCAGGCACTGGGGACATGCAGAGGTTATGGAGCTGGCATTGGAGAGGGAAGTCACGTAATGGCAATGTCGGGCTGCATATGATTCATCTGTTCTGAAGCCGATCTTGGATGAATCACCTCCAGGAAGCCGCTGGCATTTATTTACGCAGCCAGCATCTGTTAGTGCCACCAATCGGCCACTGAACTATTACGCCCACTGCACTTAAAAGTAGTAACTTACCTTTGCAGTTTTTGTATCTGTTTCTCAAAGCATGATCCAACAGTATGAGATTCACCGCAGATGTTTTTTCAAAATACAGATTCCTGGACCTTGCTCTAGGGCTATTAGATCAGACTCCCTGGGGATGGAACCTTGAATTCTGCATTTTTCCACAAACTTTCCAGATGATTTTTATGCTGACTAAAGTCTTACAGCCACTGTTCTAGGTTGTAGCATTTGACATTCATAACTACCAAGGAGATGAGCTCCTCATTTTCCCATTTGCAGATGAGTAAACTGAGGCTAAGAGAAGGAAAGCAACTTGTCCAGAGACACATAGCTGGGGGCAGTATCAGCGTGCACACCCACCTCCAGACTCCCACCCCAGAGCTCAGTCACCCCCACAACCTCTAGGGTCTTCCCCAGCTCCCTCAGAAGGGGTGTTATATCTAACCTATATCTAACCTTCCTCTTTCTTCACACCTTCCCTGAAGCTTGAAGAAAAATACCCACACCTACTTCTACACCAGCTTTGCGGCCTACATCTTTGGCCTGGGCCTTACCATCTTCATCATGCACATCTTCAAGCATGCTCAGGTGAGCAGGATGGTATCAGAGTGTCAAGAACACCTCACTGCAAATAGAGGAACTTACAGAGGATTTATTTGTAAATGCAAGCAGTCCAGAGATAGGCACTCTCCACTGGTGTTGAAGCAGTCATGTCTGTGATTCTCTTGGCCTTTCATTTGTGGTTGCAAGATGGCTGCCACTGCTCCAAGCAGCATGGGCACGTTAGAGGCAAGAAGGAGGGAAAAGCATAACAGCCATGACTGCTTCCTTCATCAGGAAGGCAGGAACTTTCCCAGAACCCTCTCAGCATCTCGTGGGCCAAATTGGGGTCCTAAAGCAACCCTGGCTACAGGAGAGTCCAGGAAAGAGGGTTTGGCTTCTCAGCCTTGGTAGTGGGAAGCAGACAGAGAAGAACAGGATTGGAGTAGGTGTTGGGTACTGGGGCCTCCCTCCCCCTACTCCCAAGTAGCCCAGGCTCTGCCTCCTTCTCCCACCAAGATGAGGATGGAGTACTGAGCTGCCACAGAATGAGGCAACGTAGCACAAGGACTGGGAGCCTTCAGTGTGGCCTTGAGAGGGGAAGATTCAGGGGAAAGTGAGCAGACAGGATTGCCCTACTCTCTGCTGGAAATAATAAGAACTCCTGTTTGTTAAGCACTTCCACATGCCAGGCTCTGCACCCGTGAGGGTCCTTGTGAACAGGCGGGGAAACGAGTTGAGGTGCCACACTGCACGTATGTGATAAAGCCGGGATTCAAACCTGGGTCAGCATGGAAGCCACACCCAGGCTGTCAAGCCCTGGCCATGGGAAAGCCAGCATGGAACAGGGGCTAAGGGAGCCCTGTTGTGAATGCCAGCACTACCCAGTAACCATGGAACTCTGGGCTTGCTGCTTCTGTCCCCTTTCCCCTTCCCCAGGGCCCAAATACAGACGAGTCATCTTTGAATTAATCACCAAAGCTGGGGTTTTTTTAAATCACTCTGTGCCAGGCACTGTGCTAAACTCTTTTGCTAATAACTCATTTAGTCCTAGTATTACTTTATAGAAGGTCAAAAGGCCCCTAGCCCATAAGTAGAAAAACCAAGAACCATTGTGGAACTGCCTCTCACTTCTGCTCAAGGGCTTCAAGCGTGTGTAAGCTGAGAGTAACATGCATATGGCAAGGGGTGGCAGAGAGTGACTGGACCTGGCTGGACTGGAGAACTAGTTAAGGGGCCTTTTGGAGGTCTCTGCAGCTCTCAGCCCCTTCCTGGAGTCCAAGCCCAGAGCTAGTTCTCCCAGTGGCCACAAGGGGGCAACCTCGCCTTCTGCCTGGCTGGACTGGGAAAAGGCACCCATTCAGAGCTCTGGCACACAGGAGTCTTCCTTTATGGGGCAACTGCAGCGCTGAAAGAATGCGGACACTACGTCAGGCTGGGCCCTGGATGGCTATCTGGACTCCGGACTAACGAACTCCTGAACCCTGGCCCAAGTCCTGTGTTACTCAACAGCAGCAGCCTAGCCGTTCTCCCTAGTCATCCAAGTGGGCACCTCTAAAAATTCTTCTTGGAAAGGGGATCCAGGACGTGAGGGGACTGTGTTCCATGGGGTCCCCTACTCTCCAACACACAGGTAGTCCCAGTGCTCTAGGTAAGGGACACTTCTGCCTTTGTGCAGTGGTGTGATCTCAGCTCATTGGAACCTCTGCCTCCTGGGCTCAAGCAATTCTCCTGCCTCAGCCTCCCAAGTAGCTGGGGTTACAGGCATGCACCATCACGCCCAACTGATTTTGTATTTTTAGTAGAAACAGGGTTTCCCCATGTTGGCCAGGCTGGTTTCAAACTCCTGACTGCAGCTGATCTACCCACCTCAGCCTCCCAAAGTGCTGGGATTACAAGCGTGAGCCACCACTCCCAGCCTACTTAGGGATTGTTAGATTCAATAATTTAATATACGTAATACAGTATTGATCACAGCCCACCTATGGCAGATGGCAAGAAATAAATCTGAATATTAGGATCAAGGGCATGTGGGAAAGATTTATTTGTTCTCTGGCCAAGGGCTGGCTTTACATTAAGAATGAAGTCTCCAGCCAGGTGTGGTGGCTCACACCTGTAATCCCAGCACTTTGGGAGGCCAAGGCGGGTGGATCACCTGAGGTCAGGAGTTCAAGACCAGCCTGACCAGCATGGGGAAACCCCATCTCTACTAAAAACACAAAATTAGCCGGGCACGGTGGCTCACACCTGTAATCCTAGCACTTTGGGAGACCGAGGTGGGTGGATCACGAGGTCAGGAGATCAAGACTATCCTGGCCAACATGGTGAAACCCTGTCTCTACTAAAAATTTTTTTTTTTTTTTTTTTTTTTTTTTTTTTTTTTTTGAGACGGAGTCTTGCTCTGTAGCCCGGGCTGGAGTGCAGTGGCGGGATCTCAGCTCACTGCAAGCTCCGCCTCCCGGGTTTAGGCCATTCTCCTGCCTCAGCCTCCGGAGTAGCTGGGACTACAGGCGCCCGCCACCTCGCCCGGCTAGTTTTTTGTATTTTTAGTAGAGACGGGGTTTCACGGTGTTAGCCAGGATGGTCTCGATCTCCTGACCTCGTGATCCGCCCGTCTCGGCCTCCCAAAGTGCTGGGATTACAGGCTTGAGCCACCGCGCCCGGCCACTAAAAATTTAAAAAAATTAGCTGGGCGTTGTGGTGGGCACCTGTAGTCCCAGCTACTGGGGAGGCTGAGGCAGAGAATCACTTGAACTCAGAAGGTGGAGGTTGCAGTGAGCCAAGATTGCACCACTGTACTCCAGCCTGGCAGCAGAGTGAGACTCCATCTCAAAAAAAAAAAAAAAAAATTGGCTTGGTGGTGCATGCCTGTAATCCCAGCTACTCAGAAGGCTGAGTGAGGCAGGAGAATCTCTTGAACTGGGAGGCGGAGGTTACAGTGAGCTGAGATCACACCATTGCACTCCAGCCTGGGCAACAAGAGTGAAACTGTCTCAGAAAAAAAAAGGAATGAAGTCTCCTCACCCTCTTCAGGACAATCTCTTCACTTCATGAGCACCCATGAAGAAGCGCCATGAAGGAGCCATTCATTGAGTATTTACCAGGCCCTAAAGATTAGCCAGGCATGGAGGCTCACACCTGTAGGCCCAGCAACTTGTGGGACTGAGGTGAAAGGATCACTTGAGCCCAGGAGGTCAAGGCTACAGTGAGTGAGCCATGTTCATATCACTGCATTTCAGTCTGGGAGACAAAGTGAGAATGCTGTGAGGGAAATTAGAGGGACTTACAGAGCATGTAGCAAGGGACTTGACTCCATGTGAAGGAACGCAGTGCACCAGCCTGGCCAACATGGTGAAACCCTATCTCTACTGAAAAATACAAATATTAGCTGGGCATGGTGGTGCACACCTGTAATCCCAGATACTTGGGAGGCAGAGGTTGCAGTGCGCCAAGATCACACCATCGCACTCCAGTCTGGGAGATAGAGCAAGACTCTGTCTCAAAAAACAAAAAAAGAAACTTGGCCGGGCACGGTGGCTCACACCTGTAATCCCAGCACTTTGGGAGGCCGAGGCAGGCAGATCATGAGGTCAGGAGATCGAGACCATCCTGGCTAACACAGTGAAACCCCGTCTCTACTAAAACTATAAAAAATTAGCTGGGCGTGGTGGTGGGCGCCTGTAGTCCCAGCTACTTGGGAGGCTGAGGCAGGAGAATGGCATGAACCCGGGAGGCAGAGCTTGCAGTGAGCCGAGATCGCGCCACTGCACTCCAGCCTGGGTGACAGAGCAAGACTCCATCTCAAAAAAAAAAAAAAAAAAAAAAGATTTGGGTCTCTGAGCCCTCTCCTTGTGAAGCATTGATCTTCCTCCTCTGCAAAAGGATAACCATCATGGGATGTGCCAGTGAGCTGACTATTCCTGGGAAGGCTAAGCTCAGTGCCTGTACAGTAGATGTTCATGATTGGGGTCTTAGTATAACTATCTTTTTCTCCAAACCCAGCTTTATCAGGAGTCTCGGCACAGACATGCCAAATTGCTTGGATGTGAATCCTGGGGGAGCCAGTGGCCAGCTAGGTCATCTTAATACAGGCTGCAACAAGTACTCATTAGCGCAGCCGTGACGTCATCATCACTATAATAGCATCTGGAGCATTTGCTAAAATGCAGGTGTGAGCCCCAGACCTCAGGAAGCAGAGTCTCTGGGAGTAGGACCAAACCAGGAAGTTGCATTTTAAACCTAGTGACCCAGGTGATTCAGATGCTGCCAGCCAAACCCTTGGGAACCCTTGAAGCCCTGCCTGCTTGAGTTTCTTAGTTTTCTTGCATTCCCTCTCAGGAGGAGCAGCCCTTGTCTGGGAGTTAGCCCTGGGTTCAGGTCCAGCCACTAATTTGCTGTGGTCCTGGACCAGTCACTGTCCTTCAGTTCAGCCCAGGAGGGGTTTGGGGTGCTGGGTATGGCCCTGAAGCAGTGCGGTGCCCAGCATGGCCTCACCAGCCTGTGTCCTCTCATAGCCTGCACTCCTATACCTGGTCCCTGCCTGCATCGGTTTTCCTGTCCTGGTGGCGCTGGCCAAGGGAGAAGTGACAGAGATGTTCAGGTAAGGCAGAGTGGGGGGCAGATGTCCTCATGGGCACCAGTGCACCTGCTGGCAGTCAGTGGAACCTGCTGGTGGTGTCTGTACACCTCTCTGGGGGAACATTGTTCCTGCCACCAGCCCCACCCCTCGCCCTTTCCACCAGTAGTACATGGGTACCTGGCCTGTGGGTACCAGTGGGAACCTTCCCCTGAGCCAGGAGCCAGGGGAGCACAAGGCATCAGGGCCCTCTAGGCATCCCCCCATCCAAATGCTAGCCAGTCTTAAGAATAGCTGTTGTGGATTTTTCTCTGCCTACTGTCAGAAGCCCTGGTGACTCTGCCCCCAGGTGATTTCAGACATGTCTTCCCCTCTCATGGGCTCAGTTTTCACATGTGAGTAATAGAACAGGGGGCGTGTAGGATGCCCTAGTGTGGTAGAAAGTGCCCTGAGTAGAAGGCAGGTGTCAGTCCCTGTTCATTCACCTCTGTGGCTGTAACCCACAGCTCACTGCTTTCTCTCCATCTGTTTGTATCTCACATAGATACCCCTTTCCCAGGGCCACATCCACACCTGCCACATCCTGCACACAGCCCCACCCATACCCTAAGGCCTGCGTGACTCCAACAGGTGTCTGCCCACAGCACTGCCGACCCTGCCTGCCAGGGACCTAGAAATAGCTGCCAGTTGCGATTAAAGCTGCCTACTCGGGTGCCTTCCACCCAGTTCCACCTGCCTGGCCTCCAAGCTGTCCCTAGAGTGCCTGCCAGGGCCTCCTGTGCACCTGGCTCCCCGCAGGGGAGCCTGTGACTCACCCTTCCCCCGGACCTGCCTCTGCCCTCCCTGTCCTGCCTAGAATCCCCAGCCCCCAGCCTGCCTGCCCACATTGCCTCACCCAGCAAAGCTCTGTGGTCTTAGGCAAGTGGGAGCTAGGGGTGAACTTGGGGACAGGTCTCGGGGAGCTTTGGGAGTGGGCATGGCACCCGATCCCTGAGCTTAGCACCCACCTCTCACCCTCCCTCTGCCTCCCATCTAGCCCAGGTTTCCCTGCCCTTCCCCTTGGGGTAACCTCCCAATGCTATTGTGCCCTCATCAGGCAAAGCTCTGAATACACAAGGCAGAGAGTGCCCATGGCCTTTACCTGCTTGGTGCTAAATGTTCTGCCATACAGGTACCCTGCCCCCACTTTTTGTCCTCCACTCCTGCCCTGGATGTTCTTTGATTGGGGTAAAAAGCAAGTGATCTCTCTCTCTGTCTCTCTCTCCCTCCTTCCTCCCCATTTCTCTCCCCTAATTCTCCACCTTTTGTTTTACTTTTCCCTTTTATTCCCCCCCTTTTTTATTGATTTACTTATGTTTATATTGGTACCACATTCACATAGTAAAAATTCCAGAGCTGTAACAGAGAGAGCACCCTCAGGCTCCAGCTACCCCACAGAGGCCAGCAGTGTTACACAGACATTCAGACACCTGTGCACTGAAACCCGGACGTGTGTATACATCTTCTTGCACAGACGGTAGCATTCTTCGAGCATTCTGCACCTTGCCTTTCCACGGTATTTCTTAGAGGTGTTTCCACAGCAGCACATACACTTCTAGAGCATGCTTGTTCTTTTGCACAGCGGCCTGATGTGCCTTTGTCTAGGTACATCTTTTTTCATTTTCCAAATATTCTTTCCATAAAATCTGGAAGTGCAGAAATAGGTAAAAACAAGACGGTTCTGCTCTCTGCTCCTTGGAAAGGAAGTCTGTCTTCCCTTAGTCTTTCCCTATCCATCTCTTTTTTCTGTCTCTTCTCTGTCTCTCACACAGCTACGAGTCCTCGGCGGAAATCCTGCCTCATACCCCGAGGCTCACCCACTTCCCCACAGTCTCGGGCTCCCCAGCCAGCCTGGCCGACTCCATGCAACAGAAGCTAGCTGGCCCTCGCCGCCGGCGCCCGCAGAATCCCAGCGCCATGTAATGCCCAGCGGGTGCCCACCTGCCCGCTTCCCCCTACTGCCCCGGGGCCCAAGGTAGGGCAGACACTGCAGCTCCAGGGTACAGGGCAGGGAACATTACCAGGAGTAGGCCGCAAGAGGCAGCTCCTCTACAACCACTGGGCAGTGGCTGCACCCAGCCATGGGGCTGGGAAGCAGGACAACCCCTAAGCTTCCTGCCCTCAACAGTAATGCGGGGCCCACATCATAGTGGATGGAAATGGCCCTTCTCATGCAGTAGTAGATACTGTTACCATTCAAGGAATATGTATAACCTTAGGCAAGTCACTTACTTTCTTCATCTGTAAGTGGGCACATTCCTGCCTCACGGGGTTGATCTGGTGAGGAAATATGTGTATTGTCCTTGGCATGAACTCAGTTGCTTGAAAAGTGGAGCCCATAGAAGGAGCTAAGCCAGGGTGTCTGTCTTCAAAGCAGCACCTTGCCACTTGCCAGTACAGCAGTGCCCTCACCTCTGGTGCTGAGCTGTTTGATTGATGCTGTGTGCCCTGGGAGGCAGCCTATCTCCATCTCTTGTAGCCTTGTCATGGCCGCCCCTTTTTCCACGCTATAGCAGAAGGTTCAGGAAGCTTGATGTCAGCCCACACAAGCCCAGGCCCAACCTCTCTTCCATTGGGTGCTGCCCTCGCTGCCTCCTGGCACGCCCGGGCTCAGAGAAAGCAGAGCAGCCTGTCTGAGGAGGGCATGCGGTAGGGCTGGGGCCAGGTGCTGTTAGGTGCTGGGCAGTGGACACAGGGCTGACGCTCCGCATGTGACCAGGCGCTTTCCTAGGATGGGGGTGGGGGAAGGGGACAACCAAGGTTCTGCTCACCCTCTCCTCTAAATGAATTATTATTGTTTTGTTTTTTGGTCAGTTATGAGGAGTCAAATCCTAAGGATCCAGCGGCAGTGACAGAATCCAAAGGAACAGAGGCATCAGCATCGAAGGGGCTGGAGAAGAAAGAGAAATGATGCAGCTGGTGCCGGAGCCTTTCAGGACCAGACCAGACAGATGGGGGCTGGGCCCACACAGGCATGCACGGGCAGAGGGCACAGGAGGCTGAGGGCAGCTCCAGGACAGGGCAGGGGGCAGCAGGATACCTCCAGCCAGGCCTCTGTGGCCTCTGTTTCCCTCTCCCTCTCCTGGCCCTCCTCTGCTCCTCCCCACACCCTGCAGGCAAAAGAAACCCCCAGCTTCCCCCTCCCCCGGAGCCAAGTGGGAAAAGTGGGTGTGATTTTTAGATTTTGTATTGTGGACTGATTTTGCCTCACATTAAAAACTCATCCCATGGCCAGGGCGGGCCACTGTGCTCCCGGAAGGGTTCTCTGCGTAAGCACCCAGTGTCTTGCCCTCGGTTTTCTAGGTCTCACCTGCCCACCCAGAATCTTTTCTGCAAGCCCCTTGAGGGTGCCCACCCCAGTGCCTGGCCAGCCCTGCACCCCAAAAACACCTTTTAGCCAGTAGAGGGGGCCCACGAGCCTTCTCTCTCACCAGCTGTCACTTTTCTCACCACCTTCCTAGAAACACTTGGGGGCAGCAAGGGTGCTGGCAGATGAGAGTCCCCCACTCACCGTGGTGAGAGCGGTGCGGAGTACCCAGGGCTGACCTGACTCACAAGGGAAGCAGTAACTGTAGAACCTGCCAACCTCCCTGGTCCCTGTGGCCATATGGCTTCGGCTGGTGAGGGCTTGGAGTCTAGGTTACCCTGAAGATCAAGACTTTCTCTCTCCCATTCTGCCCATTCCTGGGTTTCTTCCCAAAATTGCTGTGGGGCCAGTCACAGCACAAGGGCCAGGACCGCTAGAGAGGCTGGAGTGAGGAAGGATTGAGCCTAGTGATTGTCAGAGGCTTTCTGGGGCCTAAGAGCTGAAATCTTAGGGCCCGGGTTTCCCTAAAGTTTGCTGAAGACAGCAGCCCTGGCCAGCAGGAGACCGACCCCACACCACCCCAAACCAGGCAAACAGTGGCCACAACCCTCATCCACCCACCTGGTATGAGGTCACTGAGTGGGGAAACAGAAGAGGGTGGCCACTGGACTGACGGACCCAGGGCTCTTCTTTGCCCAAAGCTTCAGGTTCAAAGGCTGAAAATAATAGTGGCTTCCAGTTTGGAAGTGACCAAAGGACAATCATGACCAGAGACTCAGGAGTGTGATTGTAGTACCTTCACTAGGTATTAACATGTACTAAGTACCTTGATAGAGGATTTCACTTCCTTCTGAGTCTTGGGCTGTAGGTGCTATTATTAGCTCCACTGTGCAGATGAGGGAATTGAGGCAGCTTGCCTATGGACATCAATTTGACCTTAGCCAAGCCAAACTGAATTCCAAGTTCCTAAGGACCGCAGATCCTCCCCAGACCCCTGTGACCAAGTCACTGTGGCTGGTGTGCTGGGCATCCCTGAGGCCCAGCCACTCAACTTTACTGGCTCCAGGATTCTATAGGAAGGAAAAGGGGTAGAAAATCTCAAAAGGCTTCTTCCAGGGCCGGGCGCGGTGGCTCAAGCCTGTAATCCCAGCACTTTGGGAGGCCGAGACGGGCGGATCACGAGGTCAGGAGATCGAGATCATCCTGGCTAACACAGTGAAACCCCGTCTCTACTAAAAAATACAAAAAACTAGCCGGGCGAGGTGGCAGGCGCCTGTAGTCCCAGCTACTCGGGAGGCTGAGGCAGGAGAATGGCGTAAACCCGGGAGGCGGAGCTTGCAGTGAGCTGAGATCTGGCCACTGCACTCCAGCCTGGGCGACAGAGCCTGACTCCCTCTCAAAAAAAAAAAAAAAAAAAAGGCTTCTTCCTTTCAGGGAGGGGGTTCCCTCTCAGAGGCTTCTGGAATCTCTACCCACTCCAGCCGACTTTTGAGGCCATGTGGTCCTGGAACAAAGCCCCTCTGAGGGCGGCAGATGGGGCAGGCGGCCCAGGCACACAGCATGGTTGGCTCTGCGGCCCAGGGCCCACAAAAGCCTTATTGAGTCACCACCAGCCCCCGGCAGAGGCTGAGGTGGCAGTGGCGCCGAGCGCCTGCCACCTAATGACTGTCCTGGCCCAGCCAGATGTTCCGCAGACCTCCGGAGCAGCGGACCAGGGCCCGCCCGGCCAGCCGGCACCGCAGAGGCCACTCTAATTCCAATTAACCAGCTTCAGCTGAGCAAACAGCGGGCAGTGGTGGCCTAGCCCGGGCGGTAGGCCCGGCCCGCAGAGCCTGCGAGTCTAGACTCCAGATGTGAACCGCCACCGCCAGAGTCCCATGGAAAAATGGCACCAGGCAGGGCAAGGATTAGGCCTGCATGCTGGGGAGGGGGTGTGGGTGGTTGCGCAGGGCCCCGAGTGGGCTTGATGCCAGTCTCACCTGGTTTGGGGTGGATCCTTAGGAAACTGCTCTAGAACCCAAGTTCTACCCTGCTTCATCCGGTTCTGTTTCTGTGCCTCAGTATCCCATGACGGCTCCAAGGGGAAAACCAGCCCTGCTGAGACCCCAGTGTGCGCTTTGTGTTTCACATGTCACTAGCATTATGGTAGTGCAACTGACCCTTGAACAACACAGGGATTAGGGGCACCAACCCGCATGGTCGAAAATCTGTATAACTTTTGAGTCCCCCAAAACAAATAATAGCCACCTGTTGACCAGAAGCCTTACCTGATAACATAAAACAGTCAAAACATTTTGTATGTTATATGTACTACAGTGTATTTGTATCATAGAGTAAGCTAGAGAAAATGTTATTAAGAAAAAAAAGCCAGGCGCGGTGGTTTACGCCTGTAATCCCACCACTTTGGGAGGCCGAAATGGGCGGATCACGAGGTCAGGAGATCGAGACTATCCTGGCTAACACAGTGAAACCCTGTCTCTACTAAAAATACAAAAAATTAGCCGGGCGTGGTGGTGGGCGCCTGTAGTCCCCAGCTACTCGGGAGGCTGAGCCAGGAGAATGGCGTGAACCCGGGAGGCAGAGCTTGCAATAAGCCGAGATGGCACCACTGCACTCCAGCCTGGGCAACACAGCAAGACTCTGTCAAAAAAAAAAAAGAAAAAAGAAAGAGAAACATATTTAGTAGTAGAGGAAATGCAAAAATAAATTTTAAAAATATATTATTCATTAAGTGGGCTGGGCACTGTGGCTCACACCTGTAATTCCAGCACTTTGGGAGACTAAGGCAGGCGGATCACAACGTCAGGAGTTCAAGACCAGCCTGGCCAATATGGTGAAACCCCCGTCTCTACTAAAAATACAAAAATTAGCCGGGTGTAGTGGCAGGCGACTAGTCCCAGCTACTTGGGAGGCTGCGGCAGGAGAATCACTTGAACCCAGGAGGTGGAGGTTGCAGTGAGCCGAGATTGCACCACTGCACTCCAACCTGGGGGACAGAGCGCGACTCCGTCTCAAAAAAAAAAAAAAGTATTCAATGAAAGTGGATCATCATACATAAAGATCTTAATCCTGGTCTTTGTGTTGAGGAAGAGGAGGGGGTTGGTCTTGCTGTCTCAGGGGTGGCAGAGGTAGAAAAAAAGTCCATGTATAAGTGCACCCGCACAGTTCAAACCCGTGTTCAAGTTTCAAATGCATCTTAGATTTACTTAATCGCTGTAACCACCCTTTGAGGTACCTACATCATTCTTACGATGGGGAAACTGAGGCAGAGACCGTAAGTAAGGGCCTAGGGGGCATGTGAACCCAGAGTGTCTGGCTTCCAAGATTCGTATTCACCGTGGTGCTGTTTGACATGATCAGGATACTGGATCCCTGGTTCCCTTTTTGGGGGGTCAGCGTTGGAGAAGGTTCGGCAACCTCGGAGTCTGTCTGACAGCAGGGCTGGCTCCTGCAGTGTGAATGGAGTGGTCTAGCCCACGCTGCCCTGTGCTCGACTGTGAAGGGGGAAGGACCTGCTTCCCAAGGCGGGTCCAGCTTTCTGAGAGAAAGCCTTCAGAACCTCCATCAGGCCGGCACCAGGTACCAGTTAAGCACTGGGCAGGGAACAGAAGTGGTCAAACGCCGCTTGCCGCGACTTGAAACCGCTGAATAAATGGATAATGTCAAGCGCTATGGCTTACAGCAGTAGTGACTCCGGTTCCTACGATCGTGTTTGGGGTCCCTGAGGAGCAAGGTAAAAGTCGGCCATCCAGGAGGTCAGAGTTCAGCTGTTCTTGCACAAGCAGGGAAGCTGGGTCACCCCAAAACACGGTCAAGACTTGCGGTGGTATCAAATGGCTATCAGGGGCGGGGCCTCAGGGGCCTGCCCCGGCCTCCCCGCCCCGCGTTTGGATTCCCTCCAGGATTCCGGGCCAGGGCGCGGGAGGCGGAGGCCGAGGAGAGGACGGGAGGAGGCTGCATCCTGCCCTCGTGCGTCAGGAAGAGCCGAGCGAGCGGGAAGGAAAGCACCAGCCCCCACCCCCGCCGCGGCCACACCTGGGTTCTCCAGGCGGGCAGGGGGGCCCCCGGGCAGGCGCCTGGCTCCAGCAAGTCTGGGCCGCCTCCCCGCGCCGCCCCGCGGGGGCCGCCAGATGGACTGCCCGCCCGCCCAGCGACGCAGGCAGGAAACGGCCGGCCGGGCTGCCAGGAACGCGCTCAGGGGAGGGGACTGGCCTGGCCTGGCCACGCCCGCCGGGGGAAAGGAGGGGCCAAGCGCCGCCCGGCGGGGACTGGTGAGTTCCGAGAGCCTGCGATCCGTGTCCCTGCCTTTACTAGCTGAATTTCCTTGGATAGGTCGTTTTACTGCTCTGTGCCTCAGTTTCCCTACCTGTAAAGCGGGGCTGCTTGTCTCCGCTCTTTTCCCTTTTTCCTTTTTTATTTATGCAGCAGGGTCGCGCTCTGTCGCCCGGGCTGAAGTGCAGTGGCGTGATGACGTCCCACTGCAACCTCGACCTCCTGGGCTCAAGCGATCCTCACGCCTCAGGTGGGACTACAGATGTGTCCCGCCACGCCTGGCTGTTTTGTTTGTTTGTTTGTTTGTTTTACTGGTTGAGACGGCGGTTCTCACGCTTGCTCAGGCTGGTCTCGAACTGGGGCTCCAGCAATCTTCTCACCTTGGCCTCCCAAAGTGCTGGGATTAGAGGCGTGAGCCACCGCGCCTAGCCTCAGCTATTTTCGTGTGACCTCAGGACAATTTCTTTCCCTTCCCTTCCTTGGTTTTCTTACCTGAAAAATGGGGTGAACAATTGAACCTCCCTCAACCATGGGCTAAGCCTTTATTTTCCTCCCCACTGTAGCCCCAACACTTGGCCCATTGACTGAAACATGAAGGCACTCAGTATTTGTTGTATGAGTGAATATAAAGGTTTGGGACAATCCTCAGGGCCTGGCTATGGCAGGCACTTCATAAATGGACACAAATTATCAAATTACCTTGAGTCTAATGTTTACTAACCTGCGACTTCAGGCAAGTGACTTCCCATCTCTGAGCTTCACTTTCCTCGTCTACTTCATGGCTGTGAGGATTAAGTAAAATAAATAATACATGGAAATCACACATAGTGTGTCCTCAATAGATATTTATGGAAGAGTCTCCAAGATGTGAGAAAAAAAAAGGGAAATACTATTTGAGTAAATTTGAAGGCAAGGAATATACAAAGGAGTTAAGTGGCTTGGAAGATTTTTGCTATATATGTAAACTAAGCTGTGTGTGGATGCATGCGTATTTTGCTTGTTGGTTGGTTTTTGAGACAGGTTGTCACTGTAGTCCAGGCTGGAGTGCAGTGGAGCAGTCATAGCTCACTGTAACCTTAAACTCCTGGACTCAAGCCATCCTCCCACTTCAGCCTCCTGAGTAGTTAGGACTACAGGTGCGTGCTACCACACCCTGCTCTTTTTTTTTTTTTTTTTTTTTTTTTGAGCAGTCTCGCTCTGTCACCTAGTGGCGCGATCTCAGCTCACTGCAAGCTCCGCCTCCCGGGTTCATGCCATTCTCCTGCCTCACCCTCCCAAGTAGCTGGGACTACAGGCGCCCGCCACCAGGCCTGGCTAATTTTTTTTTGTAGTTTTAGTAGAGATGGGTTTCACCGTGTTAACCAGGATGGTCTTGATCTCCTGACCTCGTGATCCACCCATCTCAGCCTCCCAAAGTGCTAGGATTACAGGCGTGAGCCACCGCACCCGGCCTCATTTTGTATTGTTAAGCCTTTGGCCCAGGCACGGTGGCTCACCCCTGTAATCTCAGCACTTTGGGAGGCCGCAGCAGGCAGATCATGAGGTCAGGAGTTCGAGACCAGCCTGACCAACATAGTGAAACCCCGTCTGTATTAAAAAGAAATACGGCCAGGTGCAGTAGCTCACACCTGTAATCCCAACACTTTGGGAGGCCAAGGTGGACAGATCATTTGAGGTCAGGAGTTTGAGATCAACATGGCTAACATGGTGAAATCCTGTTTCTACTAAAAATTAAAAAAAAAAAAAAATTAGCTGAGTGTGGTGGTACACGCCCGTAGAACCAGCTACTCGGGAGGCTCAGGCAGAAGAATTGTTTGAACCCAGGAGGTGGAGGTTGCACTGAGCTGAGATTGTGCCGTTGCACTCCAGCCTGGGCACCAAGAGTGAAACTCCATCTCAAAAAAAAAAAGTTTTTTAATTAGTCTGGACACGGCTCACACCTGTAATCCCAGCACTTTGGGATGCAGAAGCATGTGGAATGCTTGAAGCCAGGAGTTCAAGACCAGCCTGAGCAACATAGCAAGACTCCTCCCAATCTCTAAAAAAAATTTTCTTGGCCAGGCGCAGTAGCTCATGCCTGTATCCCAGCACTTTGGGAGGCCAAGACAGGTGGATCACCTGAGGTCAGGAGTTTGAGACCAGCCTGACCAACATGGTGAAACCCCGTCTCTACTAAAAATACAAAAATTAGCCAGGAATGGTGGCAGGTTGTAATCCCAGCTACTCAGGAGCCTGAGGCAGGAGAATCGCTTGAACCCGGGAGGTGGAGGTTGCAGTGAGCCGAGATTGTGCCATTGCACTTCAGCCTGGGCAACAGAGCAAGACTCCTTCTCAAAAAAAGAAAAAAAAGGCCGGGCGCGGTGGCTCAAGCCTGTAATCCCAGCACTTTGGGAGGCCGAGGCGAGCGGATCACGAGGTCAGGAGATCGAGACCATCCTAGCTGACACAGTGAAACCCCGTCTCTACTAAAAAATACAAAAAAAACTAGCCGGGCGAGGTGGCGGGCGCCTGTAGTCCCAGCTACTGGGGAGGCTGAGGCAGGAGAATTGCGTGAACCCGGGAGGCGGAGCCTGCAGTGAGCTGAGATCCGGCCACTGCACTCCAGCCTGGGCGACAGAGCGAGACTCCGTCTCAAAAAAAAAAAAAAAAAAAAAAGGCTGGGGACGGTGGCTTACACCTGTAATCCCAGTACTTTGGGAGGCCGAGGCGGGTGGATCATGAGGTCAGGAGTTTGAGATCAGCCTGGCCAACATGGTGAAACCCCATCTCTACTAAAAAAATAACAAAAATTAGCCAGGTGCGGTGGTGGCCAGCTATAATCCCAGCTACTCAGGAGGCTGAGGCAGGAGATTGCTTGAACCTGGGCGGCAGAGGTTGCAGTGAGCCGAGATTGTACCACTGCACTCTAGCCTGGGCAACAGAGGGAGACTGTGTCTCAAAAAAAAAAATTAGGCTGGACATGGTAGCTCACATCTGTAATCCCAGCATTTTGGGATGCCGAGGCGTGTGGATTGCTTGAGGCCGGGTGTTTGAAACCATCCTCAGCAACATAGCAAGACTCCATCTTTACAGAATTAAAATTAAAATATTAGCCAGAAATGATGGCACACATCTGTAGTCTCAGCTACTCATGAGGCAGAGGCAGGAGGATTGTTTGAGCCAAGGAGAAAGCTTGGGAGGTCAAGGCTGCTGTGAGCCATGATAGTGCCACCGCACTTCAGCCTGCGCAACACAGCAAGATTCGGTCTCAAAAAGACCGGGCACCACGGTTTAAGCCTGTAATCCCAGCACTTTGGTAGGCCATGGCAGGTGGATCGCTTGAACCCAGAAGTTACAGACTGGCATGGACAACATGGTGAAACTATCTCTACAAAAAAATACGAAAATTAGCTGGTCTGGTGGCTAACACCTGAGGTCCCAGCTACTCAGGAGTCTGAGATGGGAGGATCACCTGAACCGCAGGTGAGCCATGATCGCACCACTGCACTCCAGCCTGGGTGACAGAGACCCTGTCTCAGAAAAAGAAGAAAAGAAAATTAGAATAGATGTAAAAAACATTGAAAATAAAACAGCACATTCGGCCACCCATAGATTACTTTCATGTTTTTTTCTGTGCTTATCATTTTTTTAACCCAAATCAGATCTAAATGAGATATTTTTTCCATAGTTAACAACCGTCTTCCCATTCCAGTCGTCATCCCATCTCACACCCAGACAGCATCCAACCTTTGTCATTTTAAGGCAGACAGGTGTGATAAACAAGGCTATCTTCATGTGAAGGCAGACCCCTGCAGAGGATGCCTGGTGGAGTCTTCAGTGGGCCCTCCCTACTGCCTTCCCAAAGCCATCAGTCCCAGCTCTGTGCCCCCTGGGATCAGCCCAGAGTTAGGGGTACCCAGAGAAGGTGCTGCTTCAAGACCCCCATGGGCCCGTCCACCTCAGACAGGTGCTTTCCTTTGCTGCCAGAAGCTGGGCACCCACCCCCTCTCAGGCTACCCCAGGGCCCAGCTGGGCTCTGAAGTGGGGGAGGGGAGGTGGAGGCACTGGTAACACTCAGATGGAGAGAAGGTGAGGGAAAACCCAGGGCACTGAGTCTGGAAAGCAGGATTCTTAGGTATGGAGTTTGGGGGAGAAGCTGAGCCTCTTTCTGCCTGACCGGGGTCCTTTCTGCTTGACAGGTTCTCTGTGCAATTATGTGTGCATGCTGGGGTGGGGGGTAGGTGTTTGACTGAGAGTGCCTGCTCTTGTGAGAATCTATTCTAATGGACTGGGTATGGTGGCTCATGCCAGTTATCCCAGCAATTTGGGAGGCCAAGGCGGGCGGATCACCTGTAGTCAGGAGTTCAAGACCAGCCTGGTCAACATGGTGAAACCTGTCTGCACTAAAAATACAAAAATTACTCTGGTGTGGTGGCACGCACCTATAGTCCCATCTACTTAGGAGGCTGAGACAGGAGAAGCACTTGAACCTGGGAGGCAGAGGTTGCAGTGAACCAAGATCATACCACTGCATTCTAGCCTGGGTGACAAAATGAGACTCTCAAACGAAAAAAAAAAAAAAAAGGAGAATCTATGCTAATGTTTGGGTTTCTACACGTTGTGGGTAAGGGTGAAGTTGAAATCTTATGTGGACCAGTGCTGCAGATGGGTTTCTATATGGTTGTGTTTCTGAATGCATGATTGTGTGTTTGTGTCTGAGTATGTTTAGGAGTATGTGTTTCTGAAAACATTTGTGAGCAAGTGCCTGCATTGGTGTGTGGGTGTGTGTAAGAGAGACAGAGATCATGTGGAAGTGTTTGGGTTGATAAAAGGGCTTTTGCAAAGGCATTGCCTGTGCGAGTTTTGTGAATGTGCGCTGTTCCATCTGCTTTCTTTTTTTTTTTTTTCTTTTTTTTTTGAGACAGAGTTTCGCTCTTGTTTCCCAGGCTGGAGTGGAATGGCGGGATCTCGGCTCACCGAAACCTCTGCATCCCGGGTTCAAGCGATTCTCCTGCCTCAGCCTCCCGAGTAGCTGGGATTACAGGCATGCACCACCACACCTGGCTAATTTTGTATTTTTAGTGGAGACAGGGTTTCTCCATGTTGGACAGGCTGGTCTCAAACTCCCAACCTCAGGTGACCCGCCCGCCTTCACCTCCCAAAGTGCTAGGATTACAGGCATGAGCCACCGCACCCAGCCCTGCTTTCTGTGTGTGTGTGTGTGTGTGTGTGTGTGTGTGTGTGTGTGTGTGTGTTTCAGGTCTTGTTTTTTTGGTTCATGCTTCCCTTTGCCTGGATCATCCCACAGTGGTGCAGTCACAGTTCACTGCAGTCACAGTTCATTGCAGCCTCAAGCTCTCAAGCTCCTGGTCTCAAGCAATCCTCCCACCTCAGCCTCCCAAGTAGTTAGAACTATATGTGAGCCACTGACCCGGCTAATATTTTTTTTTTTTTTTTTTTTTTTTTTTTTTTGAGACGGAGTCTCGCTCTGTAGCCCAGGCTGGAGTGCAGTGGCCGGATCTCAGCTCACTGCAAGCTCCGCCTCCCGGGTTTACGCCATTCTCGTGCCTCAGCCTCCCGAGTAGCTGGGACTACAGGCGCCCGCCACTCGCCCGGCTAGTTTTTTGTATTTTTTAGTAGAGACGGGGTTTCACCGTGTTCGCCAGGATGGTCTAGATCTCCTGACCTCGTGATCCGCCCGTCTCGGCCTCCCAAAGTGCTGGGATTACAGGCTTGAGCCACCGCGCCCGGCAATATTTTTTAATTCTTTTTTTTTTTTTTTTTTTTTTTTTTTTTTTGAGACGGAGTCTAGCTCTGTTGCCCAGGCTGGAGTGCAATGGCCGGATCTCAGCTCACTGCAAGCCCCGCCTCCCGGGTTCACGCCATTCTCCTGCCTCAGCCTCCCGAGTAGCTGGGAGTACAGGCGCCCGCCACCTCGCCCGGCTAATTTTTTTTGTATTTTAGTAGAGACGGAGTTTCACCGTGTTAGCCAGGATGGTCTCGATCTCCTGAACTTGTGATCCGCCCGTCTCGGCCTCCCAAAGTGCTGGGATTACAGGCTTGAGCCACCGCGCCCGGCCTTTTAATTCTTTTTTTTTTTTTTTTTTTTTTTTTTTTTTTCTGAGACCGAGTCTCGCTCTGTCGCCCAGGCTGGAGTGCAGTGGCGAGATCTCGGCTCACTGCAAGCTCTGCCTTCCAGGTTCAGGCCATTCTCCTGCCTCAGCCTCCCAAGTAGCTAGGACTACAGGCGCCCGTCAGGACGCCCAGCTAATTTTTTGTATTTTTCATACAGATGGGGTTTCACCGTGTTAGCCAGGAAGGTCTCGATCTCCTGACCTCGTGATCCACCCGCCTCGGCCTCCCAAAGTGCTGGGCTTACAGGTGTGAGCTACCGCGTCCGGCCAGGCTAATTTTTTAATTTTTTTTTTTTTGAGACGGAGTCTCGCGCTGTCACTCAGGTTGGAGTGCAGTGGCCGGATCTCAGCTCACTGCAAGCTCCGCCTCCCGGGTTCACGCCATTCTCCTGCCTCAGCCTCCCGAGTAGCTGGGACTACAGGCGCCCGCCACCTCACCCAGCTAATTTTTTGTATTTTTTTAGTAGAGAGGGGTTTCACCGTGTTAACCAGCATGGTCTCGATCTCCTGACCTCGTGATCCGCCCGTCTCGGCCTCCCAAAGTGCTGGGATTACAGGCTTGAGCCACCGCGCCCAGCCAATTTTTTAATATTTTTGTAGAGACAGGGTCTCATTATATTGCCCAGGCTGATCTCAAACTCCTAACCTAAGCAATCCTCCTTCCTCGGCCTCCCAGAGTGCTGGGATTACAGGCATGAGACCCCGCACAGTCTGTTTCTGCAGCGGCCTCTCTGTGGCTTCCTCTCTTCTGGCCTCATGGAGAAACCCCAGAAAGAGCACAGACTCTGCAATTAGAGAAACAGGGTTTGGAATTCTGTGCCATTCTCTCCCTGTGTGATTTGGCCAACTGATTCAAAGGCTGTTTCCGCATCTGTAAAATGGGGATAAATTAGTCAGTGGTCCTTGTTATTATTCTGATTATTCTTCTCTCTGCTACCTGCCCCCTTCCAAAACACCAGCCGGTCTTCTCTGCTCTGGCCAAATTGACGACAGCTTTGTTTTCAAGCCTAAAACCTGCTTCTTCCAATTTGCTCAGCAGCTATTTGCTAATCATCCAGAGTGAAGCCACTGGGGGAAAGTGCTCCTGGGAATGCCTCCACAGAGCTGCTGATTGTGCGCATGCTGTCAAAGGCTCAGATTTTTCTGTTCAGGCCCAAACGGGCAGCACGATCTGGGGAAGTTGCAACAGGGAAAGCCAAAAGAAAAAGAAAAACCACGAGAGTTTTTACTTCCTTAATAAAATTTGTTTCGGTGCTCTCTTTGGCAGCACATATACTAAAATTGGAACTAGACAGAGATTGGCATTGCCCCAGAGCAAGAATGACACACAAATTCGTGACGCTTTCAATAAAAAATAAAATAAATTTTTTTTCCCAGTCTGTGTCTCTCTTAAGCCCCACAGGATAGAAATGTCCTAAAATAAGACATTAAAGAAGAGGAGAAGTCCATGATCTGTTCTGGTTTTTGGGTGTTGTCGTTGTTGTTTTTTAATGGGTCTCTCGGGATTCCACCAGACCGCCCCCCCTTCCCAGCCGCTGTGTGGTCTGGGCCTGAGAACACCAAGCCCCCCGACCCGCGGCCCACGCCCACCCACCACCCAGCCTAGGCAGCGGTTTCCCAGGATTCACATGGTAATGAAGGCATCCATCTTCTCCCAGACACACACTGGGCCCTCCGACCCTCCCAGGGCCCGCACAATGGCCCACAGCGTCGCGGCCCCACCACCTGTTGGATTTTCCCAGGGAAGGGAGAGAGGCGGATGGAGGGGAAGACCAGCTCGCCTCCTCCCAGCCCCCAGCCCCATTTGCGCCCTGGTCGCAAGAGTAAGTCAGAGAGGGCACCCATGTCCTCGGACTCCTAATCCATCCTCAGCACCCTGTTTCCTCATCCTCAAACAGGGTGATTGGGAGGATTATAATGGGAATGGTAGTAAGGACACGCTGGGGAACTGGATTGCCAGAATAAAGAGGGAAAGGCCAGGCAGAGTGGCTCACGCCTGTAATCCCAGCACCCTGGGAGGCTCATGCCTTTACTAACCCAGCACTTTGGGAGGCCAAGGCGGGCGGATCTCTTGAGGTCGGGAGTTCGAGACCAGCCTGGGCAACATGATGTAACTCCATCTCTACTGAAAATACAAAAATTAGCTAGGTGTGATGGTAGGTACCTGTAATCCCAGTTACTCAGGAGGCTGAGGCAGGAGAATTGCTTGAACCCAGGAGGCTGAGGTTTACAGGTGTAAACCAGCATGCCTAGCTGGAATTATAATTTCTATTTGATTTGTACCCACCAGGAACTCAAATATTGGTGAAATAAATGACTCTCCCAATAGATACACCATTCCACCTTGTGAGAAGTGACAGAGACTGGGGTGGCTGGGAGCAATCACAGCAGGCCTCTGGGAGGTAAGGATAATTATAGCAAGGAACAGAAAATCAGTATTATCACTTTTTTTTTTTTTTTTTTTTGAGACAGGGTCTCGCTCTGTCTCCCAGGCTGGAGTGCAGTGGTGCAATCTCGGCTCACTGCAACTTCTGCCTCCCAGGTTCAAGTGATTCTCCTGCCTCAGCCTCCTGAGTAGCTGGGATTATAGGCATACACCACCACTCCTGGCTAATTTTTGTATTTTTAGTAGCGACAGGGTTTTGCCAAGTAAGTCAGGCTGGTCTCAAACTCTTAGCCGTAAGTGATCTGCCCACCTTGGCCTCCCAAAGTGCTGGGATTACAGGTGTGAGCCACCACACCCATCCAAGTTGTACAATTTAAATGGGTGAATTTTATGGTATGTGAATCATCTCTCAATAAAGCTGTTAAAGAAAGAAAGGGGGGCCGGGCGCGGTGGCTTAAACCTGTAATCCCAGCACTTTGGGAGGCCGAGATGGGTGGATCATGAGGTCAGGAGATCGAGACCATCCTGGCTAACACGGTGAAACCCTGTCTACTAAAAAATACAAAAAACTAGCCGGGCGAGGTGGCGGGCGCCTGTAGTCCCAGCTACTCGGGAGGCTGAGGCAGGAGAATGGTGTAAACCTGGGAGGCGGAGCTTGCAGTGCCTGCACTCCAGCCTGGGCGACAGAATGAGACTCCGTCTCCAAAAAAAAAAAAAGAAAAGAAAAAAGGGGGCCAGGCGCAGTGGTTCATGCCTGTAATCCCAGCACTTTGGGAGGCCAAGGTGGGCAGATCACCTGAGGTCAGGAGTTCGAGACCAGACTGACCAAAATGGAGAAACCTCATCTCTACTAAAAATACAAAAAATTATCCAGGCACGGTGGCGGGCATCTGTAGTCCGAGCTACTCAGGAAGCTGAGGCAGGAGAATGGCATGAACCTGGGAGGTGGAGCTTGCAGTGAGCCAAGATCGCGCCACTGCACTCCAGCCTAGGCAACAGAGTGAGGCTCTGTCTCAAAAAAAAAGAAAAGAAAAGAAAAGAAATGCTCCTGTTTCTGAGCACCCAGCACAATGATAAGGCATTCACTACCTCCAAGGTCCCCACTTCCCACACCCCTCCCCCACTGCACTCCCATCCCACTTCCAGGTGGCTATGACTGAGCAACTATTAGACCTAATCAATCATGGGTCCAGGTGAGTTTAACCCACTTGTTCACAGATGTCTCCAAACCACACAATCTCAGAGTGGGTAAAAACCCCAGGGCTATAGAGCTTTTTCTTTTTATATATATATATATTTTTTTTTTTTTTTGAGTTGGAGTCTTGCTCTGCCACCCAGGCTGGAGTGCGGTGGCCGGATCTCAGCTCACTGCAAGCTCCGTCTCCCGGGTTCACACCATTCTCCTGCCTCAGCCTCCCGAGTAGCTGGGACTACAGGCGCCCGCCACCACACCCGGCTAATTTTTTTTTGTATTTTTAGTAGAGACGGGGTTTCACCGTGTTAGCCAGGATGGTCTCCATCTCCTGACCTCGTGATCCGCCCGTCTTGGCCTCCCAAAGTGCTGGGATTACAGGCTTGAGCCACCGCGCCCAGCCCAGAGCTTTTTCTTAATCTTTTCTGAATCCACACCTCTCCCCTTTATATTTTAATTTCATTTCATTTTTGAATAGGTAATATATGTTCCTGTTACAACATTCAGAAAGGACAGATGTCTCCCTTCTTCCCCATTGGAGGCAGCCACAGTCATCAGTTACCTAGTGAGATACAAGCAAATACATATATAATCTTTTTTTTTTTTTTTTTTTTAAAGACACTGGGTCTAGGCTGGCCTAGAACTCCTAGGCTCAAGTGATCCTTGGCCTCAGCCTCCAAAGTAGCTGGAACTACAGGAGCATGCCACCATGCCCAGCTTCAGACACAAGTGGTCCATACAGGGTCAGTTAAAAAGAACAAAAAGCACTGGTGGTGATGAGACATGAACAGTAATAGGTGGTCACAGGAGAAGGGAAAACTCCAGGCTAGGTGTGGTGGCTCACACCTATAATCCCAATGCTTTGGGAGGCCAAGGAAGGAGGCCAGTAGTCCAAGACCAGCCTGGGCAACATAGTGAAACCCCATCTCTACAAAAAAATACAAAAATTGGCCAGGCACAGTGGTTCACACCTATAATCCTAGCACTTTGCGAGGCTGAGGTGGGTGGATCACTTGAGGTCAGGAGTTTGAGACTAGCCTGGCTAAAATGGTGAAACCCCATCTCTACTAAAAATACAAAATTAGCTGGATGTTGTGGGGCACGCCTATAATCCCAGCTACTTGGGAGGCTGAAGCAAGAGAATTGGTTGAACCCAGAAGGCGGAGGTTGCAGTGAGCTGAGATTGTGTTACTGTACTCCAGCCTGGGCACAGAGCAAGACATCATCTCAAAGAAAAAAAAAAAAATTAGCCAAGTGTGATAGTGCACGTCTGTAGTCCCAGTTCCTCAAGAGGCTGAGGCGGGAGGATAAATTGAGCCTGGGAAGTCAGAAGCCTCGACTCCCATTTCTGGATGGGAGAGGTAGCTAATTTTTTTTTTTTTTTTTTTTTTTGCGACGGAGTCTGGCTCTGATGCCCAGGCTGGAGTGCAGTGGTATGATCTCGGCTCACTTCCACCTCTGCCTCCTAGGTTCAAGCGATTCTCCTGCCTCAGCCCTTGAGTAGCTGGGATTACAGGCGCCTGCCACCACGCCCGGCTAATTTTTGTATTTTAGTAGAGACAGGGTTTCACCATGTTGGCCAGGCTGGTCTTGATCTCCCGACCTCAGGGGATCCGCCCGCCTCAGCCTCCCAAAGTGCTGGGATTACACGTGTGAGCCACCGCTCCCAGCGCCTAAGTTTTTATCACCAGATGAGATCATAGATATTGCACTTACTGTGTTGTGTCCCCCAGAATAAAAACCGCACAAGACAGACTTCTGTCGATTCTGTTCACTATATACAAGAGTAAAACCAAAAATAAAATTCTAAGGGTCCCCAGCCATCTGAATGGACCCCTCCTCTCTGCCAAGAGCATTCCAAAATGAAGCTGAAAAATGAGTTCAGGCCATGATGGAAGCAGGTGTTGGGGGAGCGTCGAACTTGTCTCATGACACCCTCCTTCCTTTTGGAATTCAGGAAAAGCTGACTAGCATTAACATCAACACAGACCTTAAGTCTGATAAGAAACATTTACAATCTATTCTCACTTAAACCTGCCACCTGGAGGTTTCATCTGCATGATAAAACATTGGTCGCCACAACCACTTATTGTAACCCAGACATTCCCTTCTACAACCTTGGGCACACTCCTGAGGCTGCGTCATGGGCATGTCCTTAACCTTGGCAAAATAAAAGTTCTTTTTTCTTTCTTTCTTTCTTTTTTTTTTTTTTTCCTTGAGACGGAGTCTTGATGTGTCGCCCAGGCTGGAGTGCAGTCGTGCAATCTTGGCTTACTGCAACCTCCGCTTCCCGGGTTCAAATGATTCTCCTGCCCCAGATTCCCGAGTTGGTGGGATGACAGGCGCGAACCACCATGCCCAGCTGTTTGTATTTGTAGTACAGATGGGGTTTCACCATGTTGGCCAGGCTGGTGTCAAACTCCTGATGCCAGGTGATCTGCCCGCCTCGGTCTCCCAAAGTGCTGGGATTACAGGCCTGAGCCACTGAGCCTAGGCGTTTGTTTGTTTTTTTTAATGTAGAGATAGGGTCTTGCTGTGTTGCCCAGGCTGGTCTCGAATTCCTGGGCCCAAGCAATCCATCCACCTTGGCCTCGTAACGTGCTACTATTACAGATGTGCCACTGTGCTGGGCCAAAATAAACTTTCTAAATTGATAGAGACCTGTTTCAGCTGCTTTTGGGTTCATACCAGTCAGATTAGTGCAACAATATTCTGCTTACTGTAATATGCCAGCGCTAGCCCACAGCCTGGCAAGCAAGAGATGCTCCACAGCTTCCAGAATCCTGGACTCCAACCCCAGTTCTGCCTGGTACTCGCTGCCACCGTGAACAAGTTCCTTATCACTCAAGAGCTCAGTCCGTCACCTGAAAGGGATTTTTCTTTTTGAGACGGAGTCTCGCTCGGTCGCCCAGGCTGGAGTGCAGTGGCGCGATCTCGGCCCACTGCAACCTCCGCCTCCCGGGTTCACGCCATTCTCCTTCCTCAGCCTCCCGAGTAGCTCGGACTACAGGCGCCCACCACCAAAACGCCCGGCTAATTTTTTGTATTTTTAGTAGAGGCGGGGTTTTACCGTGTTAGCCAGGATGGTGTCGATCTCCTGACCTCGTGATCTGCCCGCCTTGGCCTCCCAAAGTGCTGGGATTACAGGCGTGAGTCACTGCGCCGGCCTACGCCCAGCTATTTTTTTGTATTTTTACTAGTGACGGAGTTTTACCATGTTGGCCAGGCTGGTGTCGAACTGCTGAGCTCGTGATCCCCCCGCCTCGGCCTTCCAAAGTGCTGGGACTACAGGCAATGAGCCACCGCGCCCGGGGGATTTTTATTTTTTTTATTATTATTATTTTAACGTTTTCATTCTGTCTCGGCTGCTTGAATCAGAATAGAGGCGACCTTCAGCACAGAGTGGGTGTAAGAATTAAATAAGATAATGCTTTAAAGCCCGGTAAGAGCTTTATAAATATCAGCGAGCACTGCTGCCACTATGCTGATGGTGTTGTGGCAGACAGCGGGGTGCAGAAGAAGAGGGGTGGGGGGAAGGCGGTCACATGGGGGAGGGGCGTTCAGACCAGATTCCTGAGATGTCATTTTTAGTACTCTCCAGCAAGAAGGTGGGACAGCTGGTGTGGTGGAGGAGGCTAGAGGTACAAGCTTCACCTGAGAAGTCCTTAGACCCTGACCTCAGCTCCCATCTTCCTAGTGGCCCCGGGGGGCGGCCAAGCCAGCCGCACTTTCCACCCGCCCGCCCAGAGCTGCCGCTGGGGAAGGGCGGAGGGAAGGCAAGCTGGTTTTTCCCAGGCTCCCCCCGCTCCTGGAACATCTGGCCGAGAACATCTGCCCTTCGGCTTTGTCGCGCGGCCGCAGGCCGGCCTCGCACCCATCTGCCGCCTCCTCGGCTCCCGCCCCATCTGCGCGCGGCTCCCCTGGGGCGGTTCCCGGCGCCCTGGCCCCCGCCCGCCGGGCCCAGTTCCCACGGGCCGAGTGCGGGAAGCCAGGGCGGCCCATCTGCCGCGAGCGGCTGCCAGGCGCGGCGGGTCCAGCCCCCAGGCGTCCCAAAGGGCGGGGCACGGCGCCCAGGAACGCCTTTCAGGCGGGTGCGCCACCGAACAAAGTCGGGGTGAATGGCCTTTCCCCGCGCGGCTGTACCCAAAGTCGCCGCCCGGGGCTGCTGGGTCCAAGGGCGGCCGCCGCCCCTCCTGCCTCTCCCCAGAAGGGCCCGCGTGTCCCCCTGGCCGCAGCCCCACACCGGCTCTTCCCCCGCACCGAATACTTCGGGCTCACTGAGGCGTCCTCTCCATCCTGAACCCCAAACCTCCAAAGTGCAGGAGACAACTGTCATCTCACCCTGCAAAAAACGCTAAAGTCTGATAAAATAAAATGCTAGGAGGACGTGTGAAAATAAAAACTCCCAACTGCGGTGGCCCTTCACCCTGGAACACCCCTTTTCCTCATTGCCTGCTTAACTCTTGATTTTGTGAAATATAAAAATTACCGAGAAATATAGCGATTTATGTTCCTAGTATCACATTCCCACCACTCAAGACTGACAACTGTCAGCTGTATTTGTGCCTATTTATCTTTCTCCAAAGAACAAACCTTTACAGAGAGTGCTCCTGTCTTTTTGTGTTTTTTGTTTTGTTTTGTTTTGTTTTGTTTTGAGACAGAGTCTCGCTCTGTCCCCAGGCTGGAGTGCAATGGTGCAGTCTCGGCTCACTGCAACCTCCGTCTCCCAGGTTCAGAGGATTCTCCTGCCCTGTAGTCCTCCCCAGTAGCTGGGACTACCGGCGCATGCCACCACACCCAGCTAATTTTTGTATTTTTAGTAGAGACGGGGTTTCACCATGTTGTCCAGGATGGTTTCCATCTCCTGACCTCATGATCTGCCCACCTCGGCCTCCCAAAATGCCGGGATTACAGGCGAGTGGTGCGGTGGCGTGGTCACAGCTCACTGAAGCCTTGAACTCCAGGGCTCAAGGGATCTGCTCACTGCAGCCTCCACAGTAGCTGGGACTAGAGGTGCCCATCACCAGGAGCGGCTAAGTTTTGTTTTGGAGAGGCAGGTCTCACTATTTTGCCCAGGCTGGCCTGGAGCTCCTGGGCTCAAGCAATCCTCCCGCCTTGGCCTCCCAAAGTGCTGGGATTACAGGTATGAGCCAGCAAACCAAGCTACTAGCCTTCTTTTAACCAGAGCCCTCTTCCCTTTTCTCTAAGACTATTTGCCACCCCACCCACCATGCAATTCCCCAATTAATATTAACATAATGACTTGGGTATGTTTTCTTCCAGGTTATGTTTTTTGATACTTTTACTACATGTAAATATATTACCATTGTGTGTTTTTTAAAATTTATACTTCTAAAAATAATTCTGCATTTTCCCTAAGCAACATTTTGTTATGCAGGTATCTAGCAGAATACACACAGATGTAGCTCATTCCTGTTCAATACTGGGTACGATTCCATCGCCATTTCATTTCCCTGTTTTCTTGTCATTGGACAAGTAAGTAGTTTTCAATTTTTTATTATTATTATTATTATTAAAATAGACATGGGGTATCGCTATGTTGACCTGGCTGGTCTTGAACTCCTGGCCTTAACTGATCCTCTTATCTCGGCCTCCCAAAATGCTGCAGTTACAGGCATGAGCCGCTTGCGACTGGCCTAGTTTTCAATTTGTTGTTCTTGGAGAAATGGCTGTCACATTCTTGCCCACATCTGCTTTCTCGTGTGCAGGACTCCCAGGGTATGTCCGTGGGAGTGAATCACTGGCTCATAGGGTGTTTTCAAATATTCACTTTTGGTGGATATTGCCAAATTGAGTTCCCAAGTAGTCATACCAGTTTACACACCCACCAGCACTGGATGAGCGTTATTTTCCCACATGCTCAGCAACATTTTCTATATTATCAGACTTTAAACTTTTATTAATTTTTTTCTTTTTGAAGACAAGCCTTTATTTTATTTTTTTGAGACAGCTTTGTCACTTAGGCTGAAGTGCAGTGGCAGCGTCTCTGCTCACTGCAGCCTCAACCTCCCAGGCTCAAGTGATTCTCCTGCCTCAGCCTCCCCAGTAGCCAGTAGCTGGGACTACACACGTGCCATCATGCCTAATTATTTCCTTAAAATATGTATATATATATATATATATATATATATTTTTTTTTTTTTTTTTTTTTTTTTTTTTTGAGGCGGAGTCTCGCTCTGTCGCCCAGGCTGGAGTGCTGTGGCCGGATCTCACCTCACTGCAAGCTCCGCCTCCCGGGCTCCCGCCATTCTCCTGCCTCAGCCTCCCGAGTAGCTGGGACTACAGGCGCCCGCCACCTCGCCCGGCTAGTTTTTTGTATTTTTTAGTAGAGACGGGGTTTCACCGTGTTAGCCAGGATGGTCTCGATCTCCTGACCTCGTGATCCGCCCGTCTCGGCCTCCCAAAGTGCTGGGATTACAGGCTTGAGCCACCGCGCCCGGCCCATATATATTTTTTTTTGAGACGGAGTTTCGCTCTTATCACCCAAGCTGGAGTGCAATGGCGCGATCTCGGCCACCATGCCCGTCTAATTTTTGTATTTTTAGTAGAGACAGGGTTTCACTACGTTGGCCAGGCTGGTCTTGAACTCCTGATCTCAGTTGATCTGGTGATCCACCTGCCTCGGCCTCCCAAAGTGCTGGGATTACAGGTGTGAGCCATCATGCCCGGCCCTTTAAAATATTTTCTAGAGATGGGATCTCGCTATATTGCCCAGTCTGGTCTCAAAATCCTGAGTTCAAGTCATCCTTCCACCTTGGCCTCCCAAAGTGCTGGAATTATTGATGTGAGCCACGTGCTAGGCCAGACTTTAATGTTTTTTGCAGGGTGACATTGCAGTTGTCTCCTGCTGACATCCCAGATATGCAAATGCTGGGGCTCAGGAGCATCTGCATAACGCTTCCTCACTTTGTCTATCAGCTGGACTATCACCTCCTCATGCAGGAAGGCCTCTCGGATCTCCCTTAGCTGACTGGCAGCTTCCCATAACCTCATGTGCTTTCCCATCACAACACTGGGGACTTGAGGGGTGACTGTCTCATTATGGTCTGTCTTCCCCAGCGGACTATGAGCTCCCCAGGAAGAGGTCACATTTGCAGGGCCACTGAGCAGGCTGAAAGGAACACAAAGGTGCTACAAATAGTGCTTTTGTGGAAGGCTCCATCTGCTTGAAGTAAGGGGTTCCTTTTTCTAATTCCTACAAAGCACACCCTTGGGATGGCAGTAGCTCACCTACCCACCGCACCTCTGTGTCCTTGGCATGTGGATATAGCAGCAAGGAAGCAAGCACGTGACTGGCGGTGTTTATTCCCATTTGGGTACCCTCAACTAAATGTAGCTCTGAAGAGCCTGAGCCTAGGTCATGTTCTTTCCATGCTTTGCCTAGCACAAAGCAAGTGCACACTAATCGTTTATTATTTAATGATTCTAAAGCTCTGTATTTCAGTGGTGGAGGATATGCCCAATTAGAGGTATAGTCACTGTAATAATAACTACTGCCTACTGAATGCTGACTGCCAGGAACCTGCGTGGCTTTTTTGTTTTTTTTTTTCTTTTCCTTCTTCTTTTTTTTTTTTGAGACAGAGTCTTGCCCAGCCGCCCAGGTAGGAGTGCAGTGGTGCAATCTCAGCTCACTGCAACCTCCGCCTTCCAGGTTCAAACGATTCTCCTGCCTCAGCCTCCTGAGTAGCTGGACTACAGGTGCACGCCACCACGCCCAGCTACTTTTTGTATTTTTAGTAGAGACAGGGTTTCACCATATTGGCCAGGTTGGTCTTGAACTCCTGACCTCGTGATCCACCCACCTTGGCCTCCCAAAGTGCTAGGATTACAGGTGTGAGCCACTGCGCCCAGCCTTCTTTTCCTTCTAATTATTTGAGACAGGGTCTGACTGTCACCCTAGAGTGCAGTGGCGTCATCATGCAACCTTGACCTCCCAGGCTCAAGCAATCCTCCCACCTCAACCTCCCCAGTAGCTGGGACTACAGGCACATGCCACCCACACCAGCTTTTTTTTTTTTTTTTGAGAAAGAATTTCACCCAGGCTGGAGTGCAGTGGCACAATCTCAGTTCACTGCAACCTACACCTCCTGGGTTCAAGCAATTCTCCTGCCTCAGTCTCTTGAGTAGCTGGGATTACAGGCACCCTCCACCACACCTGGCTAATTTTTGTATTTTTAACAGAGATGATTTCACCATGTTGGCCAGAGTGGTCTCAAACTCCTGACCTCAGGTGATCCGTCCTCCTCAGCCTCCCAAAGTGTTGAGATTACAGGCGTGAGCCACTGCCCCAGCCCCGGCTTTTTAAAAAAAATTTTGTAGAGATAGGGTCTCGCCGTGTTGTCCAGGCTGGTCTTGAACTTCTGACCTCAAGTGATCCTCCTGCCTTGGCTTGCCCAAAGTGCTGGGATTACAGGTGTGAGCCACCTCACCCAGCCCGTCTTTTTTTTTATAGGGTTTTTTTTTTTATAGGGTTTCCCTCTGTTGCCTAGGCAGGAGTGAATGGCAAGATGGGGTTCACTGTGGCATCAAACTCCTGGACTTAAAGAATCCTCCCATCTCAACCTCCCCAGTAGCTAGCACTACAGGCATGTGCCACCAGGCCCAGCTGATATTTTTTTTTAATTTTTAATTTTTATTATTAATTTATTTATAGAGAGTTCTTGCTATGTTGCCCAGGCTGGTCTTGAATTCCCGGCCTCGAGTCATCCTCCCACCTCCGCCTCTTCAAGTGTTGATATTACAGGCATTAGCCGCTGCGCCCAGGCTTAAATCACATAAACTCTTTTTTTTTAGACCAAGTCTTGCTCTGTCGCCCAGGCTGGAGTGCAGTGATGCAATCTCAGTTCACTGCAACCTCCACCTTCCTGGTTCAAGCGATTCTCTTGCCTCAGCCTCCTGAGTAACTGGGACTACAGGTGCGCACCACCACACCCAGCTCTTTTTTTTTGAGACGGAGTCTTGCTCTGTTGCCTAGGCTGGAGTGCAGTGACACGATCTCGGTTCACTGCAAGCTCCGCCTCCCGGGTTCATTCCATTCTCCTGCCTCAGCCTCCCGAGTAGCTGGGACTACAGGCGCCCGCCACCACGCCAGGCTAATCTTTTTGTGTTTTTAGTAGAGACGGGATTTCACCATGTTAGCCAGGATGGTCTTGATCTCCTGACCTCATGATCCGCCTGCCTTAGCCTCCCAAAGTGCTGGAATTACAGGCGTGAGCCACCGCGCCTGGCCTTTTTTTGTATTTTTAGTAGAGACGGAGTTTCACCATGTTGGCCAGGCTGGTCTCAAACTCCTGACCTCAAGATCTGCCTTGGCCTCCCAAAACGCTGAGATTACAGGTGTAAGTCACCGCACCCAGCCTTTAGCTTCCTTTTAAACAGCACATCATTTCTTTTGCATCAGCCAGAAAAAAAATATACTTTTTAAAAGAAAACATACATTATCATGAGTCATAGTATTTGAGGAGTACAGCTCTGAATCGGCCCGAGGTGAGGGTGCAGCTGGAGGCACCGCCCCCTGGTGACTGGGTACTCAGGGTTGGGTTGAGCCAGGAGGGTGGTGGTTGCCCCAGGCTCTGTGAGGTGGGCAGGGAGCTAGGCGGGGTCCTGAGACATTCAACCTCAGCTGGTTCCTGGGTTCCAGGCCCTGGAGCAGTGAGGGAAGCCAGTTATATGGGAGGCAGGTGAGTCAAAGGAGGGTCAGGCTGGGCGCCAGAGAGGAGGGCCACTGCTTCTGGGAGCGGACCTCTGGGGCCTTCCGTCCCTCACCCAGTAGGCATATGGGGACACCACAGAGGCCCGGAGGCCTCTTGCCCAGTCTCTCCACTCTCACCTCAGAGGTCCTTGCAGCTAGGGGCAGTGGTCTCTGCTTAGCTTTGCCCAGGGTGTAGCCAGTTGGCCTCGGGGCACTCCTGACTGGTGGCTGATGCCTCCCAGGCTGCCAGGGTCAGGTCAGCTCCCACGCCTCCACGCTGGGCAGGGCCAAGGCCTGCATTCATGGGTGCGAGAGGAGAGAGACGCCTGGGCCCTGGATGGGTGTGGTTGTGTGTCCTTGGGGCTTATGCAGGATTTTTTTTTTTTTTTTTTTTTTTTTTGAGAGGGAGTCTCGCGCTGTCTCCCAGGCTGGAGAGCAGTGGCCGGATCTCAGCTCACTGCAAGCTCCGCCTGCCGGGTTTGCGCCATTCTCCTGCCTCAGCCTCCCGAGTAGCTGGGACTATAGACGCCCGCCACCTCGCCCGGCTAGTTTTTTGTATTTTTTAGTAGAGACGGGGTTTCACTGTGTTAGCCAGGATGGTCTCGATCTCCTGACCTCGTGATCCGCCCGTCTCGGCCTCCCAAAGTGCTGGGATTACAGGCTTGAGCCACCACGCCCGGCTGTTATGCAGGATTTTTATTTTATTTTATTTTATTTTATTTATTTTATTTTATTTTGAGACGAAGTCTTGCTCTGTCGCCCAGGCTGGAGTGCAGTGGCACGATCTCATCTCACTGCAACCTCCATCTCCTGGGTTCAAGCAATTCTACTGCCTCAGCCTCCCAAGTAGATGGAGTTACAGGTGCGCACCACCACGCCTGGCTAATTTCGGTCTTTTTAGTAGAGAGGGAGTTTCACCATGTGAGCCAGGCTGGTCTCGAACTTCCAGTCTCATGTAATCTGCCTGCCTTGGCCTCCCAAAGTGCTGGGATTACAGGCGTGAGCCACCGCACCCGGCCTTTATTCAGGATTCTGAATTGTGTATGTGTGGAGAGTAAGGGGACTGTGTACTCTAGAAAGGCTGTGGTGGGAGGTCTCTGACGTGGTGCGGGTGGGTGTTGGTTGGGTCTGCACACGGTGGGGATGGGTGCCTGCAGGAAGCCAGTTTATCCTTTTTCAGATGGTGGATTTCTCTAAGGCTTGCGGGCATGTGTGTTGGCATCTTGGAGTCCCAGGTGTTTTGGCGTGAGCAGGACTGTATAGGTGTGTGTGTTGTGTTTGCAATGTTGTAGTGTGGGTGCACGTGTCTGTGTGTCCTGTTTGTTGAGGGGATTGATTGCATGTGTTTCTGTTAGGAGTGATAATGGGGTGTTTTTTTTTTTGTTTTTTTTTTGTTTTTTTTGAGACAGAGTCTTGCTCTGTCACCCAGGCTGGAGTGCAGTGGCCGGATCTCAGCTCACTGCAAGCTCCGCCTCCCAGGTTTTAGGCCATTCTCCTGCCTCAGCCTCCCGAGTAGCTGGGACTACAGGCGCCCGCCACCTCGCCCGGCTAGTTTTTTGTATTTTTTAGTAGAGATGGGGTTTCACCGTGTTAGCCAGGATGGTCTCGATCTCCTGACCTCGTGATCCGCCCGTCTCGGCCTCCCAAAGTGCTGGGATTACAGGCTTGAGCCACCGCGCCCGGCCTGATAATGGGGTGTTTTAAGACATTGCTTCCTTGTTCTCTATTTTTTGGTGTGTTGGTTGTGCAGATTTGGTGTTTCAGTAGTGTGCGCTGAGGTCAGTGTGTTGGTTGCATATTATGGTGTACTGTTGTGCGTTGTGCATTTGGCAGGTTGTGTCTATTGATGTGTGACTGTTGGGTTTGTCTGTTTTGTGAATCGTACATATAAGTGCCACGTTGGGCGTGTAGGTGTGTGCATTTGTATACTGCTCTGTGGGTGTGCGAAGCAGTGTGTTTGTGTAACCCTGCAGGTTTGGCCTGTGCTGAGTAACCTAAGATGGGAGCTCCCTGAGCCTTGGCTCTGCCCCTGCCTTTGGCTGCTGGAGAACCTGGGCAGCAGTGGCCCTTTGTCCAGCCACAGGAAGGCCCCACCCCCCTCCATCGGCAGGGGACCTGGGAGGGGCCCAGACTGGCAGGCTCCAGCCTCCCGTCCATTGTTCTGGGGCCTCTCTGGAAAACAGGATGGGAGGTGAAAGGTGGACACAGGCCTGGACCCCCACACTCCCTGAAACCACCCGGGGTCACAGCACGGAATCCTTAGGAGGGAGGGCCCTGGGGACAGTCCCCATTGTGTGGATGAGAAAACTGAGGGGTTTCATGCCTGTTAAAGGGGAGGGAGCCTGAAGCCCCACACCCTTTATGTGCCCCCTCACAGCCTCCTGCCGGGTTTGGGGGATGGAAAAATGACACCCCGGGATGGAAGCAGAACGGTCTCTTGCGGTTTCCATTTCTGAATGCTTACCATGTGCTAAGTGCTGAAGTGTCATAACTCTGCGGGTTAAGTTCATATTTTGTGCCCATTTTGCACAGGAGGACACTGAACCATAACGCAACAATTTATTCTTCAACGGACACTACTCTAAACATTACTGTATTTCAAGTAGTGTGCTGTGTGACCTTGAGCAAGTTGCTTAACTTCTCTGGGCCAGACCCTAGTTCAGCTCTGGGACACAGCAGTGACCAAAGGAGCCACGTTTCCTGCTCTCTTAGAGCGCATAGCCTGGGCAGGGAAGAGGAGGCAAGGAATGGAAAATATACAAGAAAACAAAGATCATTTCCTATGGTAATGAATTCAGTGAATAAGAGCAGGAGAATGTGAAAGAAAGTAGCCGAGGGGGGGGTCTAAGAAGGCCTCTGGGGAGGCGACATTTGACCTAAGACTTGAAGAATGAGGAGTCTGGCAAAGACCTGGGGTTGATCAGTGTTCTAGGAACAAGGAACAGCAAGGGCAAGGGCGCTGAGGCAGGACGGAGCTATTAATAGTTTCAGGAGGGAGGCCTCGGGGCTGGTGAGAGAAAGGGAAGGGGCCCAGCTGGGTAGTGGGCAGGGGAGGAGTTTGGATCTTATTCTCCGTGCGATGTGCTGGGCTCACAGACATGGTGGTAGTAGGGGGTGGGCCGTAGTCTCCTGTTACAAGGGTTGGGGGTGTTGGGACAGCCAGAGCCAAAGGTCTCTCCCCCGCAGCTCCGGCAGTCCCAGCCCAGAGGCGCCGGCCTGGCGGCTGGAAGACTGCACTGTGGGCACATCTGGGGAGCAGCTGCCGAGCCAGGGCCAGAGTGGGTCACGTGGCACAGGGCAGCACCGCCCTGGAGCCCACAAGGCCAAGACTCCTAGGAGGGGCAGTGGAGAACACTCTGGACCAGAACATGCGTCAACAAAGAGGAACTGTGCACTGTAGACGTCCAGGCACACGGCCCCCTGCAGCCCCACACAGCCCCTGCCTCAGGAGAGAGTGCCCGGGTTCAATGCCACCTCCCAGCTTTGTGATCTGAAACAAATCACGCAATCACGCAACCTCTCTAGGTCTCATGTCCTCAGCTCAGCTGTGAAGGGGACATGATATTACTACTTTTCCACAGGCTGTTCCTTTTTTTTTTTTTTTGAGACACAGTCTCACTCTGTTACCCAAGCTGGAGTGCAGTGGCACCATCTCAGCTCACTGCAACCTCTGCCTCCAGGTTTCAAGCCATTCTCCTGCCTCAGCCTCCCTAGTAGCTGGGATTACAGGCGCCCACCACCATGCCTGGCTAGTATTTTTGTATTTTTAGTGGAGACGGAGTTTCACCATGTTGGTCAGGCTGGTCTCGAACTCTTGACCTCAGGTGAGTCACCCACCTCGGCCTCCCAAAGTGCTCCCAGGCTGTTTATTTCTAATTCAACAAATATTCATTGAGTACTTCCCACATGCCAGGCGCTGCATGAGGCTCTGCCTGACAGCAGGGAACAGGACCCCCGTGGTCCCTTCCCTTCTAAGCACACAATACTTTAGAACCAGGCCTGGCATTGAGGAAACTCTTAGTAAATGTGAGCCATTTGCCTGGAGCCCTGGAAGCCAGAGGAGGCACCCTGGAAGGCAGAGAGGAGGCGTGGAAAAAATACTCCCTTTTATCACCAGGTGCTGGGGTCGGCTCCTGGTATGGCTCATTTCACTCTCACAACCACCTTACGACCAGGGATGATGAGCATTAGCTCCAATTTATGGATGAGGAAATTGTGCCCCAGTTTGTCAATGGCACAGCCAGGACAGGAAACAGTGAAGGACTGGTCCCTTTTTCTCTCTGGGGCTCAACTGTCCCATCTGTGAAATGGGGCATTACAATAATACAGCTGCACCAGCTCCAGGGAGCAGTTGTGAAATCAGATGTGCCAGGTATGTGAAAAGGGCTTCCTAAGGGACTATGACCATGAATGTTGGATTGGGAATATGGCGGTTCATTTAAGGAGCTCTCCAAACTTCCTGGCCACCAGAAGAAGTGTCTGTTTTCTTAAGGTGACTCAGAGAAGGAGGACTGGGAAGAAAACGCACACTCAATTCAAACTACCAAGACCAGAAGAATGCCCATGTGACAACAAGATAAGCAGGCAATCTTTATTTAAACTCCTTGTCAGGCCTTAAAAATGTAAAAGATAAGGCCAGGTGTGGTGGCTCATGCCTGTAAATCCCAGCACTTTGGGAGACCAAGGTGGAAGGATCACTTGAGTCCAGGAGTTCTAAACCAGCCTGGGGCAACATAGTAAGACCCCATCTCTACAAAAAAAAAAAAAATTAGCCAGGTGTGGTGGTACATGCCTGTAGTCCCAGATACTTGGGAGGCTGAATAGGGACAATCACTTGACCCAGGTCAAGGCTGCGGTGAGCCGTGATTGCACTTCTGTACTCAGCCTGGTGGACAGAGAAAGATCCTGTCTCCAAGAAAAAAAAAAAAATTGCGTAGAACTTAAAACACACAAAAACTAGTGCATATAAATCAGGCGAAAACTGAATTTCATGCCATGTGCGGTGGTTCATGCCTGTAATCCCAGCACCTTGGGAGGCCAAGGCGGGTAGATCACCTAAAGTCAGGAGTTCGAGACCAGCCTGGCCAACATGGTAAAACCCCAGTTCTACTGAAGATACAAAAAATTAACCAGGCGTGGTAGCATGTGCCTGTAATCCCAGCTACTCGGGAGGCTGAGACAGGACAATTGCTTGAATCTGGGAGGCAGAGGTGGCCGTGAGCCGAGATCGCACCACTGCACTCCAGCCTGGGTAACACAGCAAGACTCTGTCTCCAAAAAAAAAAAAAAAAGGGCCAGATGTAGTTGTAGTAGCTCTTGCCTGTAATCCAGCACTTTGGGAGGCTGAGGCGGGTGGATCATCTGAGATCAGGAGTTCAAGACCCTCCTGATCAACATGGTAAAACCCTCTCCCTACTAAATGCAAAAAATTAGCCAGGCGTGGTGACGCATGCCAGTAATCCCAGCTACTTGGGAGGCTGAGGCAGGAGAATTGTTTGAACCCGGGAGGCAGAGGTTGCAGTGAGCCGAGATGGCGCCATTGCACTCAAGCCTGGACAACAAGAACGAAACTCCATCTCAAGAAAAAAAAGAAAAGAAAACTGAATTTCACCTGAATTCTGGTTGCAATATTGTATTTTAGTTATGCAACATACCAACTGTTGGAGTGTTAGAAAGGATATGGAAGAACTGGACCTCTCAAATACTGTTGATAGGAATATAAAACGGTACAACCACCTTTGGAAAACAGTTTGGCTGGGTTTTTTTGTTTTGTTTGGAGGCAGGGTTTTACTCTGTTGCCCATGGTGGAGTGTAGTGGCACCATGATCTTGGCTTACTGTAGCCTCAACCTCCTGGGCTCAAGCAATCCTCCCACATCAGCCTCCCAAATAGCTGGGACTAGAGACATGCACCATCACATCTGGCTAATTTTTGTATTTTTTGTAGAGATGGGGTTTCACCATCTTACCCATGCTGGTCTTGAACACCTGAGCTCAGGCATTCTGCCCACCTCAGCCACACAAGTTCATAGCAGTTTTATTTTACTAACCAGAAACTACGAGCAATCCAAATGCCCCTCCCAAGTGTCTGGATAAACAAATGGTGGTATATTCATATAATGGAACACTACTTAGCAGTAAGAAGGAATGACCGCTGGCCCGGTGGCTCATGCCTGTAATCCTAGCACTTTAGGAGGCTGAGGCAGGTGGATCACCACCTGAGGTCAGGAGTTGGAGATGATCAGCCTGGCCAACGTGGCAAAACCCCATCTCTACTAAAATTACAAAAAGTAGCCAGGTGTGGTGGCGGTCCCCTGTAATCCCAGCTACTCAGAAGGCTGACACAGGAGAATCACTTGAACCTGGAAGGCAGAGATTGCAGTGAGCCGAGATCGCGCCACTGTACTCTGGCCTGACAACAGCGCGAGACTCCGTCTCAAAGAAAAAAAAAAAAAAGAAAGAAAGGAAAAAAAGAAAAAAGGCCGGGCTCAGTGGCTCACGCCTGTAATCCCAGCATTTTGGGAGGCTGAGGCAGGCGGATCACGCGGTCAGGAGATGGAGACCATCCTGGCTAACACGGTGAAACCCCATCTCTACTGAAAATACGAAAAATTAACCAGGCGTGGTAGCAGGCACCTGTAGTCCCAGCTACTCACTCGAGGCTGAGGCAGGAGAATGGCGTGAACCCAGGAGGCGGAGGTTGCAGTGAGCCAAGATCACACCACTGCACTCCAGCCTGAGGGACAGAGTGAGACTCTGTCTCAAAAACAAAAACAAGCCGGGCGCGGTGGCTCAAGCCTGTAATCCCAGCACTTTGGGAGGCCGAGACGGGCAGATCACGAGGTCAGGAGATCGAGACCAGCCTGGCTAACATGGTGAAACCCCGTCTCTACTAAAAAATACAAAAAAACTAGCCAGGCGAGGTGGCGGCGCCTGTAGCCCCAGCTACTCGGGAGGCTGAGGCAGGAGAATGGCGTGAACTCGGGAGGCGGAGCTTGCAGTGAGCTGAGATCCGGCCACTGCACTCCAGCCTGGGCGACAGAGCGAGACTCCGTCTCAAAAAAAAACAAAAACAAAAACAAAACACAAAAACAAAAACAAAGGCCAGGCGTGGTGGCTCATGCCTGCAAGCCTAGCACTTTGGAAAGCGGAGAAGGGCGGATCACCTGAGGTCAGGAGTTCGAGACCAGCCTGGCTAATGTGGCGAAATCCTGTCTCTACTAAAAACACAAAAATTAGCCGGGGGTGGTAGTGGGTGCCTGTAATGCCAGCTACTCGGGAGGCTGAGGCAGGAGAATCGCTTGAACCCGGGAGGTAGAGGTTGCAGTGAGCCGAGATCATGCCATTGCACTCCAGCCTGGGTGACAGAACAAAATTCCATCTACAAAAAAAAAAAAAAAGTGTATAGAAGGATATGCATAGGTTTCACACAAATATTATGTCATTTTATTTTATGTATTTATTTTGAGACAGGGTCTTTTTCTGTCACCCAGGCTGGAGTGCAGCAGTGGGATCTTGGCTCACTGCAATCTCCAATTCCTAGGTTCAAGAGATTCTCTTGCCTCAGCCTCCTGAGTAGCTGGGATTACAGGCGTGTACCACCAGGCCCTGCTAATTTTTATATTTTTAGTAGAGATGAGGTTTCACCATGTTGGCCAGATTGATCTCGAACTCCTGACCTCAGATTATCCACCTGGTTTAGCCTCACAAACTGCTGGGATTACAGGCATGAGCCACCGCGCCCGGCCCTGAATTAATTTCTACAGCATAATTTTTTCTCTCATTTTTATCTATTTTTATGTTTTTGAATCAGAGTCTCACTCTGTCGCCCAGGCTGGAGTGCAGTGACTTGATCTTGGCTCTCTGCAACCTCCACCTCCTGGGTTCAAATGATTCTCCTGCCTCAGCCTCCCGAGTACTTGGGACTACAGGTACCCACCACCACGCCCAGCTAATTTTTGTATTTTTAGTAGAGACTGGGTTTCCCTATGTTGGCCAGGCTGTTTTCTCTAGAATTCATTGCAGTAAACAGGATTGCTGGTCAATTAATTTACAGTTGAAGGCCAGGCACCGTGGCTCACGCCTGTAATCCCAGCATTTTGGGAGGCTGAAGAGGACAGATCACAAGGTCAGGAGTTTGAGACCAGCCTGGCCAACATAGTGAAACCCTGTCTCTACTAAAAAGACAAAAAAATTAGCCTGGCATGGTGGTGGGTGCCTGTAATCCCAGCTACTCGGGAGGCGGAAGCAGGAGAATCGCTTGAACCCAGGAGGCAGAGGTTGCAGTGAGCCGAGATTGCGCCATTGCACTCCAGCCCGGGCAACAATCTGAGACTCCATCTCAAAAAAAATAAATAGGCCGGGCGCGGTGGCTCACGCCTGTAATCCCAGCACTTTGGGAGACCGAGGCAGGCGGATCATGAGGTCAGGAGATCAAGACCTTCCTGGCTAACACACGGTGAAACCCCGTCTCTACTAAAAATACAAAAAAATTAGCTGGGCATGGTGGCGGGCGTCTGTAGTCCCAGCTACTCGGGAGGCTGAGGCAGGAGAATCACTTGAACCCAGGAGGCAGAGCTTGCAGTGAGCCGAGATCCCACCACTGCACTGCACTCCAGGCTGTCACTCCAGCCTGTGTGACAGAGTGAGACTCCGTATCAAAATAAATAAATAAATAAAAATAAAATAAAAATAAATAAAATAAACAGTTGGTGATGGCCGGGCACAGTGGCTCATGCCTGTAATCCCAGCAGTTTGGGAGGCCAAGCCAAGGCGGGTGGATCATCTGAGGTCAGGAGTTTGAGACCACCCTAGCCAACATGGCGAAACCTCGTCTCTACTAAAAATACAAAAATTAGCTGGGCGTGGTGGTGGGTGCCTGTAATCCCAGCTACTGGGGAGCCTGAGGCAGGAGAATTGCTTGAACTCAGGAGGTGGTGATTGCAGTGAACTGAGATCGCGCCACTGCACTCCAGTCTAGGCAACAGAGCGAGACTCTGTCTCAAAAATAAATAAATGTAAACACTTAGTGATGAATTAATACTCTAATTTCCTCTGGTTGACCATTGTTCTTCCAATTATTTGGCAGTTCTTTTGAGCAGCAAACTATTCCCTGCCATCATTAATTTAGGATTGCTAAACAAGGCATAGGGAGTTTAGAGAGTTTTGGTGTGTGTGGTAAGGGGATGAGGAGTCTAGCTAATTAACTGATGATGTCTCTCTCTTTTGAAGCTGGTCTCACTGATGGGTTTGGTTTTCCTGGTTTCCTGATGTGGAGACAGAAGGCTCCTTTACTTTTCCCTCCTCCCCCAAACTTCTGTGGGAAAACGGAACCTGCTGATAACTCAGTGAATTCATTGCTGCGGGATAGTGGGGCGGAGGGGAGCAGGGAGGGACCATAATATCATCTTTCACTGGTGGGCACAGATTTTTACCCCTGCTAATGTTGTATGGCTTTAGGTGACTAACCTGAGCTTCAGTTTCCCCACCTGTGGCATGTCCAGAACTTTGCAATCAGACTGCCTGCTCTCAACAGGAAGCGATTGCATTGCAATACTGTACCCTCCTTATAATAACGCAACTATGATTATAACTCTCAGATGTCTTCTGGAGCCTCAGTTTCCTCCTTTGTATAAAGACACCAAATAGCTCCTCTCCTTAGAGTTGTGAAAAAGACTACAGAACTTGATCAAGCTGGGTGACAGAGTGAGACCCTGTATCATTATTTTATTTTGAGACAGTGTCTCGCTCTGTTGCCCAGGCTGTTGTGCAGTAGTGTGATCTCGGCTCACTGCAACCTCCACCTCCTGGGCTCAAGCGAGTCTCCTGCCTCAGCCTCCTGAGTAGCTGGGGGATTACAGGCGCGCGCCACCACGCCCGGCTAATTTTTTATTTTCAGGCACATGCCACCATGCCCGGCTAATTTTTTATTTTCAGTAGAGACGAGGTTTCACCATGTTGGTCAGGCTGGTCTCGAACTCGTGACCTAGTGATCCGCCCGCCTCGGCCTCTCCAAGTGCTGGGAGCCACTGCGTGAGCCACTGCGCCCGGACCCCGGTATCTTTTTTTTTTTTTTTTTTTGAGACGAAGTCTGCTCTGTTGCCCAGGCTGGACTGCAGTGGCGCAGTCTCGGCTCACTGCAAGCTCCGCCTCCTGGGTTCACACCATTCTCGTGCCTCAGCCTCCCGAGTAGCTGGGACTACAGACGCCCGCCACCTCGCCCGACTAATTTTTTCTATTTTTAGTAGAGACGGGGTTTCACCGTGTTAGCCAGGATGGTCTAGATCTCCTGACCTCGTGATCCGCCAGCCTCGGCCTCCCAAAGTGCTGGGGTTACAAGTGTGAGCCACTGCGCCCCGTTTTTTGTTTTTGTTTTTGTTTTGAGATGGAGTCCCACCCTGTGGCCAGGCTGGAGTGCAGTGGCTCTATCTCGGCTCACTGCAACCTCCGCCTCCCAGGTTCAAGCAATTCTGTCTCTGCCTCCCGAGTAGCTGGGATTACAGGCGCACGCTACTATGCCGGGCTAATTTTTGTATTTTTAGTAGAGGTGGGGTTTCACCATATTGGTCAGGCTGGTCTCGAACTCATGACCTCAGGCAATCCACCCGCCTCAGCCTCCCAAAGTGCTGGGATTACAGGCGTGAGCCATCGCGCAGGCCTTCATTTTTTAAGATAAGAAATAAATGAAAAAAGATGATCAAGACAAACTCTTCACACAGTGCCCGGTGTACAAAGTAATGGTCACGTTTGTGATTATTAAAATACCAGGCAAATATTAAATATTAGGGCTCAGAGAGGGCATGCGACCCGCCTGAATCCACCCAGCTGCAGAGCTGGAAAGGGAACTCAGGCCTTTTTCCCCACGCTGGAGCGGGTAGCTGGGGCGGGGAGGTGGGGGGAGCAGTGAGGAAACCTCCCAAGCGGCCCAGGCTGTGCTGTGGGTCTGGGTGGGGAGATTCGCAGGTGTGGGGCGGGGAGGTAAGGTGACCCTTGCTCAGCGACCGCGCCCGCGAGGAACGCATTCCCAGGCCTCCCGCCCTTGGTCTGCAGGTGACGGGCTGTGGGGAGCGAGGGAACTAGCTAGCTCAGTTTGTCGTCTCCATGGCGACCGCCCGCGCGGCGCCAGCCTGACAGTCCGTCCGGGTTTTATGAATGGGTGACGTCACAGGCCTGGCGTCTAACGGTCTGAGCCGCTTGTTCAGACGCTGACACAGACCGGCCCGGGAAGGAGAGGGGGGAGACTAGCTCCGCAGCTGCTGCGCCGTGGGAGGGAGACCCTGCTCTGAGGTCTTTGAGAAAAAAATTTAAAAATGTAGCCAAAAATGGGAAAAAACATTTAAAAGTCACGAGTTGTTGCAGGTTTAGGAAATTTTTGCAAGGGGCTGCAAATTCAAGGTGGAATCGAATGCAGCCTCACTCCACTGCACTCTATCTAGTTCACTTCCCAGCCATCCAGCCTCAAACTTACTAGACCTTCCCGAATTAATTGCTCCGACCTGGGGGGGATCTGGGTAGGCCCTGCGGGTCTCAGGAACACGAACAGCAACATTATCTAGAAATTGAGAAACCCCAGGGGAGCAGACGTAAAGGAGCGCCGGCTTTAAGTTTCGGTCCTGATATTTGTAGATCAAGGTCCCACAGGTATCTTCCAAGAGGGTCCGGAAACCCAGGCTCTCTGGGCTATCCAGAGCCAGCCGCTTCTCCGTTTGGGCCTCAACTTCTCTCATCTGTGAAATGGAGCTGGAGAAGTGAGAAAGTGAATATGGGAAAAACTGATTCCTGAGGTCTTTTCATTATAAGGCAATGCCGGCTTAGCTTCCTTGCCTCCTTCACGAGGAGCCCAGTGCAGCCCTCGCCTCCACCCGCTGCCCTTACCACCCACCCACCCTAGCTGTTCTTGAAACTCGGGTAGTCTTTCCAGATTGAGAGGGTGCACTAGAAAAGCATAAGGCGGGACCTAGGAGCGCGGGCCACGCCCCCATACCGCCCATTGGCTGCTTTTGAACGTTCTGAGCCCGCCCCTCCGGGGGCCGTGGCATGTTTATAAAAGACCTGCGGTGGCTACGCGTTTTCATTCCACGTTCCTAACTGTTCCGTTTTCCACTTCTGCTTCGGGCTCCCGCCTTCTCCGTTCGCTTTGCCCATTCCGTTTCAGCCAGTCGCCGGAAATCATGAAAGTAGCCAGTGGCAGCACCGCCGCCGCCGCAGGCCCCAGCTGCGCGCTGAAGGCCGGCAAGACAGCGGGCGGCGCGGGCGAGGTGGTGCGCTGCCTGTCTGAGCAGAGCGTGGCCATCTCACGCTGCGCCGGGGGCGCCGGGGCGCGCCTGCCTGCCCTGCTTGACGAGCAGCAGGTGAACGTGCTGCTCTACGACATGAACGGCTGCTACTCACGCCTCAAGGAGCTGGTGCCCACCCTGCCCCAGAACCGCAAAGTGAGCAAGGTGGAGATCCTCCAGCACGTCATTGACTACATCAGGGACCTGCAGTTGGAGCTGAATTCGGAATCCGAAGTCGGGACCCCCGGGGGCCGAGGGTTGCCGGTCCGGGCTCCACTAAGCACCCTCAACGGCGAGATCAGCGCCCTGACGGCCGAGGTGAGATCCAGATCCGACCACTAGATTATCCTTATACCTACGGGGAAACTGAGGCCAGAGAGGGTGTGGGCGCTTGCACCAGTTCCGTCCCATCTTTGCGGGTAGCTGGCTATGCCGGGGGTGCCTAAGGAGCCTGGAAAAAGCGCTCTCCCGTCGTGTACTCCTGGGGAAGGGGGCGTCCGCTGCGCTCGGAGCGGCGTCCCTCCCAACGCTTCGGTCTCACCTCTTCTCTCGTTTTCACAGGCGGCATGCGTTCCTACGGACGATCGCATCTTGTGTCGCTGAAGCGCATTCCCCAGGGATCGGCGCACCCCAGCCATCCGGGGGCAAGAGGAATTAAGTGCTCTCCCCAACGCGCCTCGCCGGATCTGGGGGCGAACTAGACAGATCGGCGGCCACTGCGCCCTTACAGCATCCAGCCTAGGGCTGAGGGACTGGAGAGGAGAAGGCGACCCTCTCTCCACACCTACTAGTCACCGGAGACTTTAGGGGGTGGGATTCCACTCGTGTGTTTCTATTTTTTGAAAAGCAGACATTTTAAAAAATGGTCACGTTTGGTGCTTCTCAGATTTCTGAGGAAATTGCTTTGTATTGTATATTACAATGATCACCGACTGAGAATATTGTTTTACAATAGTTATGTGGGGCTGTTTCTTTGTTATTAAACAAATAATTTAGATGGTGGCAGTGACTTCTTGGATTGAGGGGAGGGTCCTCGGCTGGGGGTTGACCCCTGACCCTCTTCACAGCTGGTTCTGGGAGGAGAACTGGAGGGCTACATCTGGATTGTTGCTCTTACCGGCCTGAATGAGTGTTTCCGGTGTCTTTAAAGTCTATTCTTCCCCCCACCATCCCCGGCCATTTCCCTGCTCCCTAGTGTTATAAAACTACTCTAGACCTCTGGGGTTTCTCAAGGTGATCATTGGGCCATCTGGATCACCTGGGGAGGTTGTTAAAATGCAGATGAACCTGCCAGGGCCCCCTCTGTGTTGGAGTATTGAGCAAGCCATTTAAGTTGGAGAACGTGGTCGCTGGACCACCCACTTCCTTGCCAAGATGTGGATAAAATGAGACCCAGTGGAAAAGGACTTGCTTAGGGCCATAGCTTGTGAGAGGCAGTGATTCTATCACCCCATTCCCCAGTAGGAGGTGCCTCCCCCAACAGCCTACCTCTGGGTTCCAGCAGGCCGCCCTGGGGCTCCTGGCTCATCCAAGTGGGTGAGCAAGTTGGCAGGGCCAGGTTGGGCACAGCTGCTGGGACACCTGCTCTAGGTCCAGACTCAGCCACATCACCCTGGCCTGGCTCTGTTGGCAGCTCAAACAAATCTCCCCCCAACCCCAGGGTTCCTGGGTAGGATCTGAGGAGTGGAATCTCATTCCCCAGCTCCTGAGCAGGATAAATACGTCATTGGCAACGGCCTATCTGCCTGGACATGTATGTGGATTTCTACTCAGGGAAGCGTGTATGGGTGTCTACTCCTGTGTACCTAACAGCAGTAAGCTGGTCTCCCCCTGCCACTCCACGGTGGGGATGGGCCAACTATTCACATATAGGCCTGGGGGTGTAAGTAGGGGTATGCTCGGGGCTGTGTGCAGAAGGGCAAATAGAGCACATGTGTTCTGCAGATAAGTGTGGAACCTCCAGCTGTTTGGGCTTGTGTGTTCTGCCTAAATGCATTGTGGGCATCTCTGCATGGGTCTGGGATGATGGATGGGTTTGAATGTCTGGGGGCCACAGAACCACACTGTGGGTTTCTGTGTATATAATTGTTCTATAGATTGGTTGGCATTCCTGGGCCTCTGGGGGTCTGGAGTGAAGGTGGGGACAGCTATGTTTGGGCAAATCCTTCCTCAAAAGTTCACGTGGCAACTCCCTGGGCTATTATTAGGTCCTGGGGGCACCAACCCTCAAGAATAGATGCCAGGTAAATCCCCATGTGTTACATATGGAGAAACTGAGTCCCAGGAATGGCAAAGAACTTGTCCCAGAAAGGTAAGGGCTATTCATACGTTTTGTCAATAAACGATAGAATAAAATAAATAGCCCCTAGCACCGGAAGCCTGGCTCTGCTCAACTCAACCCTTTACAAAAACGGTTTCGTGGGGCTAAAGGCAGGATTGTGGTCCCCGTTTTACAGCAGAAGACACAAGCTCACAGACGGGATGAACAAAAAATCAAATGAAAGATTATGATTCCTTGAGCACTAACGTTAAGCCAGTTATACCCCCTCCACAAGCAGTTTATGGCTTTTATCAAACAGTATTTGCAGGCGAATTATGTTCTTTGCTACCCCCTCTCCACCGGCTGCTGTATCAATAGTACTAACCTCACGGAAAGTAGTACAGAATAAATGAAAGTAAGTGGTTAAAACGTTTAGCACAATGCTTGGCACAATGTTGCATAGTTATATATTATCATGATTAATTGTCGCCGGTGCATCCTTGGAGTGTCCTCGGAGGCACACGTGTGCACGCACTCCCTCTCACGTGTGGGCCCTGGCCTGCAAGCCCACCCACGGGAACGTAAGCAGGTTCCCCCTCGCGTACTCCGACATGCAGGGCCTTTCTTCCAGGGGAGGAAGGGGCTGCGGCAGGGGCCTGGGCCACCTCCCCCGCCATTCAGGCACACTCTGGATTCCACGTTCCCCTCTTTTCCCCTTTGGCCCAGGCCCAGCCCATCTGGAGGCCGGCTCGGCGGCGGCCTGGGAGCGTTTCCATCAGCTGGGCCCGAGGAATGCGGAGCTATTTAACCTGAGCATCCCCAGGTGTACGGAGGCGCCTGGCTGTCTGGGGCCCGCAGTCTTTGGCACCGCCGCGCTAGACAAACAGCGCGCCGCCCCCGCCCTGCCCCTCCGCCCGCAGCTGCAGCCGGGCCTGGGAACCGGCGGGCGCCGGCGGCTTGCATAAGAGGCTCCGGGCCTCGCAAAGGGAGGGAGGGAGGGAGGGGGACAGAGGCCACCGGTGTGTGTGCGTGTAGCACACAAAACCCTGCTCCTTTGGAAATCATTAACTCCTTAACCTCTCCTGGACAGGACGCAGCCAGGAGCTGGGGTGGAAGATGCCGAGAAACCCCAGGACCAAGTTTCTTGAGCACTGAACTCTGCCTTTCCGGGGATGTAATGTTAATATTATTTAAGAAATACGGAGAGCTTATTATGTGCTAGGCACCATACTAAACTCTTTACAATATCAATTCATTTAATCGTCAGAACTTTAACGAGGCCAGTGCTATCATCATACGGTCATTTGAATAACAGTAACAACCACCACTACCACAAGAGTAGTAGGCTAACATTTTAGTAGGGAGGCAGGTAGAACCCAAGCCCAGAATCAGCGTTGATGCTCATCACTTCACCTGTCAGAGCCTCTTTTCTTTTTTGGAAAATGGGCTTCAGAACCTGGGCCTCAAGGACTAATTGAACCAATGCACCTAAAAAGCATAGCACAGGCTCACAGTAGTGCATGTTGCAATAACGTGTTTTGAGTGGATTGTCTCAACAGCCCTACCAGGTGTGGGCCTACTGCTATATCCACTTTTTTTTGTTTGTTTGTTTTTCTTGAGACAGAGTCTTCCTCTATTCCCCAGGCTGGGGTGCAGTGGCACCATCTTGGCTCACTGCAGCCTCCACCTCCCAGGTTCAAGTGGTCCTCCTGCCTCAGCCTCCTGAGTCACCGAGATTACAGGCAAGTGCCACCATGCCTAGCTAATTGTATGTTTTTATAGAAAAGAGTTTTCACCATGTTGGCCAGGCTGGTCTCAAACTCCTGACCTCAAGGGATCTGCCTGCCTCAGCTTCCCAAAGAGCTGAGATTACAGACGTGAGCCACCGTGCCCAGCCTATATTCACTTTTCAGATGACAAAACGGAGGCATCAAACAAGTGTGGTGACCTGCCCAAGGCCACATTGCACATTGACTTAGAGGACTTTCCAGAAATCAGACTTGTCCAAATCAGGCTTATGAGGGGCCTCATGTTCCCAGAGTATGTCTAGTTCATGAAGCCTTTCATCTTATTTCCAACTGAAATAATACCTGGTCATTATGTTTATTTGTTTTAAAAGCATACATCAGATAAATGCAAGAAATATACACATTTCAGGCCGGGCGCGGTGGCTCAAGCCTGTAATCCCAGCACTTTGGGAGGCCGAGGCGGGTGGATCACAAGGTCAGGAGATCGAGACCACAGTGAAACCCCGTCTCTACTAAAAATACAAAAAATTAGCCGGGCGCGGTGGCGGGCGCCTGTAGTCCTAGCTACTCAGGAGGCTGAGGCAGGAGAATGGCGTGAACCCAGGAGGCGGAGCTTGCAGTGAGCCGAGATCGCGCCACTGCACTCCAGCCTGGGCAACAGCGTGAGACTCCGTCTCAAAAAAAAAAAAAAAAAAAGAAATATACACATTTCACAACTTTTGCAACCCACATTGGGGAATGTCTTTTTTTTTTTTTTAGACAGAGTTTTCCTCTTGTCACCCAGACTGGAGTGCAATGGGGCGATCTTGACTCATTGCAACCTCCACTTCCCAGATGCAAGCAATTCTTCTGCCTCAGCTTCCCAAGAAGCTGGAATTACAGGCATCTGCCAACACACCCAGCTAATTTTTGTATTTTTAGTAGAGACAGGGTTTTACAATGTTGGCCAGGCCGCTCTCAAACTCCTGACCTCAGGTGATCCACCTGCCTCAGCCTCCCAAAGTGCTGGGATTATAGGCATGAGCCACCGTGCCCAGGTTTGTTTTTTTTTTTTTTTTTTTTTTTTTTTTTTGTGAGACGGAGTCTCGCTGTGTCACCCAGGCTGGAGTGCAGTGGCGTGATCTTGGCTTACTGCAACCTCCGCCTCCTGAGTTCAAGCAATTCTCGTACCTCAGCCTTCTGAGTAGCTGGAATTACAGACGTGCACCACCACATCTGGCTAATTTTTGTATATTTAGTAGAGACGAGGTTTCACCATGTCGCCCAGGCCAGTCCTGAACTCCTGACCTCAGGTGATCCGCCCGCCTCAACCTCCCAAAGTACTGGGGTTACAGGCGTGAGCCACCACACCTGATCCATGCCAGTCACTCTTATTGAGCACCAGGAACTGCCAGCCAGAGAGAGCTCCCTGCTGCCCAGGGTCACACACAGCAGGCCTTCCTGGTGGCAGGCAGGCCTCACATCCCAGCACAGCTGCCAGAAAGAAAGGAGGTGAGTCACAGGGCCAGGCCAGGAGCTGGGTGAGGCTGGGGCCAGGGTCCAGGCAGGCGCCACTTTCCAGGAAAGGGAAGGGAAGGGAAGAGGAAACCAGAAGGCCAGGAGGAGCACAGGGAAGGGCGAGGGTGCCCTTATCTCCCTGGACCCGCCCTGGCTGGTGCTGCTTCCTGCTGCAACTCTTGCAAAACCTCCTTCCCAACACTGTCCTCAAGCAGGGTGCCCCAGGCCAGTACCAGGTTGCATCAAGGCCTTGTGCAAGGGGAGTTAAGAGGGGGACAGTGGCTGGGAGCAAGGCAGGGCGAGAGGTAAGGCAAATGTGGGTTCTAGGCCCAGTGCCACTTCTGGTTGGGCAGCTGCTTCACCTCCTGGGCTCTCAGGATCCCCAGCATTTTGAGATGGAGTCTCACTCTGTTGCCAACCTCCGCCTCCTGGGTTCAAGCAATTTTGGGGGGGCATATTTTTTAGTAGAGAGACGGGGTTTCTACATGTTGGCCAGGTTGGTCTCGAACTACTGACTTCAGGTGATCCACGTGCCTCGGCCTCCCAAATTGTTGGGATTACAGGCATGAGCCACTGTACCCTGCCATCCCCAGCTTTGTTTTGTTTTGTTTTGTTTTGTTTTTGAGATGGAGTCTCCCTCTGTTGCTAGGCTGGAGTGCAGTGGCATGATCTCGGCTCACTATAACCTCTGCCTCCCAGGTTCAAGTAATTCTCCTGCCTCAGCCTCCCAACTAGCTGGGATTACAGGTGTGCGCCACCACACCCAGCTAATTTTTGTGTTTTTAGTAGAGACGGGGTTTCACCATGTTGCCCAGGATGGTCTCAACCTCCTGACCTCGTGATCCGCCCGCCTCGGCCTCCTGAAGTGCTGGGATTACAGGCGTCAGCCACGACGCCTGGCCTCATTCCCAGCTTTTAAATGGGTGTTATACTCACTGTTTTGAGGTTTCAGTGATAGCATCCCAAACCTTTGCACTCCTCAAGCCTCAGGCTAGGCCATTGTACTTCTACCTGGAAAACTACTAGCCCCAACTGGTTCTTTCAACAAATAGTTCATAAAGCTTCTACAATATACTAGGAACAGGGCCCCAGGAGTTAACAATTCAGATACAAATTCTTGCTGTCTTGGAACTTACATTCTTAGTGGGAGACACGCAGTAGATAAATATGCATATGTGTAATCAGAGGTGCATTTACCTGGAAATTACTGAAGCTTAAACTTCAAGCCTCCTCACCTGGAAAGAGTATCAGCCATGTGTTCACATGATTTCTGTGTGTTTTGCAAGATCTGCACAATGTTGTATTCTTTTCTTTGGAGGCTGTACAAACCTAGATCCTCTCCTTTAGAGGAGACAGAGCAGGGCCCAACTTTGAAGGCACAGCTGTAGAAGACAGGAAGAATCGTGTCTGTGGGTGCTGTTCATTTCTTGGGTTTGTTTTGTTATTTTATTATTTTATTTTATTGATTTATTTTTATTTATTTATATATATTTTTGAGACGGAGTTTCCTTCTTGTCGCCCAGGCTGGAGTGCAATGGTGCCGTCTCAGCTTACTGCAACCCCCGCCTCCTGGGTTCAAGCGATTCTCCTGCCTCAGCCTCCCCAGTAGCTGGAATTACAGCGTGCAACACCACGTCCAGCTAATTTTTTTTTTTTTTTTTTTTGAGATGGAGTCTCATTCTGTCCAGGCTGGAGTGCAGTGGCGCGACCTCGACTCACTGCAACCTCTGCCTCCTGGGTTCAAGCAATTCTCCTGCCCCAGCCTCCCCAGTAGCTGGAATTACGGCGTGCAACACCACGTCCAGCTAATTTTTTGTATTTTTAGTAGAGACGGGGTTTCATCATGTTGGCCAGGATGGTCTCCATCTGTTGACCTCATAATACGCCCGCCTCGGACTCCCAAAGTGCTGGGATTACAGGTGTGAGCCACCGCGGCCTGCCTATGTTATTTTATTTTTTGAGACGGAGTTTCCCTTTCCCAAGCTGGAGTGCAATGGTGCGATCTCGGCTCGCTGCACCGCACCCTCTGCCTCCTGAGTAGCTGGGATTACAGGCACCTGCCACCACGCCTGGCTAATTTTTGAATTTTTAGTACAGATGGGGTTTCACCATATTGGCCAACATGGTCTCCAACTCCTGACCTCAGGTGATCCACCTGCCTCGGCCTCCCAAAGTGCTGAGATTACAGGCGTGAGCCACCGCGCCAGGCCTGTTGTTGTTTTAATAGAGACGGGGTCTTGCATGGTTGCCTAGGCTGGCCTCAAAATCCTGGGCTCAAACAGGCCTCCCGCCTCGGCCTCCCGAAGCGCTGGGATTACAGGCGTGAGCCACCCTGTCCGGCCCGGTTTTTGGGTTTGAGACTCTAAAATATCCGGGCGGCAGAGAAGAGCTGGGAGGCGGGCCAGCGCTCTCCAGAGCAGCTGGTCTCATCCATGCAGCTGCAAACGCAGGCGCTGTGCCCGCTCCCGTCTTCCTCTGGCCACCAGCGCCCCCTCCCGAGCAGAGCCTGGGCTGCGCCACCGTGGGCGAGAAAGGCTGCGAGAGGCGGAGGCTGATGCCTTGGTGACCTCTAGTGGGCGCCTTGGGAACTGCAGCCAGAGCTGTAAGCATATTAGGAGAGTGAAGAGTTGTGCCCACAAGAGAGTTCAGCCCCCTCTCCCAGGGCCCCCTTCGCTACCGTTTCCCCCATTCTCTCATCCTCTTTCCTCTTCCTTTCTTGTGACAACCCCCTATAAGCCTCATTCCCTCCCTTTTAAAGGAGGGGATCTTGGGCTAATCTTGGAAATTTCTTTTTTCTTTTCTTTTTTTTTTTTTTTGGTAGCCCAGGCTGGAGTGCAGTGGCGCGATCTCAGCTCATTGCAAACTCCCTCTCCTGGGCTCAAGCGATTCTCCTGCCTCAGCCTCCCGAGTAGTAGGATTACAGGCGACCACCACCACGCCCTAATTTTGTATTTTTGGTAGAGATGGGTTTCTCCATGTTGGTCAGGCTGGTCTCGAATTCCCAACCTCAGGTCATCCGCCCGCCTCAGCCTCCCAAAGTGCTGGGATTACAGGCGTGAGCCACGGCGCCCAGGCTAGTTTTTTTTTTTTTTTGGCGGGGGGAGACAGCTTCACTCACCCAGGCCGGAGTGCAGTGGCGCAATCTGGGCTCGCCACCATGCCTGGCTCACTTTTTGTATTTTTAGCAGAGATGGGGTTTCACCATGTTGGCCAGGCTGGTCTTGAACTCCTGACCTCAGGTGATCCACCTACCTTGGCCTCCCAAAGTGCTGGGATTACAGGTGTGAGGCATCACGCCTGGCCTAATCTTGGAAATTTCTTTTTTTCAATTGTGAAATGTATCATACCTACAATAGAGCAGATATCACATGTCTGCAGTTTAAAAAAGATAGTAATAGGCCGGGCGCGGTGGCTCAAGCCTGTAGTCCCAGCACTTTGGGAGGCCGAGACGGGCGGATCACGAGGTCAGGAGATCGAGACCATCCTGGCTAACACGGTGAAACCCCGTCTCTACTAAGAAATACAAAAAACTGGCCGGGTGCGGTGGCTCAAGCCTGTAATCCCAGCACTTTGGAAGGCCGAGACGGGCGGATCACGAGGTCAGGAGATCGAGACCATCCTGGCTAACCCAGTGAAACCTCGTCTCTACTAAAAAATACAAAAAAAAAAAAAAAAACTAGCCGGGCGAGGTGGCGGGCGCCTGTAGTCCCAGCTGCTCGGGAGGCTGAGGCCGGAGAATGGCGTGAACCCGGGAGGCGGAGCTTGCAGTGAGCTTAGATCCGGCCACTGCACTCCAGCCTGGGCTACAGAGCGAGACTCCGTCTCAAAATAAAAAAAAAAAAGATAGTAATAAAACCGGCCGGGTGCGGGTGCAGTGGCTCACGCCTTTAATCCCAGCACTTTGGGAGGCTGAGATGGCACCATTGCACTCCAGCCTGAGCAACAAAGACTCCATCTCAAAAATATATATATATATATATTTAATATCTATATTAAATATATAATATATAATTATATATATTATTATATATATATCACACACTTAAGTACCAGCCACTCTGCTTAAAATAGAATATTAGTTCATTTGAAGCCTGTGTGCCCTTCAGGATAAAATCCCCATAAGATTTTACCTCTTATCCAGAACTTTGTGTTAATCGATTGCTTGTTCTTTTTTTTCCACATATGTACCAGTATGCATCCTTAAACAATGTATTACTTAATATTACCTGGTTTTGCCTTTTATATAAATAAAATCATACTATATGCAATTTTCTGCAACCTAATTTTCTCATGCAACATGAATTACATGAGAGTCATCCATGTTTGATTTCTTGCCTTCATTCATTCATTTTCACCATTTTGTAGTATCCTCTTTTTTTTTTTTGTGATGGAGTTTTGCTCGTGTTGCCCAACCTGGAGTGCAATGGTGCGATCTCAGCTCACTGCAACCTCTGCCCCCTGGGTTCAAGTGATTCTCCTGTCTCAGCCTCCTGAGTAGCTGGGATTAATACAGGCGTGCACCACCATGCCCGGCTAATTTTGTGTTTTTGGTAAGGACGAGGTTTCTGCATGTTGGTCAGGCTGGTCTCGAACTCCCGACCTCAGGTCATCCGCCCACCTCGGCCTCCCAATGTGCAGAGATTACAGGCGTGAGCCACCGCGCCCAGCCCACTTTGTAGTATTCTATTATGTGATTTATTGCCCCAAGCTCCTGTGATGGACCTTTGGATTGTTTCATGGGCTTAGCTGTTATCAACAGTGCTGCTCTGAATGCCTTGGCACATATCTCCAGTGAATCTGTGTTAAAAGGAGTAGGATGGCTGCATCCTAGGTGATGCACAATTTAAACATTACTAGGTTGGATTTTTTTTGTTGTTGAGATGGAGTCTTGCTCTGTCGCCCAGGCTGGAGTGCAGTGGTGCGTCTTTGCTCACTGCAAGCTCCGCCTCCCAGGTTCCCGCCATTCTCTTGCCTCAGCCTCCCAAGTAGCTGGGACTACAGGTGCCCGCCACCACGTCTGGCTAATTTTTTGTATTTTTTTAATAGAGACGAAGTTTCACCGTGTTAGCCAGGATGGTCTCGATCTTCTGACCTTGTGATCTGCCCGCCTTGGCCTCCCAAAGTGCTGGGATTACAAGCATGAGCCACTGCGCCTGGTCTGGAGTCTATTTTGATTAAACAGAATAATCAGAACTGGGAGGTCCCTTACATACAGCTTAACCCAGTGCACTCATTGTAGAGATAGGAAAAGGAAAGCCTGGAGAAGTTCAGTGACTTGCCCAGAATCCCTCAGACCTGGCCTCTTGGGCTAAGGTCATAGCCTTAGAAGTGATTCTGGGAGTGAGGCATGAGAATATATTTCCTTCTCATTTTGAAGATTAACAAGATATATTTTACCCTTAAAATTGTCTTCTAGGCTGGTTTTAGAATCTGGGCAGCCGGGCACGCTGGCTCACACCTGTCATCTCAGCACTTTGGGAGGCCGAGGTGGGTGATCACGAGGTCAGGAGTTCGAGCCTGACCAACATGGTGCCACCCTGTCTCTACTGAAAATACAAAAATTAGCTGGGCGTGGTGGTGCACGCCTGTAATTCTAGCTACTTATGAGGCTGAGGCAGGAGAATTGCTTGAATCCAGGAGGCAGAAGAAAAAGAAAGAGAGAGAGAAAAGAAGAAGAAAGAAGAAGAAGAAGGAAGAAGCAGAAGGAAGAAGAAGGAGGAGGAGGAAGAAGAAAGAAAGAAGAAGGAAGAAGGAGAAAGAAGAAGAAAAAACAGGGAGGGGGCACATCGAGATCTGGCCACTGCACTCCATCCTGGGCAACAGAGCAAGACTCCGTCAAAAACAAAAAACAAACAAACAAACAAAAAAAAGAATCTGGGCAAACTAGAAACCCAGGATGCTCTTTGAAAACCATCCCACTGGGCACGGTGGCTCACGCCTGTAATCCCAGCACTTTGGGAGGCCAAGGCGGGCGGATCACCAGGTCAGGAGATCGAGATCATCCTTTCTAACATGGTGAAACCCCGTCTCTACTAAAAATACAAAAAATTAGCTGGGCGTGGTGGCAGGCACCTGTAGTCCCAGCTACTTGGGAGGCTGAGGCAGGAGAATGGCATAGACCTGAGAGGCAGAGCTTGTAGTGAGCCAAGATTGTGCCACTGCATTCCAGCCTGGGCCACAGAGCAAGACTACATCTCAAAAAAAAAAAAGAAAGAAAAAGAAAAAGAAAAAAGAAAACTACCCCAAGACAAATACACATTCATACTCATTGCATCTCCAAGTCCTGCCAACTCTAACTCTTCCCCTCCACCCCACCAAAGACAAAGTCTCACTCTGTGGCTCAGGCTGGAATGCAGTGGTGCAGTCTTGGCTCACTGCAACCTCTGTCTCCTGGGCTCAAGTGATCCTCCCACCTCAGCCTCCCAAGTAGCTGAGACTACAGGTGTGTACCACCACACCCGGCTAATTTTTGTATTTTTTGTTTCGTCATGTTGCCCAGACTGGTCTCAAACTTCTGGGCTCAATTGACCTACCTGCCTCGGCCTCCCAAAATGCTGGGATTACAGACGTCAGCCAGTGCGCCTGGTCTTACCACTTTTTTTGAGACGGAGTCTTGCTTTCTTGCCCAGGCTAGAGTGTAGTGGCAGGATCTTGGCTCACTGCAACCTCTGCCTCCCAAGTTCAGGCAATTCTACTGCCTCAGCCTCCTGAGTAGCTGGGATTACAGGCATGTGCCACTATGCTCGGCTACTTTTTTTATTTTTAGTGGAGATGGGGTTTTACCATGTTGTCCAGGCTGGTCTCGAACTCCTGGGCTCCAGCAGTCCTTCCAACTAGGGCCTCTCAAAGTGCTAAAGTGATCCTCCCACCTCAGCCTCCCAAGTAACTGGGACTACAGGTGTATGCCACCATGCCCAGCTCATTTTTGCATTTTTTGTTTCATCATGTTGCCCAGGCTGGTCTCAAACTCCCGGGCTCAATTGATGCACCTGGCGCGGCCTCCCAAAGTGCTGGGATTACAGCATCATTTCACTGTAATCTGTTGGTTCAAGCAGTCACAGAAGCCCTCGCAGGTTCATGGGGAGTAGACATACACCCGCGTTTTGACAGGAAGAGTGTCAAAAATTTGAGGCCATTAAGAAATAAAATGGCCGGGTGCAGTGGCTCACACCTGTAATCCCAGCACTTTGGGAGGCCGAGGCAGGCGGATCACCTGAGGTCGGTGTCATGCGTGTCTGTGTGAAGAGACCACCAAACAGGCTTTGTGTGAGCAACATGGCTGTTTATTTCACCTGGGTGCTGGCAGGCTGAGTCCGAAAAGTGAGTCAGCGAAGGGAGATAAGGGTGGGGCCGTTTTATAGGATTTGGGTAGGTAAAGGAAAATTACAGTCAAAGGGGGGTTGTTCTCTGGCAGGCAGGAGTGGGGGGTCACAAGGTGCTCAGTGGGGGAGCTTTTTGAGCCAGGAAAAGGAATTTCACAAGATAATATCATTGCTTAAGGCAAGGACCGGCCATTTTCACTTATTATGTGGTGGAATGTCATCGGTTAAGGCGAGGCAGGGCATTTGCACTTCTTTTGTGATTCTTCAGTTACTTCAGGCCATCTGGGCACATATGTGCAAGTCACAGGGGATGCGATGGCTTGGCTTGGGCTCAGAGGCCTGACAGTCGGGAGTTTGAGACCAGCCTGACCAACATGGAGAAACTCCGTCTCTACTAAAAAAAAATACAAAAAAATTAGCTTAGGCCGGGCGCGGTGGCTCAAGCCTGTAATCCCAGCACTCTGGGAGGCCGAGGCGGGCGGATCACGAGGTCAGGAGATCGAGACCATCCTGGCTAACACGGTGAAACCCCGTCTCTACTAAAAAAAATACAAAAAACTAGCCGGACGAGGTGGCGGGCGCCTGTAGTCCCAGCTATTCGGGAGGCTGAGGCAGGAGAATGGCGTAAACCCGGGAGGCGGAGCTTGCAGTGAGCTGAGATCCGGCCACTGCACTCCAGCCCGGGCGACAGAGCGAGACTCCGTCTCAAAAAAAAAAAAAAAAAAAAAATTAGCTGGGCGTGGTGGCACATGCCTGTAATCCCAGCTACTCGGGAGGCTGAGGCAGGAGAATCGCTTGAATCCGGGAGGCAGAGGTTTTGGTGAGCTAAGATGGCACCATTGCACTCCAGCCTGGGCAACAAGAACGAAACTTGGTCTCAAAAAAAAGAAAGAAAGAACAATAAAAGAAAAAGAAATAAAATAAGGCTGGACGCAGTGGCTCAGGCTTGTAATCCCAGCACTTTGCGAGACTGAGATGGGCGGATCATTTGAGGACAGGAGTTCGAGACTAGCTTGGCCAACGTGGTGAAACCCCATCTCTACTGAAAATACAAAAATTTGCCAGGCATGGTGGCACACACCTGTAATTCCAGCTACTCAGGAGACTAAGGCACGAGAATTGCTTCAACCCGGGAGGTGGAGATTTCAGTCAGCTGTGATCGTCCCACTGCACTCCAGCCTGGGCGACAGAGCAAGACCCTGTCTCAAAAAAAAGAAAGAAACAAAAGAAAAGAGACTGAGCCAGGGGTGCCAGTGTGCATCTGTAGTCCCAGCTACTTTGGAGGCTGAGGCAAGAGGATCACTTGAGCCCAGGAGTGGGTAACATAATGAGACCCTGTCTCTAATTATAAAAACAAACAAACAAAAACTGTCATGAGGACAATAAGCTATTCTAACTGCAGTATGTTCAGAGAGATTCAGTTCCTTGCCCAGAGGACAATTACAGATGTGAATGGTGATAACAACAAAAACCAGGTTGAAAGGAGATCGGGCCGGGCCTGGTGGCTCACGCCTTTAATAGCAGCACTTTGGGAGGCTGAGGTGGGTGGAACACCTGAGGTCAGAAGTTGGAGACCAGCCTGGTCAACATGGTGAAACCCCATCTCTACTAAAAATACAGAAAAACTTAGCTGGCTGGGCACGTGGCTCTTACCTGCAAAAATACAAAAAAATTAGCCAGGCATGGTGGCAGATGTTTGTAATCCCAGCTACCTACTCAGGAGGCTGAGGCAGGAGAATCGCTTGAACCCGGGAAGGGGAGGTTGCAGTGAGTCGAGATCATGCCACTGCACTCCAGCCTGGGTGACAAGAGCAAAACTCCATCTAAAAAAAAAAAAAATTAGCCAGGCATGTTGGTGCATGCCTGTAATCCCAGCTAATTGGGAGGCTGAGGTAAGAGAATTGCTTGAACTCAGGAAGGTGGAGGTTGCAGTGAGCCAAGCGCATGCCACTGCACTCTGTCTTGGGCAACAGAGTGAGACTCTAACTCAAAAAGAAAAACAAAAACAAAAACAGGGAACAGAAGAATTATTCAACTATGCTCCACCTTGATCCCTGACTCACAGAATCTGTGAGATATAGTAAAATGGTTGTTGTTTTAAGCCACTAAGTTTTGGGGTAATTTGTTATGGAGCATTTGTTATGGTAATTTGTTGTAGCCAGAGCCATCATGTTTATTTGATTGCTTACCATGTTTTCTGCCTCTAGAATGGGTGCTCCATGAACTGCTTTGTTCCCTGCCATGTGCTCACTGTCCAGCCCAGAGCCTGGCACATAGTTGGTGCTTAATAAATATTTGCTGAATAAATGAGAGAGTGGATGAATAGATGTATGCCCACCACACTTGGGTTCAACTCCGTGCATCCAGCTGGGTAGAGTTTCTGGGATAATCCTGCATATGTCTTGGCATTGGGAAGAGAGGCATTCAGGCACCTGCCATCCCCTGGCAGCCTAGTCCCCAGTCCTGGAAGGGGGTACTGAGAGTGGCTTTGGTTACCAAAACCTATTGTTGCATGAGGGCTCAGTTAGTGCCTACCTGCCATGACCTCTCTTTTCTGTTCCAGCCTCCAGACTTTGCACAAATGACTTCTGGTGATGTCTTCCAAGCCTCGTTTGTCTGAATTCACCTCCTCCAGAAAGCCGGTCTAGTTTGGAAACTCTCAGGCTCCCTTCCCGACCTCCAGAGACAACCTTCCTCCCGCTTGTTGACAGTTGCAGGGATTGCTTTAGGATCATTCCCACCCAGAGCCCCCAGGTGCCCCACACGGCCACCTCCCACCCTGCACAATTCAGTCCCCTAGCAATGACATTCCCAACCCAAAATACCTGCTATGTGTCAAATCCTGTGCTGGGTGTTTTGCTGCTGGTATCTCAGTTCAACACACTTCCACAACTCAGTGAGGTCAGATCCGTGATTGTCCCATTTTATGAATGAGAAAGGTGAGGCTCCAAGAGGAAACACTAGTTCCAGGTACCTGGCTGGCAGGTGCTCTTCTGGGATCCAGTTCATCATTATCATCATCATCATCATCACCATTATCATCATCATGACTGTAACTTACTAAGCACTGACTGTGACGATAATGATCTACCAAAGGATGCCCAATTCAAGGGGTTAAACTTCAAGCAGAAAAAGGATATTTTCCTGGTTTCAAAGTATCTCCCTAAGTACATTTAATAACTACACAGAGTAAAATAATAATTTTTTTTTTTTTGAGATGGAGTCTCTCTTTATCACCCAGGATGGAGTGCAGTGGCACAATCTCGGCTCACCACAACCTCCACCTCCCGGGTTCAAGCAATTCTCCTGCGTCAGCCTCCCGAGTAGCTGGGATTATGAGTGCACACCACCATGCCCGGCTAATTTTTGTATTTTTAGTAGAGACGAGGTTTCACCATGTGGGCCAGGCTTGTTTTGAACTCCTGACCTCGTGATCCACCCGCCTCGGCCTCCCAAAGTACTGGGATTACAGGCGTGAGCCATTGCGCCCGGCCTAAGATAATAATTTTACAGTGGAGAAGTCCAGTAGATACTGCCCTAGATAACTGATCAAGGTTAACGTCATTCGTCATACATGTCAACATCAGGTGCTTCTGCAAGGATGCACTGAGGAAGGCATGACACCACTTCTGTGACATTTTCCCCATAATTCATGACTTCAATTTGATCACAAGAAAATTTCAGACAAATCCAACTTGAAAGACATTCTACTAAGCAGCTGAATAGGACTCTTCAAAAGTGTCAAGGTCGCAAAAAAGACGGAGACTGAGGAACTGTCACAGATTGAAAAAGACTGCCAGTGCCAGGTGTGGTGGCTCACACCTGTAATCCCAGCACTTTGAGAGCCTGAGCCGGGGAGGATCACTTGAGCGCAGGAGTTTGAGACCAGTCTGGGTAACATGGTGAAACCATCTCTGCAAAAAAAATACAAGAAGTTAGCTGGGTGTGGTGGGCTCACACCTGTAGTCCCGGTTACTCAGAAGGTTGAGGTGGGAGGATCGCTGGAGCCTCGGGGGTGGAGGTTGCAATGAGCTGAGATCACACCACTGCACTCCAGCCTGGGCCATAGAGTGAGACTCTGTCTGAAAAGAAAAAACAAACAAAAAAAAAAACCTGGTTTAGGCCGGGCGCGGTGGCTCACGCCTGTGATCCCAGCACTTTGGGAGGCCAAGGTGGGCAGATTGCGGGGTCAGGAGATCGAGACCATCCTGGCTAACATGGTGAAACCCCGTCTCTACTAAAAATAAAAATAAAAATAAAAAAAATAAAAATATTAGCCAGGCGTGGTTGCTTGAACCCAGGAGGTTGAGGCTGCAGTGAGTCGAGAGCGAACCACCGCACTCCAGTCTGGGTGACCATAAGAGACCCTGTTTTTTTTTTTTAAAAAAAAAAAAAGAAAAAGAAAAAAAGAAAAGAAATCTAAACTGCATAGGGATCTTAGGGAAAGTCTCTCTGAGATGACGTTTGAGCTGCAAATTGAAGGACATTGGTTGGGGTTTGGGTGTCAATACATAACAACCTCTTCTTTGTCCAAGTTCTGACACAACAGACAGCCAGATGAGGAATCAGGTATATTGAAATCAAAATAACACTTCCTTATTGTTCAGTCACTGTTCCTGCATGACAAGCCAACTGGTGTTTAGTGCGTAAAATAACTGATGCTGATGGTTTCTGTGGGCCAGGAGGTCAGAGAGGGCACGGCAGGGATGACTTGTCTCTGCCCCATGAAGTCTGGGGCCTCAGCTGGAAAGACTCAATGGCTACGAGGGCCTTGATGGCTGAGGCTGGAATCATCTGGAGTTGTACATGTCTGGAACTGGATGCTGGCTGTAGGCTGGCACCTCAGCAGGGCCCTGAGCCAGCACATCTACACATGACCTCTCCATATGGTCTCTCCACCTGGGCTGGCTTGGCTCCCTCATAGCATGATGGCTGGGTTCCCAGAGAGAGTGTCCAACCACGTGGCTTTTTTTTTTTTTCTTTTCTTTTTTTTTTTTCTGAGATGGAGTCATGTTCTGTTGCCCAGGCTGGAGTGCAGTGACACAATCTCAGCTCACTGCAACCTCCGCCTCCCGGGTTCAAGCAGTTCTCTGCCTCAGCCTCCCAAGTAGCTGGGATTACAGGCGCCTGCCACCATGCCTGGCTAATTTTTTTTTCTTTTTTTGAGACAGAGTCTTGCTTGTCGCCCAGGCTGGAGTGCAGTGGTGCAATCTCGGCTCTGCCTCCCAGGTTCAAGCAATTTTCCTGCCTCAGGCTCCTGAGTAGCTGAGGTTACAGGTGCCCACCACCACGCCCAGCTAATTTTTTTATTTTTAGCAGAGACAGGGTTTCATCATATTGGTCAGGCTGGTCTCGAACTCCTGACCTCAGGTGATCCACCTGCCTCGGCCTCCCAAAGTGCTGGGATTACAGGAATGAGCCACGGCGTCGAGCCTTTTTTTTTTTTTTTTTTTTTTTTTTTTTTGTATTTTTAGTAGAGACAGAGTTTCACCATTTTGGCCAGGCTGGTCTTGAACTCCTGATCTCATGATCCGCCCACCTCAGCCTCCCAAAATGCTGGGATTACAGGCGTGAGCCACCGCACCTGGGCCCACATGGCATTTTTATGATCCAGAAGTCACATAGCAACTTTCACCATATTCTGCTGTTTAATGCTGTCACAAAGGTACATCCAGGCTGAAGGAAGAGGGACATAGATCCCACCACTGCAGGGCAGGAGTGTCAAGGTCACAATGGTCCAACTAGCATGTGGAATTGGAGATACTGATGAGGCTATCTTCTTTGAAAATACAACTTACCACAATTCCTGATGAACTACTTAGTAAAGCATAGCTTTGGTCTGTGAGCGAGAGGCTAGGTGTGTTGCTCCAGTAGAGCTTTCTCAGATGGAAACAGGTGGTGGGAATAAGACTTGCCCTTGAGAGAAGAGCATTTTAGCAGAGGGAAGAGCAATGACAAAGGCCCTGCCATGGTCAAGGTTGGTTGTGTTCTAGGAACTGAAGCCCAGCGTGGCTGGGGCGTGGTGGGAGAGCAGGAGAGGCTGATGAAGAAGCTGTGTTTGGAAGGTTTGGTAGTGGGGACCTTGAACGTCAGGCTAAAGAGTTTATTGGGAAGCCAGCGGTGCCAAGAAAGGCTCAAGGATGCCATGAGGCTGTCCCCGCATAGGCTGTCCCCACATCTGGGGGCCAAATGCCCATGCCCATGTGCAGGCCAATTGTGTCTCAGCGAAGACAGAGGCCCTGGCCTCCAGGATGTGAAGGGACTAGTGCCTACCCTAGGGCACTCCCAGATCTCACCACCTCAGCCCCTTTGCCAGGTTGGCCCCCCTCCTCTAGTGTGTCTGCCCTGGTCGGGAGGAGGAAACAGGAATAGTATGAAGCAATCTGACCTGCCCCCAGGAGGTTTCCATCTCTAGGCCACCTGTCATGTCCTGTCCCGGTGAAATCTAGTTAAGGGCATTCATCTACCCCTGATCACACTATGGGCTCTGTGGCAGGCCAGGAAACCTGCCATTAGTGGCATCCACCTCTATGGCAGTCCCAGCTCAATGTCAGTTTCTGTTGTTGTTTTTGAGACGGAGTCTCACTCTGTCACCCAGGCTGGAGTGCAGTGGCATGATCTCGGCTCACTGCAAGCTCCGCCTCCCAGGTTCACACCATTCTCCTGCCTCAGCCTCCCGAATAACTGAGATTACAGGTGCCTGCCACCACGCCCGGCTAATTTTTTTGTATTTTTAGTAGAGACAGGGTTTCACTATGTTAGCCAGGATGGTCTCAATCTCCTAACCTCGTGATCTGCCCGCCTCAGCCTCCCAAAGTGCTGGCATTACAGGCGTGAGCCACCACGCCCAGTAGTTTGTTTTTTTGAGACAGGATCTTGCTCTGTTGCCCAGGCTGGAATGTAGTGGTGCAATCACAGCTCACTGCAGCGTAGAGCTCCTGGGCTCATGCAATCCTCCCACCTCAGCCTCCTTAGTTGGGACTGCAGGTGTGCACCACCACATCCTGCTAATTTATTTATTTATTTTTTGTAGAGGCAAGGTCTCGCCATTTTGCCCAGGCTGGTCTTGAACTACTGATCTCAAGCAATCCTCCCTCCTCAGCCTCCCAAAGTGCTGGGATTACAGGGGCAAGCCACCACGCCCAGCTCTCAGTGTCGGTTCTGACCTGGCTTGCCTGTCCAGGGTTTTAGAAGCACTTGCTGGACGGGCCACCGGAGCTGCGGGTCTTCCCGTGACGTCCTCCGAGCCTGAGCTGCTGCTGGGACACTCTCAGTGTTCAGTGACTCCCACGGCTCCGCAGAGCCTCTGCTCTCACGGGTGAGCTGGGTGGGCCTTGCTCTCCGCTCCTGGCCATGGCCCTCGGCTCACTGACCACGCCCATCGGCTCGCTGGCCCTGCCCCCTCAGCTCCTGGTTTCCTTGCTGTCCCCTGGCCTCACTCCTCGTGGTTAGCTCTGCCCATTCCCGCCTCTCCCTGCTCCTTCTGTACTAGACCTCCTCCTTGGGTTCAAGGGGCCCTCGGGCCTCCCGAAGGGCTGGGAGTCCAGGTCTGTGATGTTTTGTCCAGCACCTCTTCCTATTTTCACCTTAGGGTCCTGCGTGAGGCCTAGCTCTTCCGCAGTATCCCCTCTAGGCTGGCAGGCTGGAGGTGGGTCCTCTGTGAAACCTAGAGCCTGGGTGGGGGTCTTGTTGGCAGGGGGATGCTGAGGCTGTGGCTCAGGTCTTAGCGTCTGGGCAGAATCTGGGGGTCTCCCTGGAGCCGACCAAGTGAGTGTGAGCTGCCATCCCTCCTGTTGGCAGGTCTTAACCTGTCCCAGAGCTCTCGGCATGTCGGCCCTGTTGTGGCAAGTGGCCTGAATGCCCTCTCCGGAGCCCTCTCCACCCTTGGACCCACCAGGGTTCCAGAAGACCCTTATTCCTTGGCTTTGGGACCCCGAGTGGCCTGCCTTAAGGGACAGTCCATCTCTTCCCAGGTTCAGGACCTCAAAAGGAGGCTCCGCAATCGTCCTGCAGGCTGTATTCCCTGTGAGCTGCTCAGGGCCTGCCTCTACCCCATGGCTCTCAGCCCAAGGGTGGGCTTCTCCCACAGATGTTCCTTATCACAGCATCACTCAACTTCTGGAACCTGATGTTCCCACAGAGGCTGGGGCGGAAGAGCGCAGGGAAGAACAGAGGGACGCCTTTCCCAAATGCCTTCCCTTGGGAGACCCTGTGAAACTGAGGGGGGTGGGGGGGAAGATTAGACCCAGAAATGGTGCCGCTTGGCCACTCAGAGTGGCTGTAGTAGAGCCATGCATAGACACAGGCCACTCACTCCAGTGCAGCCACCACCCTCCCAGCCACCCTGAAAAAAGTCTGGCAAGACTCATCAGCTTCTGCCTGGCGTGGTGGCTCATGCCTATAATCCCAAGCACTTTGGAAGACCAAGGCAGGAGGATCCCTTGAGCTCAGGAGTTCAAGACTAGCCTGGGCAACATAATAAGACCCTGTCTCTACAAAGCTTTAAAAAAAAAAAAAAAAAGCCATGGTTTTTCCTCCAGATTCTTGAAGAAGCGTCTTCCCCTGTCCTCTGTCCATAGGACTACTCTATAGAACACCCTGCTCAGCAACCAAGAGGTAAGGGGTGGTCCTTCTTTTTTTTTTTTGGAAAGGGAGTCTCACTCCGCGGGCCAGGCTGCAGTGCAGTGGTGTGATCTCGGCTCACTGCCACCTCCGCCTCCGGGGTGCAAGCGATTCTCCTGCCTCAGCCTCCCGAGTAGCTGAGATTACAGGTGCCCACCACGCCTGGCTAATTTTTGTCTTTTTAGTAGAGACAGGGTTTCGCCATGTTGGCCAGGCTGGTCTCGAGCTCCTGACCTCAGATGATCCACCCTTCTCGGTCTCTCAAAGTGCTGGGAGTACAGGCATGAACCACCACGCCCGGCCAAGATGGTCCTTTTGGGGGTCTCACATTTGGAATTACTTTGGTTGGGGAAGGGGAGGAGCAGCTCCCAGAGTGACCAGCAGTGGGCCCAACCTGGCCAGTTCTGGGAGCTGGACGTCTCATGGAACTCTGGAAGACTCCCAAGCTGCCTTCTCAAAGATTTGTCTCTGGCACCGTCCAGAATGGAGGTGATGTGCACTCTAGGGTCCCTCTAACACCTTCCCTTGAGCCCCTCGCCTTCTAGGCTCATCTGCCCCCAGGACTAAGCCCCCTCCATTGATTGATTGATTGATTGATTGATTGAGATGGAGTCTCGCTCTGTCGCCCAGGCTGGAGTGCAGTGGTGCAATCTCGGGTCACTGCGACCTCCACCTCGGCCTCCCTAGTAGCTGGGACTACAGGCATATGCCATGACGCTTGGCTAATTTTTGTATTTTTAGTAGAGATAGGTTTTATTTTATTTTTTATTTATTTATTTATTTATTTATTTATTTATTTATTTTTGAGATGGAGTCTTGTTCTGTCGCCCAGGCTGGAGTGCGGTGGCTCGATCTCGGCTCACTGCAACCTCCGCCTCCCGGGTTCACGCCATTCTCCTGCCTCAGCCTCCCAAGTAGCTGGGAATACAGGCGCCTGCCACCATGCCCGGCTAATTTTTTATGTTTTTAGTAGAGACGGAGTTTCACCATGTTAGCCAGGATGGTCTTGATCTCCTGACGTTGTGTGTGATCCGCCTACCTCGGCCTCCTGAAGTGCTGGGATTACAGGCATGAGCCACCACGCCCAGCAAGATAGGTTTTCTTCATATTGGCCAGGCTAGTCTCGAACTTCTGACCTCAAGTGATCTGCCCGCCTTGGCCTCCCAAAGTACTGAGATTACAGGCGTGAGCCACCACACCTGGCCAGTCTTTAGAGACTGTCTGGAGCAGGCCGCTATGGCCTCGTTAGGGTATAGGAACCCTGATGGAAGACATGGGGGCTGGGCATACCTCAGGGACCTAGAGCAGGGAGACCTGGAAAGCTCTTGTCTCCAGGCCACCGAGGGGACCCCCAGCCCTCGCCCATTCATCTGCCATCCATATACTGACAGTCCCGGGACACATTTACTGAACTCGTGCTCTGCTCCATTCGAACACATCACTCCTTTTCTTAACTTTGGTTGCCTCCCACCTTCTTTTTATTTTATTTTATTTTATTTATTTATTGAGACAGGGTCTCATTCTGTTGCCCAGGTTGGAGAGCAGTGGTGTGATCTCAGCTCACTGCAACCTCCACCTCCCACCCCAGCCTCCTGAGTAGCTGGGACTACACAGGTGTGCCACCACACCAGTTTAATCACCTTCTTTAAATAAAATCCAAGCTCCTTACCATGACCTACAGGTCCTTCTTGGTGGTCCAGCCCACCTCTCCCTCCATCCAGCCTCCCCTTTAACCATGACACTCTGGCCAAGATGACCTCTCTTCTTTTATTGTTGGTTTTGTTGTTGTTTTGAGATGGAGTTTTACTCTTGTTGCCCAGGCTGGAGTGCAATGGTGGGATCTCGGCTCACTGCAACCTCTGCCTCCCGGGTTTGAGCGATTCTCCTGCCTCAGCCTCCCGAGTAGCTGGGACTACAGGCGCATGCCACCACACCCGGCTAATTTTTGTATTTTTAGTAGAGATGGGGTTTTGCCACGTTGGCCAGGGTGGTCTCGAACTCCTGACCTTAGGTGATCCGCCCGCCTCGGCCTCCCAAAGTGCTGGGATTACAGGCGTGAGCCACAACGCTTGGCCTAAAAGATGTTTCTGGAGTAGGAGGCTTTGGGCCTAGCTGAAAGGTTTGTGTCTTCAAAGGCCTGAAGAGAACATCCCAGGTGGGAGAAACAGCAAGGAGGGAACGTGTGGAGGAGGCAGGGAGACCCTGCTCTTGGGACTACTGTCTGCAGAGGGTCTCCAGAGGCAGGACCCCAGGGGTAGGGACACTGATGCAGGAGTCGCTCTGCAGTCCCTCCCCCCAAGCTGTGGGCCGGGGTGCCCCCAGGGACGCGGGCTGTGCGCTCCCACGCCCAGCCGAAGCAGGACGTTCCCACGCGGGGGCGGCCCTGAAAGGCTGTGGGGCGGGCCGGGGGCGGGCGCCCGCGCTCAGGTCCCTCCGCAGCGGGTTCTCAGTTGCTCTCTGGGCAGACCCAGGTCGCACTCCCGCTGCCGAGCCCGCGAGGTGAGTGAGTTGGCGGAGGACCCCGCAACCCAAGCCCGCGCGTCAGGGGCGCGGCTCGGTCTCCTGCCTTCGCCGCTGGGTCGCGCCCCGAGTGGTCCCTGTCTTAGAGGGTTGGGGGGCTTCATGCAGGTTAGAGTTGAGGGTTCCTGGGGAGTCCTCTGTCTGCATATGTATGCCATCTTTATCCCCAAATACAGATTACACCCTCCCTCTCTGGATATGTGGAGCTCTCCCACCCACTAATCATAATCACTGGCCGGAGCTCCTCTTTTCTAGAAGTGCGGGCCGCCCCCTCCCACTTATCACCTGTAATGTGCCCCCTCCCTCACTCTATTTGTTGGGTGTCCCTCTCTCCCGCTAGATGTGGGATCCCCTTCTTTTCCCCAGATGTGTGTCTCCCTCCCTCTGACCCAGTTAAGTCCCTATCCTCTAAAGCCCCTCCCCACCCCCATGGATGCCAAACCCTGAGTCTTCCCTGGGGGTGGGAGACTGGGCTTAGCCGGTCTGGCTGAGCCCAGTCCCCCACCCCCAACCAGATCCAGCAGAGCAGGGCTGTGTGCACGTAGGCGGCCAATTATGGGGGAAGAGGTGGGGGCCAGACGGTCTGTCTGTTCTGCCTGTGCTGGGCAGGGAAGAGAGCCTGGGGACCTGCTCCCTCTCAACCTGGACCCCCACCCAGCTTCCTCTGGGGAGCAAACAACTGAGCAGAGTTCTCTAGTCTGGCCAGACTGAGCTGGGGCTGGCACTAGAACCCAAGCCCTCAGCCTCAAACTCTTCAGACCCTGGCCCAAGACTTAGGCCTCCTCCCACTTCTCAGATGGTGAATTGAGGTCCCAAGAAGGGGCTCCAAAGGTCTAGGACCCCCATTGCCCCCCCTTCCCAGGGATATCAGACAAAATTAGAAGGGTCAAGGGCATGAGGGCGACCTTGAAACCCTGGGATCCCTACCACTACCATACCAGTGGAAAAGGGTTTCTCCGTCTGGCCCTGAGGTTTGGGGGCAGAGGGTGATGTGGGGGCAGAACTCATCTATACCTCCACGCCCCCAGATGCTGCCCAAAGCTGCCTGGAGCTTGGTGCTGAGGAAAGGTGGACGTGGAAGACGAGGGATGCACAGCTCAGAAGGCACCGGTGAGACCTGGAGTCCTTCCTCCCAGCCTAACTCCAGAGATAGGGGCAGGGGTCCCCTCTGCCCCCTTTGCCCTTCCATGCCACCCTGGGCCTGTTCCTACCACACTTCCTATGATCCCACTCCTTGGTCCCAGGCCAAGTTTCTCCAGGAAATGGAGTCCGTGGGGTGAGCAGACAGTGGCCATCTCCATTCCAAGCTTCCTTAGGAGCCCGCCCCCAAGCCTCAGGTCCCTAGGTCTTTTGTCCTGAGGTGGAGGATGCTGACAGAACCTTGGACCCTGATTCCTACTTTCCAGACCCCAGTTTGAATGCTAGTAAGAAGAAAGAGACCTGAAGCAGGAGAGACTTCAGCCAGATAGCAGAAGGGCCTTGCTGACCCATGGAGAATAACAAAGAAACATTTATTGAGCCCTTGCTAGTATCCCAAGCTATTATAAACCATTTTTTTTTTTTTTGAGACAGAGTCTTGCTCTGTCGCTGAGGCTAGAGTGTTCAGTGGCGTGATCTCAGCTCACTGCAACCTCCGCCTCCTGGGTTCAAACGATTCTGAGTCAGCCTCCCGGGTAGTTGGGATTATAGGTGCCCACCACTGTGCCTGGCTAATTTTTGTATTTTTAGTAGAGGCGGGGTTTCACCATCTTGGCCAGGCTGGTCTCGAACTCCTGACCTTGCAATCCACCCGCCTCGGCCTCCCAAAGTGCTGGGATTACAGGCGTGAGCCACCAAGCCCGGCCACTTTCTTTATTAATATAGTTAGAGATAGGGTGTCCAAGGGGCAGCCTGGACTCAGCTCCTTCCATTGTGTCTGCAGCCCGTGGTGGGGGGAAGACGCCCCGCTACACCAACTGCTATGCCCAGCGCCACTACCCCATGCCAGAAGAGCCCTTCTGCACAGAACTCAACGCTGAGCAGCAGGCCCTGAAGGAGAAAGAGAAGGGAAGCTGGACCCTGCTGACCCACGCCGAAAAGGTGGCCCGTAGGTGTCAGGGTGGGGCTGGCTGGAGAGAGTGGGTTGGGGCCTAACTTTGGAAAGAAGGGCCTGTCAGGGATCAGAGGGCAGAGAGAGGCCCCCAAGACAGCCAGAAACCTCCAAGCACCTGAGGGGTGAAGTTTATGCCTTTGTTCGTTTCTTTATTCACTCACCTATTTGTGCATAGCCTGATGTTAGGCAATGCTGGGGACAAGAGGTGAATCACCTGGATAGTTCCTGTCCCCATGGTGCTCCCAGTCCCGTGGGGAAAACCAGTACAGACCCCAAAAATTGTAATACAGAATATGTGACTAGGGTGAGGTGTGTTCAAGGACTGTGAGATGAAATCTTGGTGGACCTCCCAGAGGAGGGCACATTCCAGCTGGCCTTTAAGGGTGAAGAGGAGGGCACTGCCAGGGAGTGGGAACTGCATGGGGAAGGGTGTCCAGAACAGGAGACTGTGGAGGCTCCTGGAATTGAGTGATGTGGGAGAGATGGAACAGAGAGAGGCAGGTGAGGTGGTTGGGGAGGAGCCCTCTGACCCTGGGAGACTGGAGGGATGTGTGGTCCCTTGTCATGTCCACCAGAGCATCCCTGAGCTGACCCTTTGATATTTGGAGCACCTTATTCTCATTCCATGAATGGGAACACTCAGCCTGACTTCCAAGATTTCAAAGGATTCCTAGTGGGGAAAGGTTCATGCTTCTCAAATTCATTCATTCAGTCAACATCTTATTGAGCACCTACTGCAATACCATGCACTGGGAATGCAGCTGTGAGCCAGCCAGGCTCCCTTTCTGCCTGTGAGCTTGCATTTCCAGCCCTCTCTCAACACCTTTCCTCTCTCCCTCTCTCTCTCTCTGTCTCTCTTTCTCTCTCTCTCTCTCTCACACACACACACACATATCTTGGTTTTCTCTTCATTTCAGAAATTGACACTCTTTATCTGAGCGTGGTGGCACATGCCTGTGGTCCCAGCTATTCAGGAGGCTGAGGCAGGAGGATCGCTTGAGCCCAGGGGAGTTGAGGCTGCAGTGAGCTGTGATTGTGCCACTGCATTGCACTCCAGCCTGGGTAACAAAGTGAGACCCTGTCTGGGGGAAAAAAGAAAAAAAAAGAGAGAGAGAGAGAAAAATAAATGACGGACATTCGCCAGGCAAGATGGTCATGAGCACCACCCCTAATATGTACTGCACGCTTACAGGTAGCAGGCACCGCTGTGGAGGTAGGTGCTCTCATTAGCTCACATTTGAGAGCCTCAACTCAGTGAAGTGCAGTCACTTGCAATGGTCGCACGGCTAGAGAGTGGTGGAGGCAAGATTTGAAACCACACAGACAGGCACCAGGGGTTTCACCCTTAGCTGCTATACCACATTAGCTACAGTGAAGATTTGGTGGGATGCTTGGTGCATTGCAGTGTAGCCTCACAGATCAGTTAAACAACTTTTTTTTTCTTTTTTTTCTTTTGAGACAAGGTCTCTGTCACCCAGGCTGGAGTACAGTGGCCCCATGTCGGCTCACTGCAACCTCTGCCACTTGGGTTCAAGCGATCCTCCTGCTTTGGCCTCCTGAGTAGCTGAGACTACAGGCGGGCACCACCACACCTGGCTATTTTTTTTGTATTTTTTGTAGAGACAGGGTTTCACCATGTTGGCCAGACTGGTCTCGAACTCCTGATCTCATGATCCACCTGCCTCAGCCTAAAGTGCTGGGATTACAGGTGTGAGCTACCACGCCGGCTATTTATTTATTTATTTATGTATTTATTTATTTATTTATATTTCTGTAGAGACAGAGCAGTCTCACTATGGTTGCTCAGGCTGCTCTTGAACTCCTGGGCTCAAGCAATTCTCCTGCCTCGGCCTCCCAAAGCACTGGGATTACAGGCATGAGCCATCATGCCAGGCCAAATGCCTTGAGTCTTGTCAGACCTCTTCCAGGGCAGGCGGGCATGAGATCACATACTCCAACCTCAGCAGCAGAGTGAGACTGTCTCAAAAAAGAAAAAAGAAACGGTCTCACCCTGTTGCCCTGGCTAAGACAGCACTGTATGGGATCCTTGCTCACTGTAGCCTCAAACTCCTAGGGTCAAGCAGTCCTTCTGCCTCAGCCTCTCGAGTGGCTGGGACCACAGGCACATGCCACTGTACCTGGCTACTTTTTTATTATTTATTTATTTATTTATTATTTATTTTTTTGAGATGGAGTCTTGCTCTGTCTCCCAGGCTGGAGTGCAGTGGTGCAATCTCGGCTCACTGCAAGCTCCGTCTCCCTGGTTCACGCCATTCTCCTGCCTCCGCCTCCCGAGGAGCTGGGATTACAGGTGCCTGCCACTATGCCTGGTTAATTTTTTGTATTTTTAGTAGAGACGGGTTTTCACTATGTTAGCCAGGATGGTCTCGATCTCCTGACCTTGTGATCCACGCGCCTCAGCCTTCCAAAGTGCTGAAATTACAGGCATGAGCCACCGCGCCCAGCCTTACCTGGCTAATTTTAAAATTTTTTGTAGGAACAGGATCTCGCTATATTGCCTAGGATTGTCTCGAACTCTTGGACTCAAGCAGTCCACCTGTCTTGGTCTCCCAAAATTCTGGGATTACAGGCATGAGCCACCATGCCTGGCCCCCTCCCTAATTCTGTTGAAATGAAATCCAGATTCTTCTCCATGGATTCTGACAAGGTCCTGTGTGAACCGGCTCCGGCCAGCCTCTCGTTTGCTAAATTCCCTCTCTTTTGCTCATTTCACTCCAGCCACAGTGGTCCTCACTTCACTCTTTTCCTACCCACTTCCTGCTTCTGGGTCTTTGCATTTCCTTCCGGTTTTCACCAATTTTCTCCCATTGATTTTTCAAGCCTCAGTTCCAATGTCACCTCCTCTGAGACACCTTCCCTGGCCACCCAACTGTTTGCCTGAAGCATTTGCCACGGTCTCCCCTCTTAACTCGACAAGGGCAGGGATTTTCATCTGGCTTACTCACTGCTGTCACCAGTTCTTGGTCATGCTGTGCATATAGTACATGCTCCGTAAGAATTTGCTGAATGAACAGCATCTGCTGCAGGGAGGCGGAAGCCAGGGATCACTTAGAGTGGATGCACCTGAGGCCCTTCCCCCCTCCCCCCCAATTGCCTCCAGTGTACCGGCTCCAGTTCAATGAGACCTTTGCGGAGATGAACCGTCGCTCCAATGAGTGGAAGACAGTGATGGGTTACGTCTTCTTCTTCTTTGGATTCGCAGCTCTGGTGATTTGGTGGCAGCGGGTCTACAGTGAGTAGCAACATCTCATCTAGATGCAATCCTGGGCCGTGACCTTGTGGTCACGGCCACCAGATGGTTTCTTAAAGGAACCATGCTGGCACTCATCTGAAGAGTTGAAAATGTCTGAAGAGGTGTAGTGTGAAGGGCAGAGCATGGCTGTCTAGGTTTGAATGTAGGAACTTTACCTCTCTGGGCCTCAGTTTCCTCATCTGTAAAATGGAAATAGTAATGTTCCATTTCAGGGTACTTAAGAGGATTTTAATGAGAGAGGGCTATAGGCCAGTGTTTGGCTCATAGTCATGAATGGTGTTGTAACTGATTGTTGTGTATGAACTATGTGTTTTTCGGTGTATATATATATATATACATACACGGAACCTCTGCCTCCACAGTTCAAGTGATTCCCCTGCCTCAGCCTCCCAAGTAGCTGGGACTACAGGAGTGTACCACCATGCCTGACTAATTTTTGTATTTTTAGTAGAGACAGGGTTCGCCATGTTCGCCAGGCTGGTCTCAAACTCCTGGCCTCAAGTGATCTGCCTGCTTGGAACTCCCAAAGTGCTAGGATTACAAGCATGAGCCACCACGCCTGGCCTATTTTTCAATATATTGCTTCAGCTACTGTAACAAAGAGTCCCCAACTTACAAGAGCTTAATTTAGATAATGGTTTATTCCTTTCTCACAACAAGGGCAGAGAAGCAATCCAGACAAATGTGGGGACTCCACAATGCAGGCTCCTTCTGTCTTGTTGCTCTGCATCCTTGACATGCAAGATGGCTGCTCCAGCTCCTGCCATCAAGCCTACATTGCAGCCAAGGAAAAAAGGGAAAGGGAAAATAGGCTCCTCTTTGAGGCCTAGAAGTTGCTCAAACCACTTCTCCTCACATGATATAGGCTGAGAAATGATCATGTGATCATCTGGCTACAAGGGAAGCTGGGAAATATAGTCTTTAGCTGGGTAGTCACATGTACAGCTGAGCTTTTATTACCTCTGAAGAGTGGTTCTCAAAAGTGTTCTCTGTGTACCAATAGCACCATCTAGGAACTTGCTAGAAATGCATATTCTCAGCTCCACTGGTCAGACACTCTGGGGGTAGACCCCAACCCCAACAATTTTTTTTTTTTTTTTTTGAGAGAGAGTTTTGTAGTGGTGCGGTCTCGGCTCACTGCAACCTCCGCCTTCTGGTTTCAAGCGATTCTCCTGCCTCAGCCTACCAAGTAGCTGGGATTACAGGCGCCCGCCACCATGCCCAGCTAAGTTTTGTATTTTTAGTAGAGATGGGGTTTCACCATGTTGGCCAGACTGATCTCGAACTTCTGACCTTGTGATCCGCCTGTCTTGGCCTCCCAAAGTGCTGGGGTTATAGGCATGAGCCACCGTACCCGGTCTGACTCCAATAATTATTTAATTAAATTAATTAATTTATTTATTTGAGATGGAGTCTTGCTCTGTCACCCAGGCTAGAATGCAGTGGCGTGATCCTGGCTCACTGCAACCTCCGCCTCCTGGGTTCAAGCGATTCTTCTGCCTCAGCCTCCTGAGCAGCTGGGACTACAGGTGCATGCCACCACATCCAGCTAATTTTTATATTTTTAGTAGAGATGGGGTTTCACCATATTGGCCAGGCTGGTCTTGAACTCCTAACCTTGTGATCCACCCACTTTGGCCTCCCAAAGTGCTGGGATTACAGGCGTGAGCCACCACATCGGCCCAGCAATTTTTATTTTAACTGCCCATCCCTCTGGTAGACCAGTGAAAGGCTCAGCACCTCCCATGCATCCTGGAAGGGCTAGTCTAGCCTAGTGCTTGGCACATAGTCGATGCTCATAAAGGTTGTTCCCTTCCTGCTCCGCTCCTGGGATAGAATGTACCAGGGATGGAGGTCAGGAAGGCTGAGTCAGCCTCAGGACCAGGTGGACCAGAAAGTAAGGTATGAGAGCTATTGGGAGCTCGGGCCTCCAGGCCTTTCCTGTCCCCATCCACACATCAAGGTGCCTAAAATGCCTCTATGAGTGCTTTCAGCTTTTAGGTTAAGTATTGCCTCTCCCACCAGATTTTTTTCTTTTTTTTTTTTTAAAAAAAAGACAGGGGTTTTTCTATGTTGCCCAGGCTAGACTAGAATTCCTCAGTTTAAGAAATCCTCCCATCTTGGCCTCCTGAGTAACTGAGACCATAGGCACACGCCATTGCACCTGGCTCTCCCCATTTTTTTTTTTTTCTTCTTCTTTTTTTTTTTGAGATGGAGTCTCGCTCTGTGGCCCAGGCTGGAGTGCAGTGGCCGGATCTCAGCTCACTGCAAGCTCCGCCTCCCGGGTTTACGCCATTCTCCTGCCTCAGCCTCCCGAGTAGCTGGGACTATAGGCGCTCGCCACCTCGCCCGGCTAGTTTTTTGTATATATATATATATTTTTTAGTAGAGACGGGGTTTCACTGTGTTAGCCAGGATGGTCTCAATCTCCTGACCTCGTGATCCGCCCGTCTCGGCCTCCCAAAGTGCTGGGATTACAGGCTTGAGCCACCGCGCCCGGCCTTTTTTATTTTTATTTATTTTTTATTTTTATTTATTTATTTATTTATTTATTTTTATTTATTTATTTTTTTTTTTGAGACGGAGTCTCGCTCTGTTGCCCAGGCTGGAGTGAAGTGGCCGGGTCTCAGCTCACTGCAAGCTCCGCCTCCCGGGTTCACGCCATTCTCCTGCCTCAGCCTCCGGAGTAGCTGGGACTACAGGCGCCTGCCACCTCGCCCGGCTAGTTTTTTGTATTTTTAGTAGAGACGGGGTTTCACCATGTTAGCCAGGATGGTCTCGATCTCCTGACCTTGTGATCCGCCCGTCTCGGCCTCCCAAAGTGCTGGGATTACAGGCTTGAGCCACCGCGCCCGGCCTTATTTTTTATTTTTAGAAAGAGTCTTGCTCTGCCACCAAGGCTGGAGTGTAGTGGCATGATCTTGGCTCAGTGCAACCTGTGCCTCCCAGACTAAACCAATTATCCTGCCTCAGCCTCCTGAGCAGCTGGGATAACGGGGATACACTAATTTTTTGTATTTTTAGTAGAGACAGGGTTTGACTAGGCCAGGCTAGTCTCGAACTCCTGACCTCAAGTGATCTGCCCACCTCGGCCTGGGCGTGATTAAAGGCATGAGCCACCGCGCCCTGCTGCCTGTCCCCATATTTTTAAAGTGAACACTCTTACCTACTTCCTACTCTCAACCCCCTTAGAAAGTAAAAGGAATTATTTCATCCTTTACCCTGCCCAGCAAGCGGAAACAAACTCAGTAATTACATAATTATAGTAGATAACATGTATCAGGTGCTTAATATTTGTCTAACATTGTGCCAACAGCTTTGGAAATACTCAGTTCCCACAATCCTAGTGGATAGGACCTGCTTTTGACAGGTAAGGAAACTGAGGCTCAGAGAGGTGAAGTAACTTGTTGAAAGTCACAGGGCAAGGGAGTGGTGGAGCTGGGATTTGGATTCAGGCAGTCTTCAAATCAGTGCTCTTATTACCACAGGCCACAGAAGTAGGTAAGGCGACTGAGTTGGGAAGGACCTTGGCCTGGCTCCCACGGTCCTTGGAGTCTAAGGCAAAGCTGGGATCAGAACCGAGAGGTGCCTGGGGCGATGCTTTAGGAGAAAGTCTGGGGTGCTGGGCTAGACAGGGTGGAGGGAGTGCCTCAGTGCAGGATACCCCAACCCCGGAGTAACTTGTACCGTCAGCCTTGGGAGTAGCTGGGAGGCTACAGGGTGGCTGGAGACCCTGGCTGGTGGAGGAAGACTGGCCGGATCCTGAGCTCCCCCATGCACTCCCTGCAGTGTTTCCTCCAAAGCCCATCACCTTGACGGACGAATGGAAAGCCAAGCAGCTGCAGCGCATGCTGGACATGAAGGTCAATCCTGTGCAGGGCCTGGCCTCCCGCTGGGACTATGAGAAGAAGCAGTGGAAGAAGTGACTTGCATCCCCAGCTGTCTCCCTGCGGCTCCACCCTGGCTGGGAGCCTCTGCCGGCACCTCCCCTCCCCTCCCCTGCCCTTAACCCCAATAAAGCTGATTGGTTCTCTTCTGCCTCTCACCTCCACTTCAGACTTTACTTGGCATCTAAAATTAAGCATTTTACCAGGCGAAGTGCAAGAAGGGCTCAGAACTCATCTGGTCAGTGAGGGCTTCCTGGAGGAGTGGGGGCTAGAGCCAGGGCTTAGGTGGGATTAGGAAAGGCAAGAAGAAGGGAAGGCATCGGGGTGGAGCAAGTGGCTTAATCAAAGGTGAGGACACTCTTTTATTCAGCTAATTAACAAATACTTGGCCGGGCATGATGGCTCACACCTGTAATCCCAGCACTTTGGGAGGCCAAGGAGGGCGGATCACTTGAGGTCAGGAGTTCAAGACCAGCCTGGCCAATATGGTGAAACCCCGTCTCTACTAAAAAATACAAAAATTAGCCTGATGTGGTGGTGCATGCCTGTAGTCCCAGCTGGTCAGGAGCCTGAAGCAGGAGAATCGCTTGAACTCAGGAGGCAGAGGTTGCAGTGAGCCGAGGTCATACCATTGCACTACAGCCTGGGCAACAGAGAGAGACTCCATCTCAAAAAACAAAACAAAAAACAAATACTGAGCACCTACTATGTTCCAGGTTCTAATCCAGGCCCTGGGGATGCAGCAGTGAACAAGCAGGCAAAGACCTTGGCCTCATGGAGGAGACATTCCTCTATGCAGGGAGATAGAAAAATGAAAAAATAATGCAATAACTTGTAGGTTACATGGTAATAAGTGCCATGAAGAAACACAACAAAGCAGCATGAGGGGACAGGATAAAGGGGATTGGGGGTTGGTAGTGAAGGCCTTTAGGAAGAAGTGGTATTTCATTTCTTTTTTTTTTGGTAGGGTCTCATTCTGTCACCCAGGCTGGAGTGCAGTGGCATGATCATGGCTCACTGCATCCTTGAATTCTCGAGCTCATGTGATACTCCCACCTCAGCCTCCCAAGTAGTGGTACAGGTATACATCACCATGTCCAGCTAATTTTTTTTTTTTTTTTTGAGACAGAGTTTCACTCTTGTTGCCCAGGCTGGAGTGTAATCTCAGCTCACCGCAACTTCTGCCTCCCAGGTTCAGCCGATTCTCCTGCCTGCCTCAGCCTCGCTGGTAGCTGGGATTACAAGCATGTGCCACCATGCCCAGCTAATTTTGTATTTTTAGTAGAGATGGAGTTTCTCCATGTTGGTCAGGGTGGTCTCGAACTCCCGACCTCAAGTGATCCACCTCCCTTGGCCTCCCAAAGTGCTGGGATTACAGGCGTGAGCCACCGCACGTGGTCATTGGTATTTTATTTTATTTTATTTTATTTTATTTTATTTTATTTTTTGGAGATGGAGTCTCGCTCTGTCCCCCAGGCTGGAGTGCAGTGGCACAATCTCTGCTCACTGCAAGCTCTGCCCCCTGGGTTCACGCCATTCTCCTGCCTCAGCCTCCCGAGTAGCTGCAACTACAGGCGTCCGCCCCCACGCCCAGCTAATTTTTTCTATTTTTAGTAGAGACAGGGTTTCACCATGCTGGCCAGGCTCGTCTCAAACTCCTGACCTCATGATCTGCCCACCTTGGCCTCCCAAAGTGCTGGGATTACAGGCATGAGCCACCACGCTCGGCTTTTTTTGGTAGAGACAGGGCTCCGCTATGTTGTCCAGGCTGGTCTCGAACTCCTGGCCTCAAGTGATCCTCCTGCCTCAGCCTCTCAAAGTGCTGGGGGATTTTATTCTAAGTGTGATGGGAAGTTGTGTCCATTTGGGTTCTTTGAGAAGCAAATGCCAAGAAGGAATTAACCATGTGAAGAGATTTACTGGGGGTAATGCCTGTGAGAGATAAAGGAGAGAGGAAGCAGGAGTAGGTTGGGAGAATCTTCAGACTGCGGTGCAGATCTGACACCTGTGGAAGAAGAGAAGGGAAGAAAGGAGAATTGCATAGGAACAGCCTCAGACTTCAGGGCCTCTGGATCATTCTGAGTCCCATCAGGAGACAAAAACCACAAAGCAATTTAAACAGGGGTTGTTTAATATGAAAACATTATTAATCTTACCCAGGAGAGTAACCATAAAGATGCAAAAGCCGGCTGCGGTGGCTCACCCTGTAATCCCAGCACTTTGGGAGGCTGAGGTGGGCAAATCACTTGAGATCAGGAGTTGAAGAGCAGCCTGGCCAACATGGAAACCCCATCTCTACTAAAAATACAAAAATTAGCCAGGCGTGCTGGTGCACGCTTGTAATCCCAGCTACTGTGGAGGCTGAGGCAGGAGAATCGCTTGAACCTGGGAGGTGGAGGTTGCAGTGAGCCAAGATCACGACATTGCACTCCAGCGTGGGCAACAAGAAGGAGACTCCGTCTCAAAAAAAAAAAAAAAAAGAAAAAAAAAGAGAGACCTTTAAAAGATATCCAAGGAGAGTCCCCAAGGAAAGATAAACTTGGAAGGGGGTGCCCTCCCCAAGTGAGGTTCAGACCTCACTGGAGAAGGTGTGGTTGGTTGCAGCCCACTGGATGGCGAGAAGTTGGGTGGGTTGCCTACGGCCAGAGCTGGTCCACAGTTCCCTGGGTAAGCAGGAATAACCCTCAGAGGGCTAAGGGAGCCGAGACTGGTGGGCGGGTGGAATTGGGGCACATTTGCAGTTGTGAGGCCTAAAGCTTGAGGTGTCTGCATCAGGAGGTTTGCTGGAAGATGGTCCCCGGGCCTGAGGGCTGCAGTGTTGCTATAGGCTATGCACACTGGGCTCATGGCTGGGGCAGATCACCACTAAATGTCCTCACACACACTGCTAAGCAACCAAAAAACAGGAGCAAGAACAGCACGCACACAGAAACCTCCTCTCCTGAAAGTCACTTCTAGCACTGACTACTTGCAAAGCTCAGCATCTCACTATAAAGGAGTTCAGTTCATCTCCATTGTGCAGAGTGGAGTGAATTTGGAGCTGAGCGGTAATACATTGATAACTGGCCCAGCATCTTTCAGAAAGTCTTGGCTAGGCCAGTGGGAAGTCCCAGAGCAAGGAATGCCCACTAGTGGAGTCCTGTATTGGGCAAAATTAATGCATCCCTAGTGTATTAGTCAGGGTTCTCTAGAGGGATAGGACTAATAGGATAGACGTATATATGAAAGGGAGTTCATTAAGGAGAACTGACTCACACGATCACAAGGGGAAGGAAGTTCCACAATAGGCCATCTGCAAGCTGAGGAGAAGCCAGCCTGAGTCCCAAAACCTCAAAAGGAGGGAAGACAATAGTGCAGCCTTTAGTCTGTGGCTGAAGGCCTGAGAGCCCCTGGCAAAATCACTGGTGTAAGTCTAAGATTCCAAAAGCTGAAGAACAAACTTGGAGTCTGATGTTCGAGGGCAGAAAGCACCCAGCACGGAAGAAAGATGAGGCCAGAAGACTCAGCCAGTCTAGTATTTCCACGTTTTTCTGTCTTATTTATTTATTTATTTATTTATTTGAGTTGGAGTTGCTCTCTGTCTCCCAGGCTGGAGTGCAGTGGTGTTAGCTCACTGCAACCTCTGCCCCCCAGGTTCAAGCAATTCTCCTGTCTCAGCTTCCTGAGTAGCTAGGATTACAGGTATGGGCCACCACGCCTGGCTAAGTTTTGTGTTTTTAATAGAGATGGAGTTTCACCATGCTGGCCAGGCTGGTCTTGAACTCCTGACCTAGGGTGATCTGCCCATGTTGGCCTCCTAAAGCCACCACACCTGGCCCCTCTGTCTACTTTCTTTCTTTTTTTTTTTGAGATGGAGTCTCGGTCTGTCGCCCAGGCTGGAGTGCAGTGGCACCATCTCGGCTCGCTGCAAGCTCCGTTCCCTGGGTTCATGCCATTCTCCTGCCTCAGCCTCCTGAGTAGCTGGGACTACAGGCGCCCGCACCATGCCCAGCTAACTTTTTTGTATTTTTTAGGCGAGACGGGGTTTCACCGTGTTAGCTAGCATGGTCTCGATCTCCTGACTTCGTGATCCGCCTGCCTCGGCCTCCCAAAGTGCTGGGATTACAGGCTGAGCCACTGCGCCCAGCCCCCTCTGTCTACTTTTAACCTAGCTGTGCTGGCAGCTGATTAGATGGTACCCACCCAGCTTGAGGGTGAGTCTGCTTCTCCCAGTCCACTGACTCAAACGTTAATCTCCTTTGGCAACACCCTCGAAGACACACCCAGGAACAATACTTTGCATCCTTTAATCCAATCAAGTTGACACTCAGTGTTAACCATCACACCTAGTAACCCCATTGTGCTCAGTCCCTGGTTGGGAGCGGCCCAGAAAGATCATGGCCTCGGCATGAACACTACAGCAGGTCTGAAAGTGTGGCAGCTGGAGGTGGTCACACATCTACCCTCTTCATAGCAGGTTCTCTTGAAGAGTCTGAGTAGCACATCTCCATAGATACCCTAGGTGCCAAGGGAAGAATTTAGTAGAGCAGTTGTGACAAGTCATTCAACCAACAAACATTTATTGTGCATTTTAACTTAATGACTTTATTTGTTTGTTTATTTATTTATTTATTTTGAGATGGAGTTTCTCTCTTGTTGCCCAGGCTAGAGTGCAATGGCACCATCTCCGCTCACTGCAAGTTCTGCCCCTCGGGTTCAAGCGGTGCTCCTGCCTCAGCTTCCTGAGTAGCTGGGATTACAGGTGCTCACCACCACACCTGACTAATTTTTTGTATGTTTAGTAGAGACAGGATTTCACTATGTTGACCAGGCTGGTCTTGAACTCCTGACCTCATGATCCACCTGCCTCAGCCTCCCAAAGTGCTGGGATTACAGGCGTGAGCCACCGTGCCTGGCTTAGTCACCTCTTTTAAAAGGTCTTATCTCCAAATGCAGTCCCATTCTGAGGTGCTGGGGGTTAAAAGATCCACATATGAATTTGGAGGAGATACAATTGAGACCTTAATAGTTGGGCTCAGGGCTGGGCATGGTGGCTCACGCTTGTACTCCCAGGACTTGGGAGGCTGAGGGGGGCAGATCACTTGAGGCCAGGAGTTCAAGACCAGCCCGGCCAACATGGAGAAACCCTGTCTCTACTAAAAATACAAAAATTAGCTGGATGGCCGGGCGCGGTGGCTCAAGCCTGTAATCCCAGCACTTTGGGAGGCTGAGACGGGTGGATCATGAGGTCAGGAGATCGAGATCATCCTGGCTAACATGGTGAAACCCCGTCTCTACTAAGAAATACAAAAAAAAACTAGCCGGGTGAGGTGGTGGGCGCCTGTAGTCCCAGCTACTCGGGAGGCTGAGGCCGGAGAATGGCGTGAACCCGGGAGGCGGAGCTGAGATCCGGCCCCTGCACTCCAGCCTGGGAGACAGAGCGAGACTCCGTCTCAAAAAAAAAAAAAAAAAAAATTAGCTGGATGTGTTGGTGCACGCTTGTAATCCCAGCTACTTGGGAGGCTGAGACACAAGAGTCAGTTGAACCGGGAAGTGAATGTTGCAGTAAGCAGAGATTGTGCCACTCCACTCCAGCCTGAGCAACAGAGCAAGACTCTGTTTCAGAAAAAAAAAATGTTGGACTGAGGTTTATTCTGGTGTCTCTTTGTTCTGGGACCAGTGGACATCTAGGGCATGTTCTTCTCATGG